>NC_069685.1:67347334-67655180 GCF_023699985.2 Odocoileus virginianus | reverse complement strand
AAAAAGAGAGAGTTGCCATATGATCTAGCAGTCCCATTCCCGGCATAGACGCAGACAAAGCCATAACTCAAAGACACACATGCAGCCCAGGGCAGACTGCAGCGCCACGTACAACAGCGAAGACACGGGAGCAACCGCAGCGCTCGCCAGCAGAGGGGCGGGTAAAGAGGACGCGGCACAGACACGCGACGGAATATCCCGAGCCCTGTGAAACTGAGAGCTGCTCGCTCGTGTCCAGCTCTTTGTGACACCCCTGGACTGTAGTGTCCATGGGATTCTCCAGGCCAGAATACTGGAGTGGGGAGCCTTTCCCTTCTCCAGGGGATCTTCCCAAAACCAGGACTCCCGCATTGCAGGCGGATTCTTTACCAGCTGAGCCACAAGGAAAGCCCATGAAAAAGAATGAAATGACAGGAATTCTCCAGCTGTCCAGTGGTTAGGACTTGACGGTTCCACGGCACGGGGCACCGTGGTCGGGGAACCAAGCCCCTGCATGCCGTGTGGCACAGCCAAAGGAAGAAAAGAAAAAGAAAGAATGGTATGTGCAGCAACATATGTGCAACTAGAGATTATCATACTAAGTGAAGTGAGTCAGAAAGAAAAAAACAAATGTCTGGGCTTCCCTGATGGTGCAGTGGTGAGAATCTGCCTGCCAATGCAGGAGACACAGGTTCGATCCCTGGTCCAGGACGATCCCCTGTGCATGGAGCAACTCAGCCTGTCTGCCACAACTACTGAGCCAGTGCTCTAGAACCCACGGGCCACAGCCACCGAAGCCCAGGCGCCTGGAGCCTGTGCCCCACAACAAGAGAAGTCACAGCAATGAGCAGTCACGCAGCGACGAAGACCCAGAGCAGCCAAAAGTAAACAGTCGTTAATCAAGAGAAAAGAAAGACAAATAGCATATGATACCATTTATATGGGAAATTTAAAATATGACATAAAGGAACCAATCTCCCTAAAGGGCTTTGGCCACAACTGGGAAGTTGGGAATCCACGTGCAGTGGAACACGGTCACCCCCAGGTCGTGTCCTGGTGGGAACGGCCACCCTGGTGAGGGCGTCCCCGCCCCCGGAGCAGCTCTGTTCTGTGTGTTCAAGACCCACGTGTGTAACAAGGGCTGACAAATGTGTTGCCAGGATTCCTCCCAATCCTGGGGCGGGGCAGGACTTGCTAAATCCCCAGGAAGCGCTGCCCAGCAGTCCTCGTGCAGCTTAACTTTTCTTTTCTGGCTGTGCCGGTCTCGGGCTTTCTCTGCTTGAGAGAGGGGCCACTCTCCGGTGGCTGTGCGTGGGCTCCTGGGGGCAGCTGGCTTCTCTTGCTGCGGAGCATGGGTTTCAGAGTGCGCAGGCTCAGTGGCTGTGGCAGCCGGACTTAGCTGTCCTGAAGCTTGTGGAATCTTCCCACCTGTGTTCCCTGCTTTGGCAGGCGCATTCTTTACCGCTGGACAACCAGGGAAGTCCACCTTGCGTGGCTTAACTCTTGTATCTGGATCTCCCCACTTGAAAGCAGACAACACTTGGGATTCAACACTCGTGTTATGCAAAAAAAAAACAAAAACCTCCTTCAGATCCAATACAGTAGCAAGTAGAGTGCCCGACTCAGGCATTGTTCATCCTTACTGTTTCAGTCGCTAAGTCGTGTCTGACTCTTTGCAACCCCATGGATGGCGGCCCACCAGGCTCCTCTGTCCAGGGGATTTCCCGAATACTGGAGTGGTTGCCGTGTCCTCCTCCAGGGGATCGTCCCGACCCAGGGATCGTACCTGTGTCTCCGGCACCGAGGCAGATTCTTTACCGCTGAGCCACTGGGGAAGCCCATATTCACCGAAAAGTGTCTTCCAAACCCAAATCCCCCCAAACCAAACCATCTCTTTGCTACAAAACAAGACTAAGCAAGCAAGGTCTCAGCACCCGCTGAGAAAGTCCGGGGGCAGTCCTGGAGCAAAGGGGCCAGGCCGGTGCCCAGACTCAGCCACGGCCTCTCAGTACCGGCCTCAAACGAGCCTCAGCGGAAGGTCCATCTGGACTCACCTCTCCGCTGGCCGCTGTTAGTTCCCTGGAAGCTGAGCTGCCGAGTTTTGCCACAGCAAGAAGCAGCCAGAGAGCTGCCTCCCTGAAGGCCGGGGCCAGGGTGCCCGCGGGACGAGGGAGCAGCGCGACCTTGGCGTGGGGCACGTGGGGCAGGCTGTGGGGGACGGGCAGGCGCGGCCGGAGCGCAGGGTTCAGAGTCCCAGCCGGGCCTAACCAGCTCCGCTCAAACTAGACGCAGCTGACTCCAGACGCCTAGAAAACAACTCAGGCAAACTCCTTATTCAGGCTCCACGCGACCTGGAGGACTCGCCCGTCTTAAGCCCACGAGGCTGTGCGTTGGCCAGTGGAACGAACTTGGCTGATTACCCATGGGCTCAGGTCTCTATCCCGACCTAAGGGTGACAGAGCTGGTATTTCAGCGTCAGGTGAAATGCCGACCGCTGGCCAAGACTGACTTTTGCCTGGTGGCTTGTCGGTAAAGAATCCACCTGCCAATGCAGGAGATGCCAATGTAGGCATCACAGGTTCGACCCCCGATCCAGGAAGATCCCACATGCCATGGAAGTACTGAGCCTGTGCTTCTTGGCGAGAGACGCCACTGCAGGGACGAGGCAGTTAGAGCAAAGCCTGTGAGGCAACCCACCACTGTCACAAACAGAGAAAAACGTTTCTAAAAACGCATGAGAACCTCCAACTGTCTGAATACAATTTAAAAGATAAATAGGTCCATAAACTACCTCTATGAGCCCAGTTTGCTAAGTCTCTGGAAAACCGCTGCTGGATGCTGAACGGGGCAAACCCCTCTGCAGCCCCAGAAATGGCTGCGGGCTTCTTTCCGGGTGGAGAGGCAGCTGGACTGTGAATAGGTTTTCAGTCACCCCATCGTCTTTGTGTTCCTGGGATAAACCCCATTCGGCAGCAGTGCGCTAGTGTTCAGGGTGTGCGAACTGGGGGTGCTGCCAGCCGGGTTGCCCCACGGTGAGCCCCAGACATCACTCTGGTGTTGCCGGGAAACAACCACTGAGATGGGGCCTTGGTCCTGCTCCAGAGTGGGAAGGGGCCTGAGCTCAGCTCCGCCTGTGGGGCTGGTCTGCTCACTCAAAAACAGAACAAGAAATGAGGAATGAAGTGGGGTGGGGGCCAGGACAGGACCCATGAGGACCCCTAATATATGCACTGGATTTCCAGGTGATGAGTCCCGTTCTGAATTATTAAAATTACTTTAATGAATTAATAATTCATTAAAATGAATTATTAAAATAACATGTAAAGACACGTTACTTCTGTAATCGGCACAAAAAGCAATTTCCACCTTGAATGATAAAGTGCAGGGGCCGCAGGTTTTCCCGTGGCGCTGCTTGAGAGTGATGGACAGGGGGATGGGGGAGGGCAGCCGCCAGGCCGCCTCCACGCGCTCCTTGACGGTTTGGTGGCGGGAGCCGCCGGCAGAGCCGGAAGGTGACAGGCAGGCAGCGGCCCGTCCTGGGGAGTGGAGGCCCCTCCCTGAGCCTGAGACGAGTCATGGCGTCTGGGTGCTAGTCAGGGCCGGAGCAAGGCGGCGAGAAGCCTGAGCTCGGGCTGGGAGCAGGGAGCTGGGGCCAGGGTGCTGGTGTCGAGAAGTGGGCAGTGGGCACCAGGTGTGTTCCCTCGCTCCAGCACCGCGGCGTGGAGAGTGGCCTGCCCTCAGCGGCTGCTTCGGGCGGGATACCGATTACGAAACAGCTGGCAGGGCCCAGGAGCGACGAGCACTCCTGGCAGTGGGCGGCAGGGGTGGGCCAGTCAACCTTAATTTATGAAAACATGCCTCCAGCCAGATTTGGGCCCTGGGCTGCAGCTGGCCAATTCCTCCTGTGGATCGTAGAGAAGGAAAAGTGTGGCGGATGAATAGGATGGGGACCGGGCCCATGGCTCTCGGCAGACACAGAGGCCTTAGGTGACCGGGAATTACTGGGGAACACCTACGACCTGGTTCCCTCAGCCCAAAGCACCAAAGCCTCCCACCAAGGAAAGCCCCCAGGTCAGAATGTCCCTGGCTGCCCCCACCTGGTGTGGGCACATTGCGACCTGGGCTGCCCCAGTGCTCAGAGCTTGGAAGGAAAAAGGTCACCTGACTCTTCCAGGGTCTGGCTCCCTCTCCTCTATCAAGCCTATCAAGACAGGCGCTCTGATTGGAATAAAATAAAGCTTTGCTCCTTAGTTCTGGCCTAAGACCCTGCAGAGTTGCCTGAGCCATGCAAATTGTTACTATGGCCCCAAATTCACTCAAACAGGGACTTGAAGGCAGAGATCCATTACACCAGATGTGAAGAGGTGGGGTGATGATCTCCTTCTTTCTCTAGTGAACAGTCCAATGTGGCCTAGTTTTCAGCCGAGAAAGGATGAATGGCACCTTGCTGTGAACTGCTGTGGCCTGAGCCGGCGTCAGGTAAGGCCCTGTCCTAATAGCCACAGTGGCTCCAGCAGGCAGTGATCCACTGGCCAGAATTCTCTTGTTACTGTTGCACTATTATATTCCACAGAGGCCTCCAGCCGCCATCCTCCACTCACATTCACATTTGTTTCATACAGTAATTATAAAATACGAAAAGCTGAAACATCACTTTGCCGACAAAGTTCTGTACAGTCAAAGCTATGGTTTTCCTAGTAGTCATGTACGGCTCTGAGAGGTGGGCCACAAAGAAGGCTGAGCACTGAAGAATTGATGCTTTTGAACTGTGGCATTGGAGCAGACTCTTGAGAGTCCCTTGGACTGCAAGAAGATCAAACCAGTCCATCCTAAAGAAAATCAAATCTGAACATTCATTGGAAGGACTAATGCTGAAGCCGAAGATCCAATATTTTGACCATCTGATGCAAAGAGCCAGCTCATTGGAAAAGACCCTGAAGCTGGGAAAGATTGAGGGCAGGAGGAGAAGGGGACGACAGAGGATGAGATGGTTGGATAGCATCATCGACTGGATGGACATGATGTTTGAGCAAGCTCTGGGAATTGGTGATGGACAGGGAGGCCTGGCGAGCTGCAGTCCATGGGTTCCCAAAGAGGCAGACACGACTGAGCAGCTCAACAGCGACAGATAACGTCAGTTTTACTGTTTTTTTGTTGTTGTTTCTCTTCTATTTTTCCTACGTGGCTCGAAGGATCTTAGTTCCCCCACCGGGGATCAGGATGGAACCTGCCTCCCCTGCATTGCCAGGCGGATTCTTAACCACTGGACCACCGGGGAAGTCCCTGTGGGTTTTTTTAAGCTACGAAAATTCCGCATTTGGTTGCAAGGGGCAGCGCAATCCCTGCCTATGCCGGCGGTACCTGGGGGGCAGAGTGGGTGGACGCCCGGAGAACGCACCGGGGAGCGGCGGGTTGCTGCCTCCGCCTCAGACGGGGGACACCGTCCCTATAAGGTCTCGGAGGAGGTAACCACTCCGACCTCGGTCCCCGCCCCTCGGTCCCCGACCCCGCCCCGCCCTCCGTCCCCGCCCCCCCGCCCCGACCCCGGGCCCCGCCCCCGACCCGCCCTCGGTCCCCGACCCTGGGCCCCGCCCCCCCGGCCCCGACCTCGGGTCCCGCCCCCCCGCCCCGACCCCCCGCCCCCGACCCGCCCTCGGTCCCCGCCCCCGGTCCCCGCCCCCCCGCCCCGACCCCGGGCCCCGCCCCCCCGCCCCGACCTCGGGCCCCGCCCCCCCGCCCCGACCTCGGGCCCCGCCCCCGACCCGCCCTCGGTCCCCGCCCCCCGGGCCCCGCCCCCCCCCGCCCCGACCTCGGGCCCGCCCCGGGTGCTGCCGAGGGCTCCCGCTAGATGGCGCCACCGCTTCGCGGGCGTGCGTTCCGGCGCGGACCCCGCACTAGCGCGCGGGCCCACCGCTCCGCGGGCAGCAGGGCGCCTCCTCGGAGAGTCCCTTACCCGGTCCCTGCCCCCAGCACCCCGCCCCCGGGAAGGCGCGTCAGACGAGGACACGCCGCGCTCTCCTCCGGGAGGTACGCGAGGGACACGCAAGCACCTACAGCGAGCGCCCGGCACGAACGCGCGGGCAGGGGCGCAGAGAGCGCCGGGGGCCCGGAGCCGGTCTAGCTCGGCGACCTTCCGGAAACGGCGAGACTGTGGGGGCAGAGAATGAGCGGTGGTCTCTTGGGGAGACAGGGAGGGCTGAAGAGCGAGAGGAGGAAGGGTTTTAGGGCAGAGAAACTGCTCTGGACCGTGTTACAGCGGTGGACACGGGTCATCGCGCCTTTGCCCATAGCGCGCACATCAGTGACCCCGATGGGAACCGCGGGCTCTGTGGGATGCTGGCCTGTCACTGCAGGCCCACAGATTGTAACAAATATCCTGCTTGGGAGCAAGATTTTGATAGTGAGGGCCAAGGGAGGGGAGGTATATGGGAACTCTCTGTCCCTTCTGCTTAATTTTGCTGTGAACCTAAAACTGCTCTAAAAAAAATAAAAACTATTTTTTTTAGAAAAGTAATTCAAGGTGAGGAGGAAAAAAACTCTGAAAAACGGGTCAAGGGAATATAAAGTGGGTTCTGGCTTAATGAAAACTGTAGGGTGAAGGCCAAGCTTTGTCTTTCTGTTAAACCAGCTTCTACCAAGTAGCTTTGACTTTGCAACACAAGCAACAGGACGCTGGGGTTTAAGCCAGTGGGGGCCACTCTGTGGCCCACTGCACCCCCAGAGTCATCACCCAACCATAGTCATGTGTGTCCAAGGCTCCCAGACCACCAGCCGCCTCAGGTCCAGTATTCAGCCCAATGTCACAGCTCACCCGGTGAGGCGCTGACCTCCTGACTTTTTCTTTTTTTTTTTGATGTGGTAAAAGACACATAGCATTAACTTTACCATCTTAACCCTTTTTAAGTGCTTAGCTCAGTAATAAGTACACTGACACTGTTATGTAGCCGTCACCACCAGCCATCCTGATAACCCTTTGCATCTTGTAAAACTGAAACTCCATCCCCACTAAACACTAACTGCCCACCCCCCACCCCAGCCCCTGGCCCCCCACTTTCTGTCTCTCTGCAAATCTATTGTGAATACCTCACGTAAGCAGAAGTATATAGTATGTGTTCTTTTGTGATGAGCTGATTTCATTTTCATTTAGCGTAATGTCTTCAGAGTTCACCCTTGTTGTATTACGTGTCAGAATTTCTTCCCTTTTTAAGGCTGAGTAATATCCCATTGCATGAATGGACCTCCCTTTGCTATCCATTCATCTGTGGACAGACACTTGGGTCGTTTCCCCATCTTCGCTAATGTGAAACCAGCTAACCTCTTGACTAACCCAGGTGACTCGGCCCTGTAGCTAGACTCATCCGATGATGCCCTCACTCGCCACGACTGTCCCCATGAGGACCCAGAGTACCGGCCCCACTGGACCCATCGACGGCTCCTCCACCCAGACTCCCTTTCGTGCACCCACGCGCCCCGCCACTTGTCCTCCGAGGGGGCCCCAACCTCTGCAGACACCCTCGCCTGTTTCTGGACTCTGGCTGTCCGCTCTCAGACCTCTGCTCTCCTAACGCCACCCCCCAGCTTCACTGCCTTCTTGGGGGGGCCCTGCATACCATGAACCTCCCCAGAGGGCTGACTGCTGGGTGTGTCGAGGCGCCCCTGGCCTTGTCATAGCCTCTCTGCAGCCTTAAGGGAACCTTGGCCTCCACACGGCTCTTACCGTCTGTGGCCACCTCAAACCATCTTCCCAGCAGCTACTAACTCGATCAATTTAAGCTCAAAGCAGACACACAGACAAACAGACAAAATGGTCAGACCCTGAAATCAAAAGAAGCAGACACCAGAAATCGAGTCCTCAAAAAAGATCAAATTCTTCCTGTGCTCCCAACAGATGAGGCCCTGGCGCACAGGCCCCGGGGGCTCCCTGGGGCTAGGGTGAGCTCTCGGGCACCAGCCGGAGGAGTGACCAGGACCCAAAGACAAGGGTCGGGGCTGCAGGACCGCACGGAGTGATGCACCAGTCAGCGGATGGTTTTATTCCCGCGATGGCGGCAGGAGCAACATTTGCTAACAAGAGATGTTGACCAGGGAAGGTAGCAGCTGGGGTTTTCTAGAGCTGGGTGATCGAGCGAGTTGTGAGAACGGATGAGGGAGTCTGGCACGTGCCAGGACAACTTGGCCTTTCAGGATCGGGCTCTGGGCTCACAGTGGGGTGCGACCTCCAACACAGATAAATTCAGCAGCGTCGTCCCGTGTCCGCCTCCTGGTATGTAGTGGACTGAGCGCTGTGGGTCCTCCTGGGAGCCTGCGGGGTGTGTGTGTGTGTGTGTGTGTGTGTGTGTGTGTGTGCACGCACGCGTGTTGCAGAGTCTGTGTCTCTCCCAGGTCTTCTCTGAGCTGGGGGCTGTGTTGTGCCACACGTCTGTGCTGTCTCCGTGTCCCGCACCTGGTGGTACCGTGTGCGTTGCTGAGCCTTCTCGGTTCCAGGTGAGTTTTGCTGAGAGAGTGTGCTTCCTCATACACGCGTGTTTGCTTCAGTGTGTGCGTCTCCCCCCATGTTTCCCCCAGTTCTCCTGGTGTGCGTGTGCAGTGCGACAGGGCTTCGGCCTCAGCGTTTCTGTTTGTGTTGGCAGGGCTGCCTGTTTCCGCCCCGGGGCGGGGGTGGGGGTACTGGTGGCCTCTCTCCGTCTCTCTGCTGGTCTGGCTGTAGCTGCAGGTATGTTTCAGTGTGTGTGTCTGTGCACGTGTGTGCACGCGTGTGTGCATGTAGCTTGGCCTCTGTGTGGCGTGTGCTCCGGCTCAGGCCTTCTCCAGTCCCACATTCCTCCTGCTCCTTTGTGCTCTGTGCTACAAAAAATATTTGCATTTTCCACGACTCATAATTTTTCCTCCTCAATCGCTACCAGATGTGAATCCTGTGGTCCCCGTCCCCATGGCAACAGAGGTTCCAGCAGCCGCGGTTCCCTTTTGTGGCGCCTGCCCTGGGAGCTGGCGCTGCTGCAGGGCCATGGGGGGAAGTGGGTGTTGGGCCGGGGTGGGGTTCGGCAGCTCCCTCACCAGGCTGCTACCTAGACCGTCCGGGGGTGCTTCCTGGCTGAGTGCCCCAGGCCACAGCGTCTGGCCTCCAGGGTGCCGGTGGCAGGGTTGCTGCAGGAAGTGCCAGAGGGGCCCCTGCTCTGTGGGGCGCTGACACAGAGGGGCTCCTGAAGTTCAGGGTCTCCGATGCTCAGAGGCTCCGGGGCAGGGGGCGGAGGGGCCCGGGGGAGGCCTGCTGGACGTGAGATATGGGGCCCGAGCCCTCCGGGCGCCCCAACTGTGCTGATCCAGGCCGGGGAGTGGTTTGCCCGCGGGAGCAGGGGTTGGGGGGTCGGGGAGCAACAGGGTGGGCACGGCGAGTGGGGGCGCCCAGCCACTGCCGCCTGACCCACCGCCTGCCCTCCACGCCCTCCTCGGTCCGTGCCCTGCCCTCGCTGGGCCTCTGCCCCTCCTGGCCGACGTTAAGGCTGTGTTCTCCGCCTGGCAGCCAGCACGGCCTGGTGCCGGAAGGAAGGGATGAGGCTGTGGCCAGGCGCAGGGCCACGGCTGGGAGGGTGCCCGGCTGGCTCTAGGGAAGCTGCGTGCCCAGGGAGCGGGAGCCCGCCTTCCACGTGCGGCCCGACCAGGCCAGAGGCGGGGACCACGGCCATGGGAGCCACGCCAGATGTCCACCCGTGCCATGAGGCGTCTCCGCTCAGCTGGCTCGGCCCCTGCATGGGTCACCGACGTGGACCTCCAGGTGGCATCCGGCCAGAGGACCGGAGACTCACCAGGTGAGACCCCCGAGCTGCCAGCACTGGTCACACTCCGGTCGTTCCAGGGTCCACAGGGAGGGCATGGGGAGGTGATGGGAGCGTCTTGGCTGAATCTCCTGACGGAAAGAGCTGGCAGCAGGGTTGGGGGCGGTGAGGAAGAGGCCCACCAGGCAGAGGCGGGCAATGGAGGAGTCCAGGTGGGTGGGGACAGCGCACACCACAGAGAGGTGAGGTTATGGAGCTGGGGAAGGTCACTTGTGAGGCCCTCCTGAGGGCCACAAGCCCTGAAGACACAGAATAAGGGATGCAGAAAGAAGGCGAGGCCAGAGAGGGGCCAGCTGGGGCTCAGGGCCAGGCATGCTCCCCCCTCCCGCAGCTCCCGCAGCCAGCAGGGTGGGCGGCCGAGCGTTTCCGGCTGAGGACAGGGAGCCCATTGAGACGGACAGCAGGGCTCTGTGCACGGCCAGACGGTCCTGTTTGTGCCAGACGTGGCCCAGCTAGAGGCTGTGCCCCTGGCCTGCCCCAGCCCCTGACCTGCCCCAGACACACCAAAGGGCTTGGGGCCCCGAGTGTCACAGCGGTGGCCGGTGGGGAAGGCACAGGGCAGGAGTCGCCGCGCACGGGCTCCTTCCTTGTAACCACCCTATCTGTTCCTGCCCACCCCGGCATCACCAGCTGCCAGTGGAGGGGGGGGTGGGCTGAGTGGATGCCCAACACATTGGATAAAAAGCTGAAGGCTGGGCAGACGGACAGGACCCACTTCCCACGTGGTCCTGGGGGACCCACCTGGGCTCCCAGATGCCACTTGGGTCAAGGGGTGCCAGGTTTCTTGGGGTGACGTCCTTGTCAGAGGCCCAGCAGAGAGGAAGCGGGCAGACCATGGTGTTGGGGGGGGAGGCACTTTATTCAGAAAGCTTTGGCCAAGCCCCTGCTGAGAGGAGCCCATCCTGGGGCCCCCCAGGGGTGGGGGGGGTGGGAGCAGCCCTGCCGGGGGCCTATAAATACATCTCCTCAGGCCACTGGAGTTGCCCCTCAGATTCCCAGGCATGTGGGGTGCTGGGAGGCCATCAAAACCAGCTCGACAGCAGAGGGGGCTGGGGAGGCTGGGGAGGACTGGTTGGGGGACAGCCAAGCCCCCTGAGGAGCAGAGACCAGCCCTCCTCCTGTCAACCAGAGGCCCTGGGGCTCGGCCAGTGGAAGGAGCCTCTGGCCAGGGTCGCCGGGAGGGAGCCTCCAGCCAGAGGCGCCAGGCCCTGACCGGAGAGGCATCCCGGGTGGAAGTGCTTCTGGCCCCAGCCAGTGAGAAGGTGGCCCAGACGAGGCACTCTGGCCAGTGGGAGGTGTTCTCTAGACAGAGCCCTCCTGCCCCTGGCCTTGGAGAGCCCAGCGGGCAGACGGGAGCCCTCCCCAGGGAGGCTGTGGGAAAGGAGGGGTCAGCGAAGCGCCTGTCAGGCCTCAGCCACCAGGATGGGGCTTCCTGCCGCAGCATGCACGGGTCCGTCCAGGAGGGCCTCAGGGCCCGAACCAGCGAGACGCAGCGTCCCGCCCGGGAGAGGAGGGCGCGCAGGGCGCGGGGCGCCAAGCAGTGCTGCTAAGCGGGGAAGTTGCAGGCCCACGGGCCGCCCTTACTACAGCGTGGGCGCGCCCGCCCGGCCCGGCTCGCCCGCCAGCTCCCGGCTCTTCTTGCGGGGCGGCTTCTGAATGGGGGTTTTCTTTCGAGGGGTGTCGGATCCAGGCGTGCCGGCTGCCGCCTTTTCGGGCCCCGGGGCCTCAGGCGCAGGGGGCGAACGGGCCGGTGAGGAGGGAGGCACGGAGCGCTTGGCCTTCTGCGGAGGCGCCGGCTTCTCTCGGGGACCCTGCATGCCCGGGGGCCCCTCGGCACGGCCCAGGCTGCGAGTCTTGTCGCGCAGCTCGGCGGCCAGCATGGAGGCGGCCTCGGGAGCGCTGCGCGGGGGCCCGCCAGCGTCCGTGGGCTCTGGGAGGCCCGGGCCGCGGCCCCGAGCCCGAGCCCGAGGCGGGGAGGGTGCCGCGAGGGCCGGCCCCTCCTCCGCCAGCCCGGGGGGCCGCGCCGACGTGTCGCTGGGCGTCCGTTTCCTCTTGCTGGGGCTGGGGGCGGCCCCGGGGCCCGCGGGTGGAGGCGAGGGCGCACGGGCGGCTGCAGCGGCCCCGGCACCGTGCTTGCCATGGATCCAGGACACCTTGGGTTTGGTGGCAGGGTCGGGTGGTGGCGGCTTCCGGCGCTCGGGCGATGGCGAAAGCGACAGACCTCGGGCCTCGTCTTGGACCCGGGCCGGCCGGGCCTCGCGCCGGGCCACGCGCGCATAAAGCGCCCCTCCGGGCCCGTCACCGCTGCATGCGGACCGCTCGCTGTCGGAGGACGCGGGAAGGGGCGCCGCCTCCTCCGCGGGCGTGGTCACTGGCGACGCGGCGGGGACGTCCGAATCCCGGCTCTCGGCGGCCGCCTCTGACCAGGGAAGAGCGGGACGGTTACCGCCCGCAGGAAAAGCTCGGCCCTCCAGCCTACAGGCACAAGCCCCCGCCGGCGCCCCCTCCTGTCCTCTTCCCGTCCCCACTGGCGCTCAGGCGTCCTGGCATCCAAACAGGCCTGGTTTGCTCCCCGCGCTGACCGCTGACTTGGAGCCCCCAGGCAGGATGAGAGGCTCCTTCCTGGGCCGCAGCCCCACCTCGGCCCCCCGCACCCCTCCCCCACCGCCACCATCGCCATCTCTGACTCTCGAGTCCTTATCCTTCTTTAAGAGCAAGGCCTTCCAAGGCTCAGGGTCACCTGCTCAGGGTCATTCACGGGGATAGAAGCAGGAGAAGGGCCAGAAGTCCAGCGAGTGAGGTTGCTTCCTGACGTCTGTGAGCCAAGGCTTCCTGAGAAAGTGTGCCTCCAGACCTCAAAGACTCCCTTTCCTGTCTCCTCTTGCCAGCCCCTCCCCCAGCCCAGAAACTTCTCTCTGCCTGGTCTCCCCAGATGTGAACCTGGCTGTGGCTACCTCCCCAGACAACCAGCCCAGTCTGGTGCTGGGCAGCACAGAAGCCTGACCTGCAGCCTCAGCTGTGTGCCCACCCCGCCAGCTGACAGCATCACCAGCCCTTCCTCCCTGTCCCTCTGAGCACAGAGGTCTTTTCAGCAAGAATCCTTCACTGGGTCAGAGTGAGAAGGGTCCTCACCCCAAGCAGAGGCCAACTCACCCTCGTGGGGTACGCAGTACACGGGGCCTTCATCTGTGGTATCGAAGGAGGAGAAGGAGGCCCGGGAAGACCACGATGGTGAGGGCTGCTCGAGGCCCGAGGGCGGGTCCAGGAAGCTGCAGTTGAGTGTGTTGTCCAGGTCGTGATGGGCCACTGGGGGGACGGGGGCACAGCTGCCGGGGGCCCTCCTTGCCCAGCCAGGGCCCTCACCAGCCCTCCTGCCACAGTTAGGTAGGGACCTAGCGAGCTGTACCCTAAGACTCTGAGGAGGACAGGCCTCTCCCAGCAGCCAGGAGCTGACCGAGGTCAGGCCGAAAGTTGTGAAAACAGGGACCACCTAGCTGGGAGACGGCATCAGGCCCTCCAGGCCAAGCTTCAGACCCTGCCCCGAGCAGTTTCTGAGAGCAAACGTGCAGTGGGGAGGCCACCTTTTGGCTCAGCCCACCTCAGCAGGCTGCCACCCCCAGGCACAGCCTCGACAGATGTAGACCCTGCCAACAGGGAATCACAGAGCCTGCCAGCCTGTCCCCCTCGCATAAACAGGAGGCGGGCTCTGGCCCCTACACCCGTGTCCACAGACCCCACCAAGCTGAGCGGGCCCAGCGTGGCTTTTCTCCGCGGTCTCCACCGTTACCTCCCAGACTTCATCACCTTGTCCCCTTCATCTTTGGAAACAAGTGGGAAAGACACAGAGCGTGCACCCCGGTGTGAACCAGTGCAGAGAGAGGAGAGGAAACGGCAGGCCCTGCAGCCCGCAGCTGACCCATCCTGACATCGCGGTGGGGGCCAGCCTGCCCCCTTTCCAGGGAAGACCCTGAGCACTGCCAGAAATCTGGGCCGGGGGCAGGGGCTTCTTGCGGCAGGGCATTCCCACGCACAGGTCCCGCGTCCACCTGCGGCTCCGCACCAGGACAGACGGTGCGTTCACTCCTGCAGACTGCGGGGCGACGGGACGTCCAGGCCACCCCCCTGCCTTCCTCCCGGGCTCCCCCGTATCCGCAAGCCCTCTTTCCTCGCCCTGGGCGCACCCCTCCTCGACCCTCCCATGGACAATCAAGGCCCCGCCGTCCCTATACTGACCCGGTCACGGCCACTTCCCCGCAGCCGCCTGCGTCCGAGGTGTTCCCAGTTCATCCTTACCTACGACCTTGGGCAGCTTCTGCCTGCGGAGCGGGATCCGGGGAAGCTTCATGCTGATACGACTGAAGCGTCCGCACAGGCGCTGCGGCGCCTTCTTCCTCCCCAGCGAGAGCTCCCTGCGGGGTCGGGGCCTGAGCGAAGGGGACTGGGCCTTGCCTTGGGGGCGGGGCAAGTCAGCCGGCGCCCACCCACGGACGGCCGGGCGGTGCCTACAGTGGACGCGGCCCCTCGGGGCGGGGCCTGAGCTAACAGGGGCCGGGGCCTACAGTGTACTGGGCCCCTCGGGGCGGGGCCTGAACTAACGGGGGCGGTGCCACCCGGGGACGGGGCGGGGCCGGGAAGGGAGCACCTCGCCGCAGACCCCGCGCGACGCGCGCCGGGCTAGGGCTGGGCGGCGAAGCCTCACCCGCGCGCTGGGTCCTTGCCGCGGCAGGCGCAGCAGCAGCCGAGCAGCGAGAGTAGCAGGCCGAGGAGCAGGGCGAGCAGCGCCCCCGCGCCCATCACGCCCTTACGCTGGTTGGTCTCTGTGGGGAGCGCCAGATCAGAGCGGGGGCCAGCGACCCCCGCGCCCCCGCCCGGCGGCCCCTACCCACTCACCCAGGCGGCAGGCACCGGTGACCGGGTCGCACGAGTCCTCGTGGCAGCTGCAGGCCTGGGCGCAGTCCACGCCGTGGAGCCCGGGCGGGCATGTCAGGTTACAGCTGCGGGAGCGCGAGGTCAGGGAGGCGGGCGGGGTCTGGGGGCGCCGCCGAGCTGCCCTCCGAGACGCCTCCCGCGCTCGACCCCGCGGCCGGCCAGCCCCGCGTTCCCTGGCTCCACTCTCTAGGGACTGCGGCCACCCCCACCTAAAGCACGTCCTGGGCGATCAGTGTTTCGGAAACGAATGGGTGCACTCCAGCGCCGGGGAGTCTGGGGGACCGGCCAAGATCACTGGCCGCGGTGCCCACTTCGGGGCTGACTCTCGATGTGCAGGGAATAGGCTGCCGGACCAGACCCGTGGGTCTACGTGGAGGTCCCTGCGCACTTCATATCATCAGCTCAGGGGAGCCCACTGACCACAGGCTGACCTGGCCGCCGGATCCGGCTCGAACGCCAGCTCCACGCCAGGGCAGGAAACTGCCCTCCAAGAGCCCCTGGTCGCTCCCTAGCTGGCTGAGGGCCAAGCCTGGGTCCCGCCTGGTCACCAGTACAGCAGCCTCTGGGGTCTGGCTGGAGCCCTGTGCCAGATGCTGACCCGGACCTCTCGGCCCCGAGCACTCACTGGGGCCCGTGGACGCCCGGGCCGCAGAGGCATCGTCCGGACCGGAAGTCGCAGTGGCCGCTCCCGCAGTCGGCGCACACGAACGCGCAGTCCTCGCCGTACGTGCCATTGCTGCACCTGGTCTCACACCTCGGGACGGGGGGAGGGGGCGTCAGTGGGAACAGGGCCCACGGAGTCCAGTGCGGGGGGCAGCCGGGGCAGGGCGGCGGGGGCTGCGTGCCCGGGGCGCACGCGCGGCGCTCACCGGTCGCCGATCCAGCCCGCGTTGCAGCGCGTGCACTTGCCGGTCACGTGGTTGCAGGCGTGCCCGTCGCGACACGGCGGGCACCGGCGGCCGCAGCCCTCGCCGTAGAAGCCGGCGGCGCACGGCTGGTCGCATTTGGTGCCGTTCCAGCCGGGCTCGCACGTCAGGCAGCGGCCCTCGGCCACGGTGCACGGCTGCTGGCCCTTGCACTGGCCGCATCTGGGGAAGGGGCGGGAGGCTAGGCGGGGCCCGGGCCCCTCGGCGGCCGGTCCGTCCCTCCCCTCCCCGGGCGGGGCCCGCGCTTACCGGCGGCGGCAGCCCAGGCCGTAGAAGCCGGCGGGGCACGGCTCCCGGCAGTACTTGCCCCTGTAGCCGGGCTCGCACGCGCACGTGCCGTCCACCGGGTGGCAGCGGCCGCGGAAGCACTGGCAATAGCGCTCGCAGCGCGCGCCGAACGTGCGCTCCCGGCACTGGCAGCGGCCGCTCTGCTGCTCGCACGGCGACGCGCTGCAGGCGCACTGGTTGTTGCAGCTGCGGCCCCACCAGCCCGCGTGGCACAGGCAGGCGCCCGTCTGCGGGTCGCAGCGCGACGTGGCGCTGCAGTAGCACGCGCTGGCGCACTGCGGGCCCCACCAGCCGGGCTCGCAGCGACACGCGCCGCTCCGCGGGTGGCACGCGCCGTGCTGGCACTGGCACGCATGCTCGCAGCGTGCGCCCCAGCGCCGCGCGTGACAAGTACACTGGCCCGTCACGTCCTCGCACTGCCCGTGCGGGTGGCAGACGCACAGCTCCTTGCAGTCGGGACCCCAGAACTGGCGCGGGCACTCTGCAGGAGGAGTGGAGACGGGGCGGGCTGCCCAGGCGCTGGCGAGAGAGCCTGCTCGCTTCCCATCCGGCGCCCCGCCCCGAACCTGGCCCCGCCCCCTCGAAGCCCCGCCCCCACTCAGACCCCCGCCCCCTCGGACCCTGCCCCCACCGCCCCGCGCCCGCTGGGATCCGCGCTCACTGGTGTCGCAGTTGGCCCCGAAGTAACCGTGGCGGCAGCGGCATTCGCCGGGTCGCACGCACACCTCGTTCTCCGAGCACGTGGAGTTGCCTTCGCACACAGCTGCGGACGAGACGGGCCGAGGTGTCCCTAGTCCAGCCGCCGCACTTGTCTCCTGCTCTCCGTGCCCCACCCCCACCCCGGGCGCGATCCCAGGTGACCCACTCACCGATCCCACACTCGTCCCCCTGCTGCCTCCAGCCGGCGCAGCACGTGAGCTCCTGAGAACTGCAGGCAGAGAGACTGGCGCCTGAGTCTGAGCCCCTTGCGCTGGGAACCGCCTCCCCCAGCCCCCAGCAATCCCCACCCTGCCCTCGGGAGGTGGTTATCGGAGGCGCTGCTATAGGAGTAAGTCACAAGTTTCAGCCATCCAGAGCGAACCCTGGGAGGTGGCAGAGAACAGACCACTTCCAAAAAATTCACAGTTCCCTCTACTTGGGGGTCTTGCCTCTCCTGATCTGTGCCCTCTTCCCCCATCCACTAGGCCTGAGAAGAGACCCCAGGCGTCGGAGGAGGGGCAGTGGTGAGGTGGGGGTGGAGCAAAGGTCTCTGAGCCTCCAGGACCAGCTCCAGTGAGGCAGGCTAGGGCACCCCAGGATGTGGCAGAGTCTGGCCCGATGGGTGTCAAGGGTTCAGACCCAGACAGTGCCAGGACTGGCTGGGTCGGGCAGCATATCAGAATGCCCTGTTGGGGCTAAAACAGGCAGCCTCTGAGCGAGGTGGCCTCAGCAAGGGGCTTGCTCGGGGACGGGCAGGAGATGCCCAGGGAGTCTGTCCAGGTGAGGAAAGTGCAAGAGAGGGCTGCGGAGCACCAGGGCGAGGCTCGGGCTCGAGGAAGGCCACGCTGGGACGCCCTCTCTGCAGCTTCATGAAACCTCAATTTTATTTGGCTTTCCAAGGTACAGTAGGAGGTAAGAACTCCCTAAGTGCGCATGTTGGGGTGAGGCAGCCTCCCGAGCCCTGGGCTGATGGGGTGGGCAGACACAGAGGTTTGGCGGCCCTGCCCAAGTGAAGCCATGGCCCCTGGTGAGGGTCATGAGTGCTGAGGTGGGGTGTGCCCACGCTGCGGGCAAAGGAGGTTGAGAAGGATCAGACACTCAGACTACAGGTCTTTGCGGTCTCAGATCCTAAAGGCACATGGCCTCCATCCAACCTCAGGGCACAGGAGGGAGGATGGGAACCCAGAACTGGCAAGTGTTGGTGGAGGAGGTGGGAGGGGCCTGATGGCCCTGGTGTGTAGGGTGTCAGGGAAAGGAAAGGCTGAGCCCCCCTTAGCAGGCCCCTCAGAAGATGCCCTCCATGTTCCCAGCTTGAGATGATCACTAAACCCTGGGTCACCCCCTGCCTCTTCTGCCAGCCTGAGCCCAGGACTCTGGATGGAGAGCCTCTGGAGCCGGTCCTTCAGCAGGCGACCCCACCAGAATGGCCTCCTGGGACGGCCTGGGAATACTGCCTGCCTTCTGCCCCAGATGGCCTGGCTGCCTGGCCCTGGCAGCTTGGGAGCCTTGCCTTAGGGCCACAGGACGGTGCATTGGATTTTTGGGTCTGCCACTTGCTGTGTGACCTTGGGCACAGAACTTAATCTGACCGCCAGCTGCTATATCTGTACAATGGGTCCCCATAGGTTTGGCAGGATTAAGAGAGTGAGATGTGTCCAGCTTTTGGCACTAAAACAAAAAAAAAAGTCACCCCCCCACAAAAAAAAGAAGTCACCCAAGAAATTTCCTGGTAACTCAGCCAGTAAAGAATTTGCCTGCCATGCAGGAGACCCCGGCTCAATTCCTGAGTCGGGAAGATCCCCTGAAGGAGGGCATGGCAACCCACTCTAGTACTCTTGCCCGGAGAATCCCATGGACAGAGGAGCCTGCCAGGCTGCAGTCCGTGGGTTCGCAAAGAGTCGGAGACATGACTGAGTGGCTAAGCACAGCTCAAGAACTCACCCAAGGTTGCTGTGTGCGCTTCAGCCCCTGCTGAACAGGCCCCAGGAAGCTCCCCCAGCACGACTGGCACCCAGGCTCCACCCAATAGAGCTAAAAACCCCACCCGCTGGCGGGACAGAGCCTATGTAGACAATGAGCCTGTGGGACCCCTCCTCCTGAGACGGGCGGCAGGAAAGACTGGGATGGGCTGGCAGCCCGGTCTCCCAGATCTAATGAAAGTGAGAGGTCGAGAAAGAGGGCCGGGGACAGGGCAGCTCCGACACTCAGGCGGGACCCTGCGCATCAGTCCAGGCCCCACAGCAAGCAGGCGGTGCCCCCCACGGAGCACGGTCACTGCAGCTGGAGCTGTGCTGGTTTAGACCCTGATCCTGAACCCGCCCAAGCGCACTGCCCACTTGCTGTGCCAGTATCTGCCCTCCCCTCTGCCCCCACACCCCCCGGGAGTCCACGGCAGCTGGGCTCTCCTGCCCCCCATGGGTACCCCCCCACTGCGCCCCCTCCCTCATGAGGCTCTCCGAGTCCCAGTGAGACAATGGCAGTGCCTTGGGGGCCTCCTCCCTGCAAGCCCCCACCCCGAGTGGACTCTGTCTCAGGGTAAGGCCTGTCTTTCCAGGCTGAGAGGCTGGGACTCTGCGCCCTCCCAGATGATGCACAGAGAAACACCCAGCTCGACCTTCCCAAGTGGACCCAGGATGGACAGGCCACGTGTCCCCTGCCCCCCCACCCCGGCCACCTCATCCTGCCTGCTTCTCTCGCACCTCCTGCCCCGGGGTTTCTGGGGCCTCAGTCTTCTCGGGAGCGGGCAGAGCTCGGGTGGTCTCTCCTCCCCCATCCCCATCCCAGCCACCTGGGCCCCTTGCGCGCTTCCAACAGGCCCTCAGCAGGCAGGGCCTACCCCGACATCGCCAGGCTCTGCTCTGGGTTCCTCTCCCCAGCCTCTCTCACTCATCGCCTCCAGTTGGGTCTCCACGCTGAATACCTCCTCCCTAGCCCTTACCAGATGTCAGATGACTTGTGGAAAGTCTCCCCCTTACACACACACACACACACACACACACACACACACACACACACACACACGACAGCCGTACCCTGGCACCGCCAGGCCCGCACACAGAAAGCCTCTGGGGTTTTACTGACAGAGCTGCTACCCGTGGTCCTCCTGCCTCCAGGCAGAGGGAACAGCTAGTGGAGCTTCGAAAGGCCCAGCCTTGGGAAGGTCATGGAAGAGATGGTCCAGACCCTGGGGAGGGAGGCGGGGCCCCCAGTGGCAGTGGTTCCTGTTAACCACCTCCATACAGAACCAGGATCATGCCCCCTCCCTCCCCTCCACGAGGCGGGTGCCACCCCCAACACCATTTGTCAGGAGCAGGGCCCAGCCCGGAGAGCTTAAGCGATGTGCCCGAGGCCACTCGGATGCGGAGGCCCCAGGATCTGAAACCCAGCCCAGGCTCCCGGCTACTGGAACAGGCGTCCGATGGGGAGGTCCGGGGCGGGGGAACGCGGCCGGCCGGCCATCGGCTACCCGGCAGGGACCCCCATTGGGAAGGAGGGCTGAGGCGAGGCACAGGCCGGCGGCGATCGCGCCCTCCCCCTTCCAGGCAGCCCCGCCCGCCGCCGCCGCCGCATTCCTGGGGCCGGGGAGGCCCGGGAGGCCCGGGAGGCGGCGGCGGCGTCGATGTGAAGCAGATGGCGGGCCAAGCCGGCCCCCGCCCCGGAGGCGGGGCTGACAGCGGGGAGGGGTCTGCGCGCCTCGGGATGCGAGCTCGGAAACCCCGCGCGGCCCCTCACAGCCCCCTTGTCTGCGGCGACCGCCCTGCCCCCGGACGCGGCCTCCCTGGGCCCTGCGGCCCCGGGCGTCCCGACTGCCTGCCGGGGGCCGGTGGCAGCCCCTCCAGCTGCCCTCCCGCCCGCCCGCCTGGCGCCTCCCGCCCGCGCCAGATCACCCGCACACGCCGGATCCCCGCCCCCGCGCGGAGATGCCCTTGACCTCGCAGTGGCCCCTGACAGGCCGACCGGGCCCTCCGACCCCAGCGCCACCTCCGGCTTCTGGCCCGCGCTCTCGGTCCTCCGTGCACGGTCCTGGGCCCCGGTTCCCCGCCCCCCGCACAAGGCCTGTTCCCCCCTCCCCCCACCCCGGCCCACACTGGCTTCCCCAGCCGGCTCTTCGGGGCACCCACATCCCACCCGGGAAGGTCCGCATCCTCCCGAGGCCAGCGCCCGCCCTTGTCCTGTTCCCGCTCCTGGGCCCCTCGACGCCCCGCTCCGCAACCACCCTCTTCCCACCCACGTCGGCTCTTCCTAAGACGCCAATCTGTGCTTCTCACTCGCCTCGAGACCTCCCAGGCTACCCCCTCGCAGGAAGGAGGCCACCGCTGGCCTCTCAGCCTCCCTCCCTGCCGGCTTCGGCCACACTCGTCTGCCCGGGCCCTGGCACATGCCCTGCCACGGACTTGTAAGGCGCTTCCCGTCTTCTTACGGCCCTCCCAACCCGGCCCAAGGGTCCTTCTTTTCTGGGTCTGAAATCTCGGACCTCGTGTGTCTGCCCTCCCGGCGCCCGCTGCCCTCCGCTCTCCTCTAGCTTGGGGTATCCTCGGACGCACCGTCGTGGCCCGGCGCCCGGGCTCGGCCTGGAGCGGAGCCGGCGTCGGGGAGGGCGGCCCGAGGGGCCCGCGCGTGCGGCGCAGGGCGGTCCCCAGCGCCCCCTCCCCTGTCCCGGCCCCGGGCGTCCCCTCCGGCCCCCTCCCCCAGCCCGGCCGGCTCCTACCCGGGTGCGCGGCACACGTTGCGGCCGCGCGGGCTCAGCTCCTGGGGCGCCGCGGGGCCGGGCAGCAGCCAGAGCAGCAGCAGCAGCAGCGACGGCCCCCCGGCTCCCCGGCGCCGCGCCGGCCCGGCCCCCCGGGGCCCTGCGCCCTCCATGCGCCGCGGGGCAGGCGCGGGGCGGGCGCGGGCGCGGGTGCGGCCGTTGCGAGAGCGGCCGGAAGCGGAGTGCACGGCCGGGCGGGGGGCGGCAGGAGGGGCGCCGGGCCGGGCAGGAAATTCCACATCGGCTCCCTGATCCCGGGCCAGCCGCGGCCGGCCAGGCGGCAGCGCCCGCCCCGCGCGCCAGACCCCACCCTCCGGCCGCGCCGCCGCCCCTCCGCACGGCCCCCGCCCCCAGGCGGCCGCGCGCAAACTTGGGGCAAACTTGCAAGGGGCCCGCCGGAGGAATCACCGGCCGCCGCGTTTTCCCTCCCTCCCCAGACACCCACCGGAGAAGCGGGCCCTGCGCGCCCCCGACGAGGCCAGGCCCCGGGGCGGCGGGAGGCGGGTGGGCGCCTGGCCAGCGGTGCCTCGGAGCCTCAGGTCAAGGCCTCAAGCCGGCCTCTGCTCCCGCGGCGACGCCCTCCCGCGCCCGGCGGTGCGGTCAGCGTCTTCCGAGCCGGGCGCAGTCAAAGCCTGAGGCGACGGCGGCTCCCCACGCTTGAGGCCTTGGGTAGGCTGGGTCTGGACCAGAGGCCTGGACGAAGGGGGCCCCGTAGGGACAGACGGGAGCGCTGCCTGCAGTAGCACCGGCCCGGCACCGGCTCCAAGAGATCCTGGAGGTAAAGGCAGGTGGCAGAGGCTGCGCGGGCGGCGGCGGGGCCGGCCAGGGACGGAGCCCCGGCCAGCAAGCCCTTGTCAAGGGGAGAAGGAGCGCTAGGGGCCTGGGATTCTGTCAAGCAGAATCCCCAAGGAAATTCTCAGGGATTTTGGTCCCCGAGGAAAAAATCCTCCAGGTGGAGCCAGGCCTGGAGGCCCAAGGCTCCTAAATCCGGAGCAGTGGGGTGAGGACAGAGCACAGCAGAGACCACAGAGAAAGGGGCTGCGCAGGACCTGGGGACCTGGAGGAAGAGGGGAGCAGAGAGGTCAGACCCTGCTCCAGGCCCAAAGGGCGGGGAGGGCAGGCAGGCTTGGGGAGGGGATGGCAGGGGGATGACCAGCTCCCAGCAGAGCTGGGCTTCTGGGGACCTCAGAGCTGGAGGCAGGGCCAGGGTGGGGGGGCGGGCTGTGTGCGGGCTCCCCGAGGAGGGCTCCTGCCTCAGTCATGTGGGGCCCCATCAGGCAGGAAGGGGCCTGGTCAAAAGCCCCGACAGGCCCAAGGCTGTGGGCATCGCCACACTGGTGGCAGGCGGTGTGGGCGGGAGCCCCGGGGGTTTGGGGCCCCCTCCATCAGCCCCGCTGGTGCAGGATGGGGGTGGCCGCGGGCAGGGTGGCGGGGAAGTCGCACTCATGTGACCACAAACGCAAACACTTCTCTGGGGCAAGTCAACAGGCCAACCACTTCCGGGCAGCCCTGCAGCCCACGCCCCTCCCACGGGACCCCCGTTGGCTGCCCCTTAGGGCGGCCAGCAGACGTCCGTGCGGCCGCTCTGTCCACCCTGCTCCTGGTTTTAGAGGTGTCGCCCAGCTGGACTGGGTTCATGGATGGGAACCTCAGACTCCATCACCTCCCCACCCCCTCCAGCCCCAGAGCTCCTTTGGGCTACAGCTCTGACGGGCACCCCAGGTCTGTCTGAATGCCCCAACACTCCACCCGCCCCAGCCGTGTACCACCTGTGTCTGCTGCCCGCAGGACAGGACCATCCCCAGCCTTGTCTCAGGCCCGCCTTGTGCCTGATGGCGAGTTTCCCGGGAGCCTGGGTACAGGCGGAGTGGGGGACTGTCCATCTGCCTGCCCTCTGGCAGGTGAATACCAGAACAAGGGCGTGCCCATGGGACTGACCAGCACATAGGCCGATGGTGGAGGCCCGGAGCCTGGGCCTGGCAGGGGCAGCTCCCGGAGGAGGCCGACTTTGAAGTGAGAGGGTGGCATGAAGGCTCGAGTGCAGGCCGGAGAGCCTGCCAAGCTGGCAAGCGGGCTGCCTGGGCTGAGGGAGGAGGGAGCAGGCTGCTGGCCGTGGGCCAACACTGCACTGGCCCGCAGCAGGGCCAGGCTGTGGCCCGGGTCATAGAAACCCTTTTGGGGCTCATGTATACCCCACCCCACCCTGGGAGCCTCACAGACCCCCCCCCCCCCCCGTCCCCTGTGGACCAGAGGCCTCTCGCAAAGCCAGGCCTTGGTGCCTGGCTGGGGAGACAGCTGCGCCAGCCGGGACACTCGGGCGGGGCGGACGTCTCAGCCCTTCTCCTTTGTGGGAACCTCCGAGATCTGCTGAGACTGCGACCCTGGCCTGCAGGGTGGTGGCAGAGACAGAAACGGGGTCCCCACTCCAAGCTCACAGTCCCGCACCTCACCTTTGGGAGTCGGAGGGTGACCCTGGAGGAGTGGCTGTCTTGTCCCATGGGAAGGGACCACCAGGGTCAGCGCCGGGCTCACTGCCTTAAGTGTTAAGCACGTGATGTCATGTGGGGTGAGGGAGCCGGGCCCGTTTCCTCAAGGGTACCTGGGCCCTGAGACAGCAGTCACACACAGCAACTGCCTCATGCTCACACCTGTCCTTAGGGCACCCCCAAAGAAGTTCAGAGTGGCCAACTCCCTGCACCCCCCATGCCCTCCACCCAAGGAGGGCGCACCACCCCTCTGCCGCCGTTCTCCATGACAGCGCCAGCATGTGGGCCCTGGGCAAGGCACAGGGACAAAGACAAACACCCAGAGCAGTGGGGGTCTGAAGGGGTGGGTAAGAGGACCCTGGAGGAGCGGACGGTGTCCTGGCAGAGGCTGGGCGGTGCGGAAACTGGCGTTGGAACCCCCACCTGCAGGTCCCACCCACTCAGGAGGGTCCTTGAGGCTTACCTGCAGGAAACACAGAGGCCCCTCCGCACGACGCACTCAGATGCAGGAGACAGGCGCCCCCCCGAGGCTCTCCCGCCCTCCCTCCCCAAGTGCTGGGCTTTCCTTAGCGCCAAGACGGCCACCGGAACCTTGGTTCACAGGAGAGGTCCTCAGCGGGAGAGACGCTCCAGCCAGGGTCAGCAGACAGGGACAGGTCTCCTGGTGACACCAACCAGCCAGGGGTGGGATCCACCCAGAAGCCACGCCCCCGGAGCTGAGCGCTAAAGTGAGGCCCAGGCCAAAGGAGAGCAACGCGCCTCGTGGAAGGTGCTTTATTTCATTTATCAACAACACGGGGGGCGGGAAGGCCCAGCTGCAAGAGCCTGTTATCACAACCAGCCTCAGGCCCCTGACTGGCGATGGGCCCAGCCTGCACCATTCCTGCCCACAGGAGGGGGGGGGTGTGCCCTGGCCCCCACAAGGGGGCCCGTCCCCCGGTCCCCTGGGAGAAGGCGCCTTCTCAGCCCAATGGGGACCAGGATGGCAGGTGGTGCACCAGTTCCTGGCCATGCCTGCCGAGGAGGGCCTGGGGACCCTCGGGACCAAGCCCTTCCCAAAGGGTTGCTGCCACAGGTCTGCAAGCCCCCAAAACACTTGCCTACCTGCTGATGGGTGGGGCGGGGCACACCCGGGATCTCCTGCCCGCCCCCCCCAGGACCCTAGTCCTCGCTGGAGTTGTCGAACTCCTCCCAGTCAGACACACTCATCACCTCGGAGGCGAAGTCCGGGTCGGCCTGGCTGCCGCCAGGGGCCCCCCGGGGCGGCTCGAGCAGCAGGGCGCGCGGCAGGGTGAGCGCGCAGGCGGCCAGGCCCGAGATGCAGTTGTCCAGCTGCGGCCCCTCCTCCCAGCGGTCCTTGCCCGCGTCGTAGATGTGCACGTAGCCCGTGCGGCTGCCCTGGTTGTGTGAGCGGCCGCCCAGCACGTAGATCCTGTTGTCCAGCACAGCGACGCCTGGCTCCCCGTGCCCGGCCGGGAGCGGGCAGACGGAGGACCACTGCCCGGATCTGCAGCTGTAGCAGGCCACCTGCGAGGGGAGGCGCGGGAGCTTAGGGAGCCGGGCCCCGAGGGGCGCGCGCGGACCAGCTGCCGCCCTGTGCCCCTCCCCAGCCCCAGTCGGCCGGCGGCCCCAGGCCCGCGGGGTCTCCCCTTCGGGCTGGGGTGCTGGCTCACTCCCCTCCACCGCTGAAGCTGAAGCTCAGAAGCCAAGCGCACGCAGCACTGGGGAAGACGCACATAAAATGAGGAGATGGGCTTGCTGAGTCGTGATGACCATCACCATGCTCTCAGGAAGGCCCAGGCAGTCCAGTGGTGAGGACTCATGCCTTCCCTGCCGGGGCCCCAGGTTCAGTCCCTGGTCAGGAACTAAGAGCCCACAAGACACATGGTATGGCCAAAAACAAAAGGGAAAAAAATCATCTTGTCTTCAAAGTTACCCTAAATAGTGAACGTGGGAACCGGGGAAATATTCAACCTACTAGTAATGCAAGAATTGCAAAACAGAACCTCAGAGACAAATCGTCAGCTGTGAACGAGCGGCCACTGGGGAAGCCGGGCTGGGCACCGTCTGACCGTCAGGGCGGCGACAGGCACAACTCTGCAGAACCACGTGGGCACGGGCTCTGCTCCCCCAGCTGGGAAGGGGCCTGGCCGCCAGGGCCTGAGCCGGCCTCTGCAGGTGGGTGAGCGCAGGAACGTGGACACGGGCTACCCTGGATCTTCAGGGGACCCCCTGATCACACAGCCCTTGGAAGCAGCAGGGGACGTGTGAAGGCCTGAGATGGGAGGGGAGCTGCTGGCTTGGAAGAGGAAGGGGCCTGAGTGGCCGGCCCGGAGGCTTCCAGAAGCCAAGGAGGGCTTCAGCCCGCAGCGGCGAGGAGCAGGACGTGGCCCTACCGCAGGGGCTGAGCTCTGCTGACGCCCTGGGTGACGGACGCCGACCCTCCCTGGGCTCTGCCGAGGGAGCCCCCCTGGACTGTGGTCAAGCGAGAGTCACAGACTGTCACCACGGCTCGTGTGGCTTTCTGTTGCCGCATCTGGGGTGGTCTGTCCCTGCTGCAACAGGAAATGAAACGCTGGAGCCTAGTGGTTCTCAGTGCTGGAGGGTCCCAACCGGGAACATCCAGCTAGGTGGGGCTAAGGGCCAGGAAACCTGCATTCCTGGAGTTCTCTCCTGATGTGGGTGCTGCTGGCCCGGGAGCTGCAGTTAGAGGACCACAGCTCTCACCTCAGCAGACAACCCGATACCCAAAGAGCCCCACGGAGCAAACGTTGCTTCAAATATTACTTGAAACGGCCACAACCTGACCAACCGCAACGCCACCAGTCTGATGGAACTCTGCACAGCCGCTGGGTGGGGCAGGGCGGCCCACAGCGCCAGAAGCCAGGACAGGTGGGTGGAAGCTCTCCGACCTGAAGCAAGTGGAGCCCTCACACAGGCAGGAGGGCTAACTCAGGGCCGGGGGCCAGGTTTCAGGAATTCTTGTCCCCCCTTCTCCATTTTCCCAGAGCTGTGGAATGTGGTTATACTAACTTTATAATTAAAGCTTTTAATAATAGTGAAAACAGATGACGCCCTTCTCTGTGGTACCCTGGTGGTGGACACGTGCCATCTGTCTCAACCCCGTGTGTGACCCCAGGCCAGCCGCGTTATCAGCTCTAAGGACGCCACCCTGTGGTGGGGGTGCCGAGTGCGGGGAGGCGGTGGGCGCGGGGGGCCCCGGGAAACCTCGCTGCTCTTTGTTCGGCTTGGCGGTGAAGCTGAAGCCGCTCTAGGAAATGCAGTCTAGTAAACGGGAAGGTGTCCCGCGTCCCCCTGCACCCCGCCTACCGCCGTGGCCGGCTCCTCACTGACACCCGAGGGAGGCGGCCCCGCTGACCTGGTGCACGTCCCTCCGGTAGCCCGCGTCGTTGTTGCTGCCCCCGATCACGTACAGCTTGTCCAGGAGGGTGGCCATGCCGTGCCAGGCCCGCCGCACCGGGCCGTCGGCCAGCGTGTGCCAGGTGTCGCTGCCAGGCTCGTAGCAGTGGGTCTCCTTCAGGTAGTCCTCCCCGCGGCGGCCGCAGGTGACGTACATCTTCCCGTCCAGCGCGGCGCCCGCGTGGGCGTACACCTGCGGCCCGGAGAAACCGGCGTGTGCGCGTGCGCCAGGAGACCAGGGGCCGCGCCGCGAGGACCCCGACTCCTCCTCCTCCTCGCCGTCTGCCCGGATCCTCCCTGGACGCCCCGTCCTGTCCCCCACCGTCCCCACGGAAGATGATTCCAGGGCCCAGAGACGATGCTACGGTTTCCCAAAGGGAGACGCAACCCCTTGCAGCGACCCCGCCCCCCCCAGGCAGACATCTGCGCGGGACCCAGAAGAAACCATCACAGCCCCGTCTTCACAGAGGCCTCTGTCCCCCGACCTCCCGACCCTCACGCCCGCCAACCAGCCAGGCCTGTTACCAGCTCCTTTTCTGCCCCGGTATGGTCCTGCGATTTTAAATATGGTCAGTCACACTGGCTAAATTTCAAGTATGGAACCAGTCTTTGTAATCGACTCTATTTGGTCCTGAATTTCTTTTGGAGGGAGAGGGGAATTAGCTATTTAGTTATGAATATTCATATGTATGTATGACTCGCTTGCTCTTCTTTTGGGGGGAGAGGCTGCTGTCTTGTATGGTTTTGTTATCAATTTAATAATTTCCTAAGGTGAACTGAGAATTATTCCCCCTCTTCCATTTTCTGGAAAAAAAGAATCGGTATGTTCTTTAAAAGTCCGGTAAAATTCTCCAGTTAAACTATCTGGGCCTGGACGCCATTTTCTTAACAGGTACATGCAAATGATCTGCTTAGTTCTGTGGGTGTTCTAGCACTTTCTGGGGAACTGGTGTGTTTCACCTTCTGACAGGGTTTTAGTAATGCACCCCCCTCCCCCGACCATTCTTGATACTTTAACTCAATTGTTTTCGCTTTCTTCCTCAGGCTTCCTAGGTTTGTCAATTTCATTGATCTTGTGAAGACCTGGTTGTTTTCATTGATTTTTCTCTGCTGTTTTTCCTTCAACTTCGTTGATTTCTGCTCTGGTATTTATTCTTTCTCTTCTGCTTGCTTTGGATTCACTCTGCTCTTATTTTTCTAGATTCTTGAGGGATGCGTTTAGGTTACTCATTTGAGATTTTTTTTTCTTCCCTAATAATGCTTTCAGAGCTACAAATTTCCCTCTCAGCACAGCTTCAGCTGGCATGCCACAAAACTTGACACATTGTCTTTTCATCTTCACTCAGATCAAGGTCCCCAGATCCCTTGCTGGGTTGTCATCTTATCTCAACGTTTTGAGTTTTCCGCGTTTCACACACACATCCCAAGTTCCAGGTAGTACTGAGCAGGAGGAAGTGGGAAGGACCCTGAGACAGGTGGCAGTGTGGGCCCGCCCTGCCACGGGCCCTGCAGAAATCCTGCAGGCCCTTGTAGGGGCTGTGCGCCCATGTCTGCAGACCCGCAGGCCCCCTGGCCTGGCACTGGCCCCAAGCTGACCAGAGCTACCCATGGCCCCCACGGCCCTGCACTCACACGTCTCCATCTCCAGTCTGGCTTCCCAAAGCCTGGCTGCCAACATGCTGTGCCGGGCAGCTCAAGTCTGTCATGTCCCACCCCCACACCCCTCCCCTAGCCCACGCCTGAACCACCCACGGGCCGGGCCCACTCCCTCGACACGTCTCTCCACACGCACTCCCCTTGCTTTGCCTCCTCCTCCCAGCCTGGAAGGTTCTTTCTGCTTCTCCCAATGGCTGCCATCTTTCCTGGACGTGGTCTCACTGACATCTCCCCATCCCCACAAACAGTCCAGCGAGGCCGGCCCGGGAGCCCCTCCCCGAGCACCGCTGGGCTCGGCCCCGAGTCCCCTTCCGGATTTGTGCAGTGACCGAGAGCGCTCTCTCCAGCTAGCTTCAGTCACTGCCACCACTGGATCCCCAGGGCTGGGTATCCAGAAGGTGCTCAATCAAGGGCTGCTGAAGAAACAGACCAAAGTGAGGAGCCAGGCCGCCGGGCAGAAGCGCCGGCTGAAGGCCGAGGCTGCCCCCCCGTGGCCAGGCTGAGAAGCGCAGCCTCCCGTCCAGACAAAGCCCCTGGAGCCCCTCCTCCTCTCCTCTCCCCTCCGTCCGCTCAAGGAGCTGTCTCTCCCCAGCACCATGTGCCTCCTCCTGAACGAGCAGGGAATGCTCTCCAGAAGGGCTTCCTCTCAAAAGTGGCCAAGGAGGCGGGGCGGGGGTGGGGGGGCCTGGCCTGGGAGGAGCCCTGGTGGGAAGTCCTGGCCTTCGGCGGGGCCACACAGGCTGTGGAGAGGAGCTGGGGGGCTGGGGAAGGGGGAGCGGTAAAGGTGGGGGGGTGGGGAGAGGGGAAGGCTCAGGGAGGCAGAGTGCCCATCTGGCCGGGACACAGCCATCCTTGTGCTCTGAGCGGTGCCCAGAGGTGCTCACAGATGCTGTGACCCGGCGTGCAGCACAGACCAGCAAGGGCACCTCTTGCCCTGAGGTCTTGTGTCTGGATTGGGGGCCAGGGTCTCAGCACCCCCAAGTCCATAAGCTCAGAGAGCCACCCCCTTAAAGCACCTCTGCAAGATGAACAGGTTAACATCTTCAAGCTGAACAAAATAAGGTACTGTGTAGGACACACGATTTACAGAAACACAAACAGGAAAAACAGCACTTCTGAAGTGTTTCTGGCTTTGTGAAGGGGCTGCCCTCTCGGGGTCTGAGGCTGCAGGGTCCTGCCTCTCCCGTCCCTCCCATGCCCCTCTCTCTGGACACGGCCCGGGTCACCTCAGCGGAGCCAAGGGACAGGCAAGGGGAAGGCTTCCATCCACCCTGTACCGCAGGGTTACGGCAGCTGCCGGGGGCCAAGGTGAAGAGGCCCAGAAGGGGGTGGGACTCGGGAAGGGCCTCTGCCAACGCGCTGGCTCAGCCTCGGGGCCCCCACCCAAACTCAGGGCACAGCTCGTGGAGGCGCGAGCGCTCCGGTCCAGGTCCCGGTCCCTGGCCCAGCCTCCGCTCGCTGTGAAGCTGGGAGGGGTTCCTCTGGGGGCTTCCTTACCTCCCTCTTGAGCGGGGCCACGTAAGCCCAGGAGTTGCTGGCAGGGTCATAGCGCTCCACAGCGGTCAGATCGTTGTGGTAGTCACGGCCCGCCACCGCGTAGATGTAGCCGCCCACGACACACACGCACAGGTCTGCGTGCTCCTGCTGCAGCGGCTGGATCTGGAACCAGCGGTTGTGCCTCGGGTCGTACCTCGTGGGACAGGAGACAGCGGTTAGCAGGCCCCACGCCCAGCACGCCCCCACAGCCTGGAGAGCGGGGCCAGGAGCTCCTGGTGGGAGGAGGCATCAGGCCCTCCAGGTGTGACTTCCAGACCCTCGGCTGTCCACCCCAAGCTGCCTGAAGGCTCCTACAGCACCTCCATCTCACCGTCTCACTCCAAGGTCCCCACGGCTCTGTGCTCTCAGGGAGGCCCCCAATTATGGTCTCTCGACTGGACACCTGGGCACAACGGCCTCCAGCTAGACACCCCTTTTTTAGTCTTTGCCCCAGACACAAGTGAAATGCACTCGGCAGCCGCTTCGTCTAGCCGCGGCCCCTCACTGCCAGCCAGGAAGACCATACAGAGCCCGGTGTGAGAGAATCTGGGCGTCAGCTTTGTTCGCTCGGCTCCGCTCCTGGTAGGATGACGCTGCCTGCCGAGGGAAGCTACCACGAGGGACCCCAGGATCGACACGTGTGACGAGGCCCTTAAAGCTCTGTGGCCCACCTCTGTGCTCCTGCGCCCCAGGGCACCTGGCTTGGCGCAGATCATGCTAGGTCTGCTCAGGAAAGACAAGGCGGAGTGAGGCTGTCAGTGGTGGAGCCAGTCACTCACTGGTGGACATCACGGCTCTTGGTGCTGGCACCCAGGGCCCCCTTCCACTGCAAGTCAGGAGACAGGCCACAGGGAGCCGAGCAGCTTGTCAGTCTGTTCCCGGGAGGAGGGCGGGGCCGGGAGGGCCCTGGTGGCTGCCATGAGGAACTGGCTCTGCCAGGCGGAGGCCCAGCCGGGACGGATGGCCAGGGGCGAGGGCATGAAGGCATGGTTCCTCCCGTTTGAACTGAGCGCCCACTTCCCATCTGATCACAAAGCGTGCCATGCGCTGGGTCTCCCCTATGTCCTGGGGCAGGTCCGTCCGCGGGGTGTGGCCGGCCAGACCCTCCCCTGAGCAAGGCCGGCACCAGTTCACAGCTGCCTGAGGCAGCCAGCAACCTGTGTCTGCTGTGGAGGCGGAAGCTTCCCAGAGGCCCCAGATGTGGAAACCAGCCTGGAAGTCTCCAGGAGCAGAGGCTGGGGGGCCTGCCCCACTTCCCCTGGTCTGGCCCAAAGGCACAGGCCCGGAAGATTCCAGCCTCATAGGCAGAAAGCATGGCCTGCCCCAGGACCTCCCACCCGGCACACGGCGGACAGCAGAGCTGGGGGTGCAGGGATTTGGCCAGAGGTGCAGCAGGGCCTGCAGGCCTGCCCTACCTCCGGGCTGAGGACTGTGTGCTGGGGGAGCGGGGCGACAGGCAGCCACCTTCCAAGGAGGTTGTGCTGCTAGGAGAGCGGAGCTAAGGGCACGGGAGAGGGAAGCTGGGCCAGGCTGCGAGGGCAGAGGGTGCCAGGGAGGCCGTGCTCCCAGGCCTGGACCCCCCTTCCTGCCACGGTGCTCCCTGCAGCCGTGCCTCAGGGGTGCCTCAGGGGGCGTGGGTTTCCCGGGAGAGGAGACAGGTGTGGGAGGCGCCCACGCTGCGGGCAGCCCCACCCAGGGCCCTACCTCCAGCAGCGGGACTCGGCACGGAAGCCCTGCACGTTGTTGTCCCCTCCGATCAGGTACACGAAGTTGTTGAGCACTGCGATGCCCTGGTTGGACATGCGGGGCGCCAGTGACGCGGTGAAGTGCTTCCACTCCCCTAGCAGCGGGTTCAGGTACTTGGCCTGGTCGCTGAGGACGGTAGACGGCGTGGAGTGGATGCCCCCGAAGCCCACGACGCACTGGAAGTCGGAGCGCAGCTCGGTCTGCGGACCCTGCAGGCTGGGCTGCAGGCTCTCGTTGCGGTGGTACATGAGGGCCTCGGCCACGGTGTCCCGCAGCGGGCTGGGCTCCAGCTCGTCGTGCAGCTGCTGCAGGACCTCGGCCTCCATGAGCGGGAAGCGCACGGTCTCCAGGAGCTTGGGCGGCTCCTGCAGCGGGAGCCGGTTGGCCTGGACCTGCTCCGGCGGGTAGTGGTAGAGCAAGGCGCCCTCGTACACCTCCGTCTCGCACGATACCTCCAGGCGGTTGCTGCTCAGGAGGGCGTAGACCTTCTCCAGGGGCAGCTGCCGGTACTTGTCAGTCCGTGAGAAGGCCACGAAGTTCTTGAGGATGTAGGCGTCCAGCTGCTCAGTCAGGCGGCTCAGATCGAAGAGCTCGGCCAGCCGGTAGACATCGAGGATGTTGTCCTCGTCCACCCAGGGCGTGAGGAAGTCACAGCAGAAGTGGATGATCTCCGGGATCTGTGGACAGAGCGGGCCGTCAAGCCCAGGCCAGGTGTCCGGGCCCGGGACCCCCATCCCTGGGGCACCTCGGAGGGCCAGCACGTGGGGGACAAGCCACCGACAGTCACTGGTGACACCAACAAATGGGACCCGGCAGGCTGCGCACTTGGCAGCGTCACACCCAGTAAGACTCGCTTTAGAATCGACGCTGCAGAGAAGCCCAGCGCGTTACACCTCAAACAGAGCCGGGTGGCGGGGGAAGGGAGGGCTCCCTCCTCTTAGGTCGGAGCCTCACCTGAAGCTGGCAGGCGGCGACCAGCGTCTCCTGGACGTTGCTCAGGCTGAGCTCCAGCTCAGACGTGTAGATGAAGTGCAGGATCTGGCACATGGCATTGTAGGACACACCATGGATCAGGACCTCCTCCTGTTCCATCTCCTTCAGCCCCCCAGCGAACATGCCCCTGCACAGGGAAGACAGGGCACAGCTGGTGACGCCCACGGGGCCGCCGGAGGGGGCCGAGGCTGGCTCGTACCCCGAGCCATCCCACGGAGGCACCCACAGCTCCTGACCAAGCTTGGGACCATTCTGGAAGCCTCCATCTCACATGCCCCAGGAGCCGCACGTGCGCCCCTGGGCACTGGGCCAGCGGGCTTTCTGCTGCGTCTGCCCGTGATTCCTGGGGCTCAGCGGGCGAGGACAAACGGGAAACAACGGTAAACGTCCTCTGCTCGGCATCCCTGCCCCTGCAGCTACTAAACGCCAGGAACCGGTCACAAGGCCGACTCCACAGTGAAGCAAAGCGGCAAAACCCCCTGAGCACGGAGCTAAAGCCGGACGACAGACAGAAGACAGGGCACTGCTGGGGGTGAAATCGCGGTCAGGGACTGAAACGGGGCGTCTGACGGAGGAGCAGCCAGCCCGAGGGGCACGGGGGGACGGCAGGTGGAGAGGGGCCCCTCCCTGAGGAGGCCGTGGAGGCTGCGGGTGCCCAGGCCCAGGATGAACTTGCAGGCCGGCCACCGGAGGGGAGGGAGTCTGCGCCATGTGCTGCTAGGCAGGGTCAGGTATGGTCAGACACCAGGCAAAGGAGGTGCCGTCAGGGAACTGATCCCAGGTCTGACCAAGAACTTCAGATTCCAGGCCCCGTGGGGCAGGGTGGAGAGGCTGGAGCGGGAACAGGAGGCCCCGGCAGGCCTGGGGATCTGGTGGCGAGACCACCCTGGGGCTGACCGAGGGGAGCCAGGACCCAGGGCCGAGATGGGTCAGCGGGAGCCCGCCTCGGCCCCTACAGAGCAGGCACCTCTCACCGTCCCAGCAGCGGGGTCGGTCAGGGGCTGGAGGGAGGAGGCAGCGGTCAGGGAAGCCGTGGGGCTGAAGCGGGGCAGCAGCACGCTGACAGAGTGGCCGTGTTCCATTTCGACACACACGCACACTCACAGAACTGAGAGGGTATGAAATGGTCAAAGGCTCCGTCTGCCCTCGGCTCCGGCCCCTAGCCGCTCTCCCAGGGCGGCACCATCCCGAGGCGGGGCCCACGCCTCGACCCGCACCCAGCTTCACCTTCACAGGGCACCTTGGAAACGGCCTGGATCATCAGTACCCACAGGGCTGCCCCCGGGCAAAGGTCACAACGGACGTAACACGCGTACCGTGGTCCCCCTGGGCCCCTTCTCATCTCCCGCCATTTCACCCTATGGATGGCTCTGCCCCAGGAGCTGGTGGGAATGCCACGATCAATTCCAGGAGAGCCACTGCTGGGTCAAAGGGTTCCACACCCTGGCGCCTGGACGCCTCCGCCACAGCCTGTCACGAAGCTCCACCCGGGGGGCGGGGGGCCTGCCCCGGACACCCCTAGAAGCAGAGGGAGAGGACGCTGGCTCTAGCCACCAGGGGGCAAGGGAGAAATGTGGCAGCGGACCGCAGGACAGAGGCTTGGGTCGTGGGTTTAGCAGCTATTTTCACTCTCTCTTCCAAAGAGTGCAGGTGCTTTGCCACTTCCTTTTAGATTCTTGTCTCATCAACTTAAAGAAGATGGAACCTCTGTGCATCGCTGGTGGGAATGTAAATTAGTGCAGCTGCTGTGGAAGACAGTTTGGGGGTTCCTCAAGACATGACAAATAGAATTACAGGATGTTCAGCAATTCTGCGCCTGAATACATACTCCATGGAACTGACAGCAGGGCCTCCAAGAGACATCTGCGCCCCATGCTCACAGCAGCTTTCCTCACAAAAGCCAAGTGATGGGAACAACCAGTGTCCGTCAAAATGCAACAAACGGGAGAACGTTATTCAGCCTTGAAAAGGAAGGAGGTTCTGACATCCACTACAGCCTGGATGAGCCTTGAGGACACGATGTTCGGCCAGAGAAGCCAGTCCTCAAAGGTCAAATATTTCCTGACTCCATTCATATGAGGTCCCGAGAGCAGTCATGGAGACAGAAGCACAAGGCGGCTGCCCGGGCCGGGAGGAGGGTCAGGGGAACTGGTTCACGGGCACAGGGTGAGTGTTACAACATGAAACAGTTTCGGGGACTGAGCCAGGAAGTGGACGTAATTAACACTACTGAGCTGCACACTGAAACGGTTACAATGGTCAACCTTATAGGTTTTTTAGAAATCACAATTTAAAAAAAAGAGAGAGATGTCCACCAAGCGTCCAGCAGGCGAGGAATGACCCAGTAAGTGGAGGGTACAGACAGCACGCTTGAGAGCCCCGTGGACGTCAGGGAGATCCAACCAGTCCACCCTAAAGGAGACCAGTCCTGAATGTTCACTGGAAGGACTGATGCTGAAGCTCCAGTCCTTTGGCCCCCTGATGCAAAGAACTGACTCATTGGAAAAGACCCTGATGCTGGGAAAGATTGAAGGTGGGAGGAGAAGGGGACGACAGTGGAGGTTGGTTGGACGGCATCACTGACTCAATGGACATGAGTTTCAGCAAGCTCTGGGAGTTGCTGACGGACAGGGAGGCCTGGAGTGCTGCAGTCCATGGGGTCACGAAGAGTCAGACACGACTGAGCGACTGAACAACAATGACAACAGGCAGCACAGACCACAGAGAGAACACAAGCCACGCCCGCCACTAGGAGGTCACAACCGGACAGCACCAGGTGCCACTGGCTGCCTCGGCTCTGAGCAGGCGGGCACATCTCCTGTCACAGCTCCTTCCAGCCCTGATACCTCCTCCACACCCTTGAGACCAGGTATGTCTCAGAATCCAGAACGTTTCAGCCGGAGAAAACACTTATCTGCCACACGTATGATGTCACGACCCTCCACGGGGGTCTAAAATCAACACCTCGAATCCAAACACCTCAGTATTTCCCAACCAAAAGTTATGATAAAAATAAACAAGTCTCATCTCAGTTCAGGACAGGTTGCATGGTTTAATGAATTTGTGCCAAACTTTAGATTTAAAAAAACAACAAACTGGTAACACAGAAGAATCCAACTCTCCCCTTCCCATCAGAGATCAGCTGTCTAGACAGACTAGACAGCTCTCCACCAACAAAACAGCTCTGGGGGACCTCCGGAGGGCAGGGGCAAAGTTTAGCAACATGCTGGAACCCAACAAAGCAAAACAGAGCAGCTCCGAGTATCAGAGGTTTGGGGTTGAGAAGTATGAAACGGGCTTTGCGAGAGACACCGTGTGTAGGGTGAAGACCGTGTAAGCGCGGCAGGAGGGCAGGGGTACAGCTGTGCTCGCTGTTTTCCTATTTGGACAGCGGCAGGCATGGGCACTGGACACAACTACGCACCCCTCACCACCTGTCTGGAGATGACCACACGCCGGCTCACCTCAGGCTGATAAGCAGCTTGCATCAGAAGAGAGGTTCGCTAACAGGGAACCAGCTGTCTTTCTGTGATCAAGGCCCAGGAACAGGGGTCTGTTGCCCCATGAGCCCTGGTCTCACGGAGGGTTTCACCCTCTGTTTCAGAAAGAACTCAGCTTCCCCCGTGTTGGCTGATGCCACAGGGCAGAACCAGGGAGGCTGTAAACCCCAGCTGCGCCATGTTGCCAACAGCCTGGCAGACACCCCACAGGACGTCCCCTTCGGGGCCCAGTTACAGGCCCACAGCCTCCAAAGGCCTTCCCTTCACCCTTGCTCACGTCAGAGACCTTCCTCAGTCTCACTGCGTCATTTCAACCTGAGTCAATAAGCGAAATGAATAATAAAAAAACCCGCTGAAGCTTGGGAATTATCATTTCACATATGTTTATCAGAGATAAGTCTGGGTTCTCCCTGGTCCCAGGGGGAGAAGGTGTCAGCCTGCACAGTGACCAGGCCGGAGAAGAGAACACCTCCCAGGAGAAGCCCGCCCAGGGACGGCTGCCCAAGGGCCGAGAACAGCTCCTGTAGGACGTGGGAGACACAGGAGGCCTCCCGTGGGCAGGAGAGGCAGTGCCCGCCACCATCCTGCAGAAGAGGGCCGTGACTGGGACGGACGGCCGACGTTGGGAGAGGAGCTCCATGTGGAGGGCGTTCGAGGGTGCGCTCAGCAGGCCCTGAGCCGGGGGGACCCCAGTGCCAGACCTTCTGGGCTCCGAGGCCTCCCCGAGGGGGCTCCTGCCAACCCTGCCCCGCCTGCTGCCCGGGGTCGCAAAGCTTGTGAGGAGTGGACGCCGATGAGCCGGGGGGACACTGCCGTCCCTGGACACACCTGCCCCAAGGTGCCAGTCACCACTGGGTCGCCCTCTCCATAACCTCCTTCCAGAGAACAGGCAGCACTTAAACCATGAAGAAACATTTTGCTCATTAGCTCCTAGAATCAAAAGATGAGAACTACAGCCGAGCCTTGAAGAGAAAAGGACCCAACGGAACGGAGCCCGAGCAAAGGGTCTCAGGCCCGGAGCCCTGTTCACCGCAGCAGCAGGGGGCCGCCCCTTGCCGGCTCAAGTCAGGGCGGTGGCACCTGCTCTGCCCAACGTGCCCAGTGCTGGGCAAGCCTCACGCGGGAGACTGAGAAACTCGGGGGGTCACAGCACCCACAGGGAGGGTCGGGGGCCGAGGCCCGTGAGATGAGCAGGCGTGAGCGGGAGGTGGCTGGCCCAAGCGTGTGAACACAGCTATGTGAACGATGTGCGTGCGGTGTTGACTGCCCGCCTTGGTCCTCATGGAAGTCTCCAGAGGAGCCGGGGCCCGAGTGGGCTTCCTAACGGTGTTACAAGAACACTGCCTAGGCCTGAGATGAAGGCATAAAGCCTCGTAAGGTCTTGAGGAAAGGTGGTGGTTACAAAGGCAGTGAGAGCAAATGTTGCCCAGTGGGAACAACGGGTGTCTAGCTCTTTGTAATACTCTTCTTCTCAACGTTTTCATGGGTCTGAAAGTTGTTTTGAAATGAAATGATGGGAAGCCAGAGTAAAGTAGGAAGAAAATCTGTACCATACCGAGATACTGTAACTTACTGCTGGAAAATTCATTCTGGAAAATACAGTATCGTAAACAGAGCCAAGGATACCGCCTTTAAAACAAAACAAGAACAGAGAATGCGCGCCTACTGACCGGAAGTAGTCGCAGGAAGCAGCCAGCAGGATGCGGTGGGCCTCGAGCTGCTTCCCCTCCACCACCAGGACCACATCGAAGAGAATGCCGCTGTCCCGCAGGGCCAGCAGCCCCCGAAGCAGTGCCTGGGAGTGCTGGGCGCTCCGGTAGGTGTTGCTGACACAGTGCGGGTGGGAGGGCTGCGTGGGCAACTTGCAGAGCTGGGCGAACTCCTGCTCCTCCGCCATCCTGACCACCGCTCCTGACCTCAGCTCCGCGGCTGTCAGCTGGCAAGACACAGGGGCGAGCAGTGAGCCCAGGGGGCCGAGCAGGGCTGGCTGCTCTGCTCTGGGGCCTACCTCACGCTCACCATGCTCTCCCCGGAATTTCAAGCCTCTAGTCCCCTCTTCCCTCCCACCAGGGTCCAGACTTGGGGCCTCCTTCCTCCCGACCTGTGATCCTTCACAACTAAGACCCTCCTTCCCATTTCATCTCCTTTAGTGTCGCTGTGAGACAGAAGGTTCTAGAGATGGACTGACCCAGGAACCCAGCCTCTCAGTGGATCCCCTGTGTGGTGAGCCTCAGCGTGAGGCCCCTCAGCCAAGGAAAGGGGACTAAGGACACCCAGTCCCTCGGGCATTCTAAACTCCCTAGGGGACAAACATAAGGACCGGTGCAGACCAGTTCTCAAGGGCTCGTCCTCTCTCCTATTGCGAAAGAACACTGGGTTCCCGACGCAAGAACGCAGGCAAAAGAAAAAAACAAAAAAGACAAACACCAGGAGCCTCCCAGGCGATCCCATGATGAGAACTCCATGCTTCCACCGCAAGGAGGGTGGGAGAGACCCCTGGTTGGGAAACTAAGATCCTGCATGCTGAGCCAACCAAAAGTGACTAGGGACAGCCAGTCCGTCCTGCACCGAGATGTGGGGTCGAGCTGTGTACCCTCCAGGCCACAGGAGCGCCAGCCAGCGGGCCCCGCGCCACAGGCCTTGAACATCTGCATTCCCCACCTCACGTCCTCCACGATCCCCTCCCCTGATGTGCTGCGTCTTCAACCCCCTCTACTGGACCTTTGAAAGAAAAAATGAGACAGAGATTCTACTATAAACAAAAAGGTGTATGATGAAACTTAAATTTCCTTCCCACTTATGTCACCAACCAGATGACTCTCAGAGGAAAGTATTGAACTTCCCCCTCACCCTTCTAAGCAGCATCGATGCATTTGCAGGCAAAAATGTAAAACTAAATTCCCCCTCTTTAAGTAGATATTACACCTTAACCTCTTATCCCTCCCATAGTCCATTATATAGGTAATCCTATTTTATTTAACCAATCCTTTCTAGAAAGATGTTTGGGTTTCCTCCAATTGTTTTCTGTTGCTAACAGTTTTGCACTAAAAATCAGAGATTTGCAGTGTATGTGGCAGCTAAATGAGGAACATTTACTGGATACAGAGCTGCTGGGTTATCTTGACTGTGTAGTGGACCTTTCAATAGATAACGGCCAAATTGCCTTCCACAGAGGGTGTACCTATTTATTCTCCCACCAGCAAAGTGAGAGAACCAGAGTCCAACCAGTGTGTACGACACCAATAGCATTTCTTTTTAATCTCTGCTGACTTAATACATGAAAAAAACAGCATTTCACAGTGTAAGTTTGTTTTGGTAACTGACGAAATTTCAAAAAATAAGAAAGAGGAAAGCTGCACACCCTTCAGGACTGCCTTCCCAAGCCTGTTTTTCTGAAATAAAGTTTTTTACCTTGGGAGCTCACTTTCTGGCAGCTTCAGGAAGCCCTTCCTTAGATTCAGTGTACCCTCAACCCATAACGATCCCAGTCATCACAAGCAAGGCCCTGGGTGCACTGCTGTTCGGTTCAGAGCTATTGAGGCAGGAGGAAGGCGGCTTCACGCCCCAAGCAGGTACAAGCTGAAGGACGCTAACATGCATTTCCATAAACTCATGGATGACAGGGTCGGAACATCTCTTAAGAAACGTCCGACGACACCCTTTACTGAGGAGGCGCCCCAGTCCTCTGCAGGGCCCCAGTGAGCGACTGAACGAGGCAAGGTCTGCAACAAAGGGGAAGGGAGTCCCAGTCCCCCGGGCGGGGGGGCGGCGGCGCGGACGGGTGAAGCGCTCTGGGGCGTCGCGGCCGCGGGGCAGGGAGACGCCCGGGAAGAAGGCGCTGGGCCCGCGGCGGGCAGAGGCGGCCGGCCCTCCGGGCCGAGGCGTCGCGCTGACAGCATGGCCTCCAGGGCCGTCCGGGTCCGTCCGCGCTGCGCGTGCGGGCCGGGGTCCAAGGTCGCGTCGAGGGGGACGGCGTCCGAACGGCCGCCTGTTGCAGGCCGTCAGCGCAACGCTAGACGGCGGTCTCGAAAGACGCGAGGGGGGCGACAGGCCTGCCCGGGGTCAGCTCGTCGGCGCCCCCAGGGCCCGCCGCGCCCGGGGGGTCCCGCCCGCCGCCCCCGCCACGTCAGGCCGCGACTCTCCTCAGGCCGCCGCCCCCACTCCGCCTCAGTCTGCTCCGGGCCGGCTCCCCCGCCTGCCCGCGCGTCAGCTCCGGGCCCGGGGTCCGAACCCGGCCCGCGCACCGAAACACCGGCCGGCCCGCGACCGTCGCTCACCTGGCGCCGCCGCAAGCCGAGGCCGCACTCGAGGGGGCGGGGCGGGACGCGTGGGGCGGGGCCTCGGTGCACACGTGGGCACGCCGCGCAGGCGCCTTGAGGACGCGGGGGCGGGAGGCGGGGAGCGGGGGCGGGGCCGGGGCTGAGGAGGGGCGGGGCCACAGGCGCGTCGTGGGGCCCGGACGGAGGCGGAGGTCACTGGGTTGCCGAGTCTCCGCGCGGTTCTCGGTTCCCTACCTCCTCGCCCGGAGCGGCAGACCCAGCAAAGAATGAGAACGTGAAGGAATGCGTTCTGGCAAGGGGTGGCGCCCTGTAAATCCATTTCCTCCTTCCTCCCTTCTGTCCCGCCCTTGCGGTCCCCTGAGTCGCCCGCCGCCTGCTGGATGCTGGCGGGGACATAATTACTGCCAGTGTGAACAGGTGTTTTCCTGTTTACCCGGATTCTAGAGTCAATCTAGGAAGTCAAGAAATACCTGGCGTAACAGGCAAATTTGGCCTTGGAGTACAGAATGAAGCAGGGCAAAGGCTAGTACATTTTTACCGAAAGAACGCCCTGGTCATAGCAAACACCCTCTTCCAACAACACAAGAGAAGACTACACATGGACATCACCAGATGGTCAATAGCGAAATCAGATTGATTATATTCTTTGCAGCCAAAGATGGAGAAGCTCTATACAGTCAGCTAAAACAAGACCGGGAGCTGACTGTGGCTCAGATCATGAACTCCTTATTGCCAAATTCAGACTGAAATTGAAGAAAGTAGGGAAACCATTAGACCATTCAGGTATGACCTAAATCAAATCCCTTATGATTATACAGTGGAAGTTAGAAATAGATTCAAGGGAATAGATCTGACAGACAGAGTGCCTGAAAAACTATGGCTAGAGGTTCATGACATTGTATAGGAGGCAGGGATCAAGACCATACCCAAGAAAAAGAAATGCAAAAAGGCAAAATGGTTGTCTGAGGAGGCCTTACAAATAGCTATGAAAAGAAGAGAAGTGAAAAGCAAAGGAGAAAAGAAAATACATACCCATTTGAATGCAGAGTTTCAAAGACTAACAGGAAGAGATAAGAAAGCCTTCCTCAGTTATCAATGCAAAGAAATAGAGGAAAGCAATAGAATGGGAAAGACTAGAGAGCTCTTCAAGAAAATTAGAGATAGCAAAGGAACATTTCATGCAAAGATGGGCTCAGTAAAGGACAGAAATGGTATGGACCTAACAGAAACAGAAGATATTAAGAAGAGTAATACACAGGCAAGAATACACAGAAAAACTATACAAAAAAGATCTTCGTAACCCAGATAATCACGATAGTGTGATCATTCACTTAGAGCCAGACATCCTGGAATTTGAAGTCAAGTGGGCCTTAGGAAGCATCATTACGAATAAAGCTAGTGGAGGTGATGGAATTCCAGCTGAACTATTTCAAATCCTAAAAGATAATGCTGTGAAAGTGCTGTACTCAATATGTCAGCAAATTGGGAAAACTCAGCAGTGGCCACAGGACTGGAAAAGGTCAGTTTTCATTACAATCCCAAAGAAAGGCAATGCCAAAGAATGCTCAAACTACAGCACAATTGCACTCATCTCACACACTAGCAAATTAATGCTCAAAATTCTTCAAGTCAGGCTTCAATAGTACGTGAACCGTGAACTTCCAGATGGTCAAGCTAGATTTAGAGAAGGCGGAGAAACCAGAGATCAAATTGCCAGCATCCACTGGATCATCAAAAAAGCAAGAGAGTTCTGGAAAAACATCTGCTTTATTGACTATGCCAAAGCCTTTAACTGTGTGGATCACAACAAACAGTGGAAAATTCTTAAAGGGCTGGGAATATCAGACTAAGTGACCTGCCTCTTGAGAAATCTGTATGCAGGTCAAGAAGCAACAGTTAGAACTGGACATGGAACAACAGACTGGTTCCAAATCAGGAAAAGAGTGCGTCAAGGCTATATATGGTCACCCTGCTTATTTAACTTATGTGCAGAATACATCCTGAGAAATGCTGGGCTGGAGGAAGCACAAGCTGGAATCAAGATTGCCAGGAGAAATATCAATAACCTCAAATATGCAGATGACACCACTTTTATGGCAGAAAGTGAAGAGGACCTTAAGAACCTCTTGATGAAAGTGAAAGAGAAGAGTAAAAAGGTTGGCTTAAAACTCAGCATTCAGAAAACGAAGATCATGGCATCTGGTCCCATCACTTCATGGCAAATAGATGGGGAAACAGTGGAAACAGTGGCTGACTTTATTTTCAGTTCAGTTCAGTCGCTCAGTTGTGTCCGGCTCTTTGCAACCCCATGAACCTCGGCACTCCAGGCCTCCCTGTCCATCACCCACTCCCGGAGTCCACCCAAACCCATGGGGGCTCTAGAATCACTGTAGATGGTGATTGCAGCCATAAAATTGAAAGATGCTTGCTCCTTGGAAACAAGTTACGACCAACCTAGACAGCATATTAAAAAGCAGAGACGTTACTTTGCCAACAAAGGTCTGTCTAGTCAAAGCTATGGTTTTTCCAGTGGTCATGTATGGATGTGAGAGTTGGACTATAAAGAAAGCTGATGGCCAAAGAATTGATGCTTTTGAACTGTGGTGTTGGAGAAGACTCTTGAGAGTCCCTTGGACTGCAAGGAGATCAAACCAGTCAACCCTAAAGGAAATCAGTCCTGAATATTCATTGGAAGCACTGATGCTGAAGCTGAAGTTCCAATACTTTGGTCACCTGATGCAAAGTAGTGACTCAGTGGAAAAGACCCTGATGCTGGGAAAGATTGAAGGTGGGAAGAGAAGGGGGATGACAGAGGATGAGATGGTTGGATGGCATCACCAACTCAATGGACATGAGTTTGAGCAAGCTCCGGGATTTGGTGATGGACAGGGAGGCCCAGAGTCCTGCAGTCCACGAGGTTTCAAAGAGTTGGACACGACTGAGCGACTGAAGTGAACTGAGACTAAATCTACTTGCCAGCCTGCAGCCAGGTCCGCGCAGAGGACCAGAGGCTCCTGTGTTCATTTTTCTCCGCCGCATCCACAGAGGACTCCATCCTGCGAGGCTCAAGTGCGAAGGCGGTGTCCAGAGGATGGAGAGTGTGAGGGTAGGACGGAGCTGGGGATGGCTCAAGGTTGATGAGATTGGAGGAGGGGGGCCACCACGGATGAGGGAGAAAGTCAGCGGAGAAGCGTTGTCCTGTCTGTGCACAGCACTGTGTGAGGCCCCAAGCAAGAGGAGTAGACAGGACCCACCCGGGAGCCGACGTCCCCAGTGGGAGAGGCCATCAGGAGGACTTTTGGGGGGTGGTGACCACACAGCTGTGTGCCAAAGGAGACTCTGGGGGGAGCAGAGGCAGCATTCCAGCTTGAAGACAGTGTCCGCAGATCCAGTCTAGCGAGTGGTCGGCAGGCCGCCAGGAATTTCTAAGCATGAAAGGAAACTGGGAGACCAGACCTGGTCCTCCAGCCTGGGTCAGCCTGGGCTGGCAGATGCCAGCTCATGTTGCCGAGACTGGCCTGGAGGGGCACCAGGGAAGCGGTGGCCTCAGGGGCGCAAGGATCGAGTTCGGAGGGCAGTGTTGGCCGGAAACCTAGGGAGGAGGCAGGTTCCCCAGTTCCTGTAGAGCGGAGTGATGCGTGAGGAAGGGTCAGCCCAGGTCATGGTCAGGGACAGCCGAGCTCCCCTCGTCACAAGGAGGCCAGAGTAGGAGCAGGTTTAGGGAAAGACAAGGCCCTCCAGGGGCCCAGGATGGCGAGGAAGCTGCAGATGTCCAGCTGAGGGCCTTTCTGGGGGAGTCCTGCCCTTTTGGAAGTGATACACTGAGCTAGGACAGGAATGGGGAAAGGAAGGTGGGCCGAGCGCAGAGCACACTGGTTTTCCAAGGGCACCCAGAGGGGCAGGGAAGGGGTGACCGCAGAGGGGCCGGGAAGGGGTGACCGTGGAGGCCCAATGGGGCTGGGAGAGGGAGTCCTCTCCTGAGGGTGGCAGCAGCCAGCCAGCAGTGACAGAGGCATGGAAGGAGACAGGCCTCTGATGGTTCTACAGACGAAGAGAGAGACTGGAGGCGCGCACCTCGTGGGTAGGAGAGAGGAGCCGGCGGGTGGGGAGCGGTAGGGTGAGTGAGGACAGGAGGCCCGGAGCAAGGCGGGGGCGCTGGCCGGGGACCGTGGGGAGGGGACACTCCCCCGTCTTCTCTGACCTGGAGGGACCGTTATCTCAAAATACAGCTGGCTCAAGTCAGTGGTTCCCCCAACGGGAACGTCTGCAGGAGAGGACAGGCAGGGCGGGGGAGGCCTCAGAAAGGGACAGGCAAGATAACCTGGGGTCCTCCCAGGGATGGGTCAGCTTCCAAGCAAGCCCTCTGCTCCCCAAGGGTCCGAGCTCTGTCTGCTCCTACATGACTGTGCTTCTGCACGGAGAACAGGGCTGGTGCTCAGTAGAGTAAGAGCAAGAGGAGGGAGGTGAAGGAGAGGGAGGTCAGAAGCAGGGACACTAGGTAGCAGGCTAGTGTAGAGAACAGGAGGTCTGAAGTCTCCGCCCGGTGGAAAGGACCTGAAAGGAGAGGATCACCGTGTTTGTCTGCAGAGCAGTTTGATCACAGCCATCCTAAACAAACAAACGGTTGCGATTGGCGAAGACATTGGCAGCAAGTGGCAAAGAGTCTACGAAAAAATTCATCCATGGAATCCACTAGAGGCCCAGAGGTTAGGATGTGGCGATTTCACTGGTCAGGGAATAAATGATCCCACAAGCTGCACGACACAGTCAAAAATAAATGTTTTTAAGTACAAAACAATAAGAAATGATATTGAGTCCATTGAATAAGTGGGAATGAATGTGAGCAGTTAACACTCAAAAGAGGACAGAAACCAGAGAATTCCCTGGAGGTCCAGTGGTTTTGACGCCTGGCTTCCAATGCAGGGCGTGCGGTCTCCATCCCTGACTATTAACAAGACCCCACACGCCCCAGGGCAATGAAGTCCTGGAGCCCTGCAGTCAGGGAAGCCATGCTCCAAGGGGGATGAACCCATGTGGTGCAACTAAGACCGAACCAAATAAGTAGATAGACATTTTTAAATGTATACATCAGTGAAAGTTAAAAAAAAAAAAAACCTACAAATGACGACATACATCACTGAATGTATTTGTAATGTAACTGACAATAATTATCCAGAACACATCAGGAACTTTCCTTCCCAGCGATTTCTTGACTCAGCTGACCTGGGTCTTGGTTGGTGCACAGGCTTCTACCCAGTCGTGGCGAGCTGCGCTGCAGGGCCTTCTCCCTCCGCTGGCGTCTTCTGTTGCCGTCCTCTAGGGGACACAGGCTTTAGCAGTGGGGGCACATGGGCTCAGTCGCCCCTCGGCACGTGGGATCTTCCCGGACCAAGGATCACACCGGTGTCTCCTACTTTGGCAGGTGGGCCCTTAACCACTCCAGGGACTTTTTTTTTTTTTAATAAGAACTTTTAAAAGTTAATAATAAGAAAGTCAACCAACCAGAAAAATGATAAGAGTCTTTACTGGAGGCTCACAGAAGAGGAAGTCCCAGCGGGTATAAACAAAGGAAGTCGAGTTCAATGACAGTAATACTCAGGAAACGCAAATGTTACACCTCACTTTCCCACGCTGGTAAAGAAGATATTATTCTGACAGCTGTCGAAACAGTAAGAAAGACTCTTCAGGAAGACTGCTGCTGTCGGGGGGCTCTCAGTGGGGGAGGGCTCCGGTTCACCAGAGTACAGCAGAGACAGCTAGGGCCAGAGTGAGGGGTTGCTGGGTGGAAGATTACTAACGTGAGATGTAGAGGATGGGGGGATCTTGCTGCACTGGCCTAACGGGATTATCCAGGGTGGGGAATGAGGAACTTCATCAGGTATCAAGGCTGGGGTACTCCCGGAACCAATCAGGCAGAGAGCTTTATCTAGACTGGGCTAGGCAGGTCGGGAACAGGACAGGTGCCAAATGTGCCACTTAGAGTGGTTTACAAACATGCCTGCAGGGACTTCCCTGGTGGTCCAGTGATCAACAGTCCACTTCCCAGGGCAAGGGATGCCGCTGAGTGGAGAACTGAGCTCTCACAGGCATCAGCAAAGCACAGCGCCCCACAACTAGGACCTGAGGCGGCCAGATAAATAGATTTTAATTTGTTTTAAAAAAAAATGCCTGGAAGATCTTTGCTTTTTCTCCCACCAAGGGCTGAATCCCAATCTTTCTTCCTGTCTTTCAACGTGGACTGGACTTCATGACTGGCTCTAACGGACAGAATGAGATATAAGTGTGTGATTATAAAAGGCCTCAAGCCTTGCATCTGGCTCTGTCTATGCCCTGTGAGCCCTCCCGCCCACCTGACCTCATTGTGAAGACACTCAGGCAGCCCTGCAGAGAGACCTGAGTGGACCCAAGACCTCTGTCAAAACCCGCCCCCACTTGCCTGCCATGGCCACGGACCAGCTGTCTCACAATCAGATCCTCCAGCCCAGCCAGGCTGTCTGAGCACGGTGATCCTCGGCGTCCCACAGCTGTGTGGAACCTCACGAGGCACCGAGCCAGGGGCTTCCCTCTGGTCCAGGGCCTGAGACTCTGTGCTCTGAATGCAGGGAGCCCAGGTTCGATCCCTGGTCAGAGAACTAGATCCTGCATTCCGCAACTAAGATCCAGCACAGCCAAATTTGAAAAACGAGAGAGACAGAGAGAAAAAAGAAAAGAAAAGAAAAAAAAAAAAGACTGAGCCAGAACCCAGCTCAACCTCTCCTGAATTCCTGACCCATAGGAAGGATGGGAGATAATGAATGTTTATTACTGTCATTTTCAGCAACTTGGCTGTGGTGTAATTTCTCACACAGCATTACATCACTGATACCCAGGACTGTTGGTACTGGCTATCAACATTTAAATAAATGCACACTGGCTCTCTGCAAAGCAGCAATGCCACTTCTGGATATCAGAGGAATACCCCAGATGAAAGCAAGACAGTGTAGTGGAGGGTATTCACTGCAGCAGGCATATCTTCAATTGTGAAAAAGCAGAACCAAAGTGGAAGTGAGACAAGAGGGAAGGCGGCAGGGCAAACCATGACAAGAATGATACAGCCATCGAGGATATGACATTAACTGGTTAGAACCAAGTAGGTCCAAGTGTCAAAAGATCTGCCTCCCAGTGGACTTGAGTCTCGTTATATGCTTACTATAATCCATTAACTAACTGATACAGCCACTGAGACGAGGACAGTTCCCAGGTCGACCATAAAAGACCAGAAAGTAGTAGCCTAATTCCTGGAAATCCCTACCCTTTCGCCAGGGAGGCCTGGTATGCTACAGTCCCTGGAGTCACAAAGAATCGGACACAACTGAGTGACTGAACTGAACTGAACTGAATCCTTTCCCCAGAGGAGTTGAAATAATACTCCCACTTAGCCACTGAAATTTGTTGTTGTTGTTCAGTCCCTAAATCATGTCTGACTCTTTGCCACTCAGCACGCCAGGCTTCCCCGTCCTTCATCATTTCTTGGAGCTTGCTCAAACTCAAGTCCATTGAGTGGGTGATGCCATCCAACCATCTCATCCTCTGTCGTCCCCTTCCCCTCCTGCCTTCAGTCTTTCCCAGTATCAGGGTCTTTTCCAGTGAGTCAGCTCTTTGCATCAGGTGGCCAAAGTATTGGAGCTTCAGCTTCAGCATCAGCCCTTCCAAGAGTGCTCAGGGTTGATTTCCTTTAGGATGGACTGGTTTGATCTCCTTGCAGTCCAAGGGACTCTAAAGAGTCTTCTCCAACACCACAGTTCAAAAGCATCAATTCTTCTGCGCTCAGCCTTCTTTATGGTCCAACTTTCACATCCATACATGACTATTGGAAACACCATAGCTTTAACTAGATGGACTAGCAAAGTGATGTCTCTGCTTTTTAATATGCTATTTAGGTTTGTCGTCACCCAGTCTGTAAAAAATAAACACCGCACAACCCAGGACCATCTCACTTTCTGAGAGGGATGCATTCTGTCCATGGAACCTGTTTGTAAGTGAACTCGCTTTCACCCTACTGTGGCTTACTCCTGACTTCTTCCCTGCATGAGGCCAAGGCTCCTCATTTGGCAGCTGGTCCCAGGGACTCACCTGATTGCTGGGACATGACCATCCTCTCACACTTCCTTCTCTGGCAGCATGTATCCATAAATAAACCAGTTTGGTACCTGACCTGAAGCAGGTAATTTAGAGGCTGTGATGTAGCAATGACCCCCTTTTTTTTTTTAAACCAAGTGACCAAGGATACAACCCAGGCCCCAGCAGTGAAGGCATGAAGTCCCAACCAATGGACCGCCAAGGAATTCCCAATAATAATTTCTTAACTTCACCAAACAGTCAAGTAAACGCATTTCCCAACTGCTCTCTACATGTCCTTCCTCGCTGAATTTTGAAATTTATTGGCATCAAGGTTCAAACAAGGTCCTGGCACTGCAGACAGGTGGGGTGCCTCTGGCTGGTCTTCCCAGGTGATGCTAGTGGTAAAGAATCCTGTTACTACTGCAGGAGACACAAGAGACATGGGTCTCTTGTGGGTCGGGAAGATGCCCTGGAGAAGGAAACGGCAACCCACTCCAGTGTTCTTGCCTGGAGAATCCCATGGACAGAGGAGCCTGGGGGGCTACAGTCCATGGGGTCACAAAGAGTCGGATATGACTGCAGTGACTTAGGATGGGGTACCTCTGAAGCCTATCTTTGTTTATCTTTGGGTTCCTCTTCACTTGTATTTTTCTTCTTCTTTCTTTTCTTTTTTAGATAAGAAGTAGATTTCTTCGGATTCAGAGAGAAGCACCTTCCACAGATGAGTGGAGTCTGTCGTAGAGGGAGAGTGTGGCAGCCTGTATTTTTCTACTTGTTGAAGAAACTGGGTCCTTTGTTTTGTAGCCTCACCCTACCTGGATTTGCAATTCATAATGTGACAATCACTGCAGTGTACACAAAGTGCTACCTGCTTGGGAAAAAAAGGTAAAAAAAACCTGTAAAGATTATGTGATATACTCTTAGGGAGAACTGTGTGCTTCAAGAGAGAACTGGGCATCTTCTGGACCACACTCCTCTAGGTTATCAGATTTCCTTGCCACTGAAGTAGTTTACAACTCTGTGCATTACAGATAATCACAGTGCAGAATAATTCTTGTCCCTAGACGTGCAAATTCTGCCAGGTGGGGGGAGATCCCATTGATTTCTCTCACCTGCTGTGGGAGAGGTCAGTCTTGTCTGTATTTGCACATTCATTTTGAAACTGAGCAGGACCCTGTGGTCCTTGTCCACCCCCAACCACACACCGTGTCCTACGCCTGCCTCTTGTCTGTAGAGAACCTAGTCAAAGAGTAGGTTTAATCAGATAGATGAGAAATGCAGAAACAAAGGAGAACAGTCAAAAGAGACCAAATAACAATAATGTAGTCACCCAGCATAGTCGAGGACCTTCAGCTCTTTCTTGAGGACTGCAGGTAATATTCTGAGCCACATCCTGTGAGCTGTCTCGCAGATACTGAAACCCCAGGTGGAAGAAGTTAGCTCCATGATGACCAGACTGTACCCATGACCCAAGCTGCCACAGTTCCGAAAACTAGCCTCAAAGAAATGGGAACAAGCTGACCCTGGAACTAAAGATGAGCTGGACATAAAACAATCAAGATGATGCCGGTCAGACCACCTGGTGTCCAATCTGAAGATGACTGTCAGAGCTGACTGTGCTGTTTCTGCACGTGGTCCCTGAGTGCACCCCCTACACTTTTGTCTATAAAAGCTCTTGCCCCACTGGTTGGCCAGGGGTGGGATGGGTGGTGGGGAGTCTGCCTTTGGACAGATGTCTCCACCCTACCCTGCCAGCTGCCAGCATTTAAAGTAAAGCACATTTTCCTTTCCATCAGCATGGTCTGCTTATTGGCTTTTGAGCAGTGAGCACTGGTCCCACACACACCCCCACAATGTCAATACTCCTGAATATTAAAATGCTGCTGAGAAGTTACCAGCTTTCTCATCAATGAGTTAATGAGAGTTGTGATTTTACCTTTTCAAAAAAATGTTTTAAATTAATGTTAAAAATGAGAAAAATTAATGCATTTTTGGCTGGATCTTCATTGCTGAGTGCAGACTTCCTCTAGCTGTGGCATATGGCCTCCAGATCACTTGGGCTCAGTAGTTGTGGCGCCTGGGTTTAATTGCCCTGTGGCATAGGGGGATCTTAGTTCCCCGACCAGGGATCGAACCCACATCTCCTGCATTGAAAGGTGGATCCTTAGCCACTGGACCACCAGGGAAGTCCCTGAACCCACCTTCTTTTCATCGAGATCACACACCTGCTCTCAGGATGTAATGAAGCTCAAGTTACTTATGTGTCATCACAGAAAGACTTCAGTCAGAGACAAAGTGATAGGTGAGAAGTGGGTTTATTTAGAGAGAAACACTCCACGGAAAGAGTGCAGGCCATCTCAGAAGGTGGGAGTCTCCTGCACTGGCGGGGGGACTCTTTACCACTGAGCCAGCAAGGAAGCCAAAAAAAAGCGACTGTACTCCAATAAAAAATAAAGTTTCTACTATGTGTTGCTTTTAGAAGCAACAACTGCTGGCCACCTCCACATTCATAACTGATTGCAGGCTCCAAGACAAACACAGAAGAGGGGTTACATCTGGCGAGTGCTGGCGTAGAAGTGAGACGAGAGAAGGGGGCAGGGCACAACTTTTGAAAGAACAACATAGCCCTTGAGGACAGGACAAAAACTAGTTAGAGTTGCCAACGTCCAAGAAGGTGGAAGATTCGACTTCCAGTGGACCTGGAGCCTCATTATGCACCTATTGTAATATAATAGCATCTAAATGATGTGCTCACAGGTGCTGTGAATTTTCTGAGGCTGACAAGTTCAGTTCAGTTGCTCAGTCGTGTCCGACTCTTTGCAACCCTATGAACTGCAGCACGCCAGGCTTCCCTGTCCATCACCAACTCCTGGAATTTACTCAAACTCATGTCCATTGAGTCTGTGATGCCATTCCACCATCTCATCCTCTGTCGTCCCCTTCTCCTCCTCCTCCTGAGGCTGACATCTAAGGCCAAAAAGTGGGTGGTGGCCTGGTTCCTGGAAATCCCCACCCAATCTCCAAAACAGTTGGAATAACCCTCCCACTCATTAGTCTATGAAATTACCGAGCCCATAAGAACTAACCACCACATATTTTGGGACTGCTCCCACCCTTCGAGAGGAACTGTATTTTATCTATGGAAAGTGTTTCTTCTAAATAAATCCATTTCTTACCTGTCACTTTGCCTCTCGCTGAATTCCTCCTGCCTGGAGACATAAAGAACCTTAGCTTCATTAAGTCCTGAGACCAGATGTGCAATTCCAATGAAAAGACAGTGGGTTTGAGGCTCAGTCTGGATTTTGGCCGGGTCCAGTCCCCTATCTGAGGTGTGTGGTTTCAGGAGGGGCAGGCCAGCACCTTCCAGGATTAAGCACCAGAGTGAGGAGAGGGACTAGAGGGGTCCCTGTGCAAGGCTGGAAGGGGAGGGCCAGAGCCCCCAGGAGGGTATGCAAGGCTTTCTAGAGGGAAGCTTCCAGCTCCTGCCTCCTGAAGGGCCCAGCATGGTATCCACCAAGTGTGTGGCCAGTGACAGGGTCCAGCTATGGCAAGGTGGTCTTGGGAACCAGCAGAGTAGAGGTTTGGCCCAGCACCTCGGGTGGCTTGGGAAAGGATCCTGCCTCCAGTCAGCTTCAGCATCCTTTGCCATTTCCTCCCCAGAGTCCATTCAGGACCTATCTTCCTGTCTCTCCCCCTCTCTCCCTGAGGCCAGAAGGTCTGTGGCTGTCTCTGCCTCTCTTTCCCTAGTCACCATCCAGACTCTAACCAAGTTGTCATCACCTCTGGACCCCAGACAAAGGGATAAGTAGAAATAGAAGTCTGAAGCAAACACCAAAGGGGATAGCACGTAAGTTTATCTTGATGATAAATTCTTGACAATGTTCTGAGCCTCTTTGTCACAGGGAGCAACAGTAAGGACAGGAAAAAAAAAATCACTGAATTGGAGATATACAATATACATAACCAATCTTTAATTCATGAATCACTTGGTTTATTGAACACAATTAGCACACAACACGGGTTAGTTGAAGCACACTTTAAAAGAGTGAGCTATATGATATGTGTATTAGATTTCAGTTTTATTAAACGTGCAAGAGGGACAGAGACAGGGCAATGAACCATTCCAGTCAGCCTGAGGGTGGCCAAGACATGGGCTTTAGGAGCTAAAACTGGGAGGTCCTGGGCAAACCAGCAAAAGTTGATCACCGCAGGGACAGAAGTTTTTTGTTCACCTGGACACGTGTGGGATCCTAGTTCTCCACCAGCAGTCAAACCTGCACCCTGTCAAGTGAAAGCTTACAGTCCCAACAGCTGGCCTGGCAGTGAATTCCCAGGACAGAATTTTTAAAAATTATTTTTGAAAGAATGAGAACAAAAAAGTTTGAAAATGTGAACAGCTCTCCATCACTGCAAGACCTGAAACCTGAGGACAAGAGGGGCCCCTCTAGGGAAGCTGCTCACTGCCTCCTCTCCCAATCCCTTGTCCCATACCCCTGCCTGGGGCTCAGGGACAGAGTGGACACAGCCCCTCCTGGGCCCGGCGCTTAGTAGGCATCGGGAGGTGTCAGTTCAGTTCACGTTCCATGAGGCCCATCTTGGTGATTCACTCATTCACTCAATAGCCTTTGTGGTCCACTTGGGCTCAGGATTCTTGTCACCTGCGTTCCCTCCCCAGGGGCACAAAGCCCCATAGGATCAACCCGGCAGAGGTTCCATCCTCCTAAGAGTATCCTCAGGCTTCACCCCCACCCCACCCCCTGGTCCATTCCCGCCGGCCTCTCCTCCAGCTCCCCCTGCCTCCTCCACTCGGCACGTTCGTGTGCCTTTGGTGAGCATCTGGACTGTGTTCTCCACGGACAAGGCTGTTGGGCCAGACGGGAAAGCCTGTGCCGCAGGAAGGGCCGAGCAGGTGCTGAAAAATCTCTTATAAACAGTGTCTCCAAGACATCCGCTCGGATAGCGGGCGGCTTCGCGCCGCCTCCCCGAGCGGTGCAGATGCCCTGGGCTCACGGGACCTGCACACAGTAGGGCCACAAGCCAAGTAGGTGACCCGGAGCGCGGCGAGGGATGGGGCGCCCGCGGACTCCATTTCCCACAAGCGCGCGCGCGCGCCCCCATTTCCCACAATCCCCTCTCCTCTTCCGGCGCGGCCGAGGCGCCGCCGACCGCTTCCGGGTTTGGGCCTGGCTCCGCGACTGAGGCGGCAGCGGCGGCGGCAGCCGAGCGGGGCGCGGGAGGTGTGAGTGGGCCACCGGCATGGACGTTTCGGGGCAGGAGACCGACTGGCGGAGCGCCGCCTTCCGGCAGAAGCTGGTCAGCCAAATGTAAGTAGAGGCCGGGGGGGCGGCGCGACCCCCGCCCTTCCCCTCAGCCGTCTCCTCAGCTCTCCTCGCGGCAGGGGGCGGCGCGGCCGGACAGCTGTGTCCTGGGCGTCGGACCGTGGAGGGTACCGGGACACGGCCCTCGCCGCCCACCCCTCCCTCCCCTCTGGGCCGCGGGTTCGCCTTCATGAGCCGTACTTTTGTAGCGGGCGAGCCCCGGCTTCTGAGTCATCGTCCTGAGCTTTCGCGTTCGTCCTTCGTGTGCTCTGGAGGCGGCGGCCTTTCCCCCCTCTGCGTCCCACTGCGGACGGAGGAACCCGGGGCCTCCCGTGGCGGCGTCCACAACGCTGGGCGCCTCGCGATTCCTCCTCGGAGAAGCGCCTGAGGGCGGAGGGGGCGGACGGGAGGGGCGGTGGGGGCGGGAGTCTGCGGGGGACCCCCTCCCCGCCGCGGGCTTCGCCGGAGGGTGACAGGAAGAGGCCGTCAGGAAGCGACCTTCGGTCGGGAGTGGGCGTGAAGAGCTGGGGTTGTTTGCCTCCTTCCCAGTCTTAGCTGCTGACCCCTCGAGGCTAGGGGCTGCCTGTCGCCCGGGCGCTTGGCGCGCCGAGCTCCTGCTTCTCCGCAGCGGCCACTTGCGGGTTTACTGCCTTCTGCTAGGGCTTGCCGGGGCGGCGGGGGTCAGCCCCTGCTCCTGGGGGACGCGCCGCCGCCTCGGGGCGCAGTTACAGCGCCGACTTTCTCCTACTGGAATTGACAGTTCGCTTGAGCAGGCCAGGAGCAGCCTTGGGGAGTAGGCGACGCAGAAATCGAGCCCCAGAAAGACGAGTAGGAGTGGGAAGGGCCGTCACCGCCAGCTGAGGCTTGGAGAGAGTGAGCCCCCACCGCGCAGCGGGGTGGTACTCTTCTAGGCTGAGTCATGGGGGTTCAGGAGACGATCATGCAACCAGGGCGAATGGGGGCGGCCAGTTAGTGGTGGAAGCGCAGTTCTGGGGAGGTGAGCCTCTGTTTGGCACGGGGCCTGCCTGGAGGTGCTGAGATGCCAGAGTTGGGAAGATCCCTCCATTTCCCCACCCTCCCACCCCAGCCGGATCAAGAACAGAGGAGAGAGGCCAGGAAGGCCATTCCGAGAGTTCTGAGCTCTGGGGGGTCTGGGGACCTGTCATTTTTCATGCCTGAATTCCCCCTGCTAGAGCCCTGTCTTTCTCATCGCTCCAGAAAATCGTTGAGGAGTGACTTGGTCAGGCAAGCACTTATAAAGGCCTGCATGAGACAGTGCTGGAAACTGAAAGAGGAAGACAATCCCAGGGAAAGAGGACAGCGGGTGCAGATGGATGGTCCTTGCTGACTAACTGGATGGAGGGGGTGGGGTGCAGCCCTGTGGAAGGAAGGAAGTGGGGGAAGGCAGGGAAGCCGGCAGTCCAGGGCAGGCAGTGGGGACTGGAGAACTTGGCCGGGCTCTGCAGTGGAATTGTTTGGGATGGTTCTGCCCATGTTACAGACTCAGTGCAATCTTGAGGCTTGGCCAGCTTCTGGGCTCCTGGAAGAAAGGCCCCCAGGGCAGAGATTTCTCTTGGAGGAAGCCTGGAGTTTAAGATGGAAGGAATGAGTTGTCCCTGAAGTGGGGCAGGTAGGGGAGTGTCTGAGGGCTGGGGGACCACTAAAGAGGACAGACTGAGTACTTCTTAATTCAGCCTTCTGCTTCCAGAGAACCTGGGCCCCCCCTTTTTTTTTTTTTTTTGCTAGTTTGGTGGTTAGATATTACTTTCCTGTTGCTGCCTACAATTCGTTTTGTTTAAAAACAACTGAGGTGTATTATTGCCCAACAGTTTCTGTAGATCAGAAGTGGGCTCAGCTGAGTCTTCTCCCCAGGGTCTTCCAGGGCTGAAGTGAAGATGTTGGCAGGTGCCTTTCCTCCTGGAGGCTCTGGGGTAGAATTTGCTTTCAGGCTCGTTCAGGTTGTTGACAATTCAGTTCCACACAGCTGGAGGACTGAGGCAAAATCATTCCTCACTGTTAACCTTGCCAGGGTCGGTCTGTCTTTGTTCCCAGGGGCTGGCTCTATTCCTTCCCACACCCACGTGCCCAGCTCCAGCAAGGGTGGGCTCTTCTGCCCCATCCAGAAGAAAATAATACTCTGCTAGTGGCTCAGAGTAGATTGAGCTCACCAGGATAATCCAGGATGTTGTCCCCACTTTGAAGTCAGTGCCTTGATTAGATCTGAAGAGGCCCTTCTGCCTCTGCTGTGGGCATATTCAGGATTAGGGCCTGGGCACGGTGGGGACCCCAGGATGAGCAGTTTTGGAGGCTGTCTGCCTCACTTCTGTGGGTGTTCTCAGTTCTCAGATTTTCTGTTTTCTCTCTGGGTTTCACTTTGAAAGTGTGATTCTTGGTTGATTTATGGTGTTCACAGAGTTAGAAAAGAAGGTCAGGACACCTGGCATATTGTTACTTCTGACTTTCTACAGTGTTTATGCTGGTGCTTAAAGTTGGCTGTCTTGGGAAATGGTTTGTTAGTTTGTTGTTTGTTTTTTTTTGGTCTGTGCCACAGGGCATGTGGGATCTTAGTTCCCCAACCAGGTATTGAACGTGTGCTCCCTGCAGTGGAAACCCGGAATCTTAGTACCTGGACCACCGGGGTGGTCCCTTGGGAAATGTTTTGAGTGGAAGTAGTTTATAGTTGAATGAGGAAAGTCAAGTAGAGAACTGGGACGTAGCAGAGGGAGGGGAGCCTCTGAGAGCAGCGCCCTGCCCTCACCCAGCTCTGAGTCGCTCTGGAGAGAACATGCTCAGAGCACGGGCTGAAGAAGCAGCTTCCGACTCCACTGTGGAAAGCAGCATTTGTGGGGCTCGTTCCCAGGCCTTGCAGGGACGCCGGGGCAGCCTCTCCATAGCCCCCCACTCCCCGACTTGTGCCTCTCCTCGCTCCCCACTGCCCTGCTGACAACTCCTCGTGACTGTCTTCAGCGTCAGGACAGGGCTCCGGCTGGCCCGGCCGTGTCTCGCCACCTCTCTTGAACCCCCGCCCTTGTCCAGCCTCTGTGGTCTTTCAGCTTCTTGCACGTTCCAAATTCTTTCTTTTTCTTTCCCTTTAAACAGTATATCATGGAGTATTTAAAGAATTCCACAACGGGTAGACTCCCCCTGCTGTATTCCTGGCTAGCTCCTTCTCTTTGTTGATAGGTCTGCTTCAGTATCAAATTCTCCAGGTCCTGCCCACCCTGCTTAGAGTGGGTCACCCCCTGTAATGTGTCTCTGGCCCTCTGAGTTTCCCGCAAGACTGTAATCCTGTGAAAATGACACCTGGCGTGTGAAGCACTTGCCGAAGCGTGCAGGAGCGGGCGGCGTCCTGGCGGCCGCGTGAGCCGCCGTCTCAGCCACTGTCCTGGGCGGCCGGCTCCAGCACGCACTCTGAAGCTCGGGAGCTATACTTTCTCCACTTGCTAGCTGAGTGACCTTGGGCACGTCACCTTTCTGGTCATCCCTCGAAGGCAGGAGTCCAGGCCGTCTCACAGGGCTGGCGGGAGGGGAACAGAGGGCTGGGGGCTTGCAGTGATGTGTCACCTGATGCCCCTACCCTGGGCCCTGGCGGGAGGAGGGGCTGATGAAGGTGGTGAGGGCCCAGTGACGCTTACAGGGGCCTCTGGGGAGGGCGGCTGTGCATCTCTCAGTGGGCTCGGGTGGGCTCTTTGTGGAGCACCTGCTTTCCCCGCAGGACCGCAAGAGCAGCCCCCTGAGGGCCCCCAGCTGGCCTTTGTGGGCCTTAGACCTGCCTCCTGGGGTCGTTGGGTTGGTGTGGCGCACACATGTCCGGTCTGTCGGCTTCTGGAGAACAAGCATGTGTGAGAAGTGAGCAGCGCTCTGCCTGCCATGGGGTAGGTGAGCAGTGAATGCGAGAAAGGGCTGCCTTAAGCGTCTCCAGAGACTTGTCTTGAGTTTTGTGTTGATACCTGCCACGCGTGAGTGCAGCGGGTTGCACCTTCAGGCGTGGAGTGAGTGAACGTCCGCTGGGCTGACAGATCCCAAGGGGAGGGCAGCCCCGGTCAGGGCTCCAGTCGGGGGCCGGGGTCAGGGAGGGAGCGCGGAGGGGAGTCGCGGGCGGGGGTCAGTGACAGGTCAGCCGCCTCTTCTGCCACAGCCCCAAAGGGACGTGGGAGATCCAGGTCTGCGACCTAGGAGGCGCGGAGATTTCAGCCTAGATTGGAAGGAGCATGCCGAGTGCTGTTACCCAGAAACAAAATAAAACAAGCACAAAAGCTGAAGAGAACAACCAGACAGCACCTTGCACGGGTCTGGAGAGGTCTGCAGATGGAGGGGAGTGTCCTGAAGCTTGCATGTCTGGAGCCTGCCTGTGGCCTGTGGTCCCTCCCTCCGGCAGAAGCCGCTGAGTCTTGGCCGATGCTTTTCCTGGCTTGGCTCACAGGCTGCAGCAGCCCCAGGCCTCCATGGTGTGACTCTGGCCTTGTTCTCCAGCGTGGAGGCTGCTGAGACCATTACCTTCTTCCTCGCCGGGTGTCAGCCACATGGCTGGGCTGGCGTCTGGGTACAGCCCACCACCAGAGTGTCTGGGCCCCAAGGCCTGGGCCCCTGTCTGGTCACCGTAAGTCCCAGTGAAGCAGCCAGAACGCGATTGGTGAGACGCTGACTTCAGGGTCCTGGGCCTTGGCTCTGCTCCCCTAGACCAGGTGAGAGTGACCTGAGGGGACGGGAGCCCTCTGTCACCCAGGGTTTTCTCTATGGCAGCTGAAACGTGGGGGTGTGCTCTGCGCCCTGCTGCAGGAGTTGGCCTGTTGGCTCACCCACCGCCTCGAGGCAAACTGCCTTTTCTCTGAAAGAGTGGTCACGTCTCTGGGGAAACTGGGGGGATGGAAGTTAACCCAAGCCAGATGTGCCGAGAGCGCTTTGGTGGAACCACTGCCAGTGGCCATCCTGTTGGCAATTTTAGCCACTCCCCATGGGTCACTGGGTCCCACAGGGTGGCTGACACAGCACCACAAGCCCCGCTGACCTTTGGCCTCATGGGCTGCAGCCAGCCTCCAGCCCCACCAGTGCAGCTCTCACATCCCTTCCTGGCTGGAAATTGTCCCGCTGTTAGTGCCATTCCTGACCTGGTGGCCGTGGCTGGTCCAGGACCCTAAGTGGGCATTCTAGGGTGGGAAGGACCGTAACCACGTCGTGAAGGGCAAGGGGTACCTGCCCCAGAAGAGCATCTCTCAGGGCAGTGATGTTGGTTATGAACCCAAAAGGTCAGTTCTTAAAGGAATTCTGATGGCTTTTTAAAAATTCAAAATGTGTCGTAGAAACAAGTAAAGACCCCGCCACACCTGCGTGTTCAGCACTCGGCTTCAGCTTGTCAGCTCTCGCCTCAAGGACTCCCCCCTCTGTCCCCAGTCACTGACACCCAGAATGTTTGGGTGGCAGCCGGTGGACTCAGCTCTGCGCCGGGATCCCTCCTCCAGAGTCTGTGCCTGCGTGCCTGCCGCCCCTGCTGTGCCAGGCTGCCCCAGACCCTCACGGGCGCCCAGCTCTGGACATGGCTGCCCCACCTTGCTTGCGTCCGTGGCTCAGCATGAGGCCCCATGCCACTCACCCTCCCAGGACTCCCAGTGGGCTGCCCCGCCCCCCGCTCTCCATGACTGCCTCACCTACAGTTTGCATCTGGATTGTTGGAATTCTTGTCACCCCCTGGTCTGAGCCCCTCCAGGCAGGAACATCATGAACATTCTCGAGTCACAGTTGCTTCCTGCCTCTGCTGGGGTGACAGTGGGTCACCCTGATGGGCGCCCGTCTCAGAGTCTGAAAAAGTCACAGCACCACGCATGCGGGATGCAGGCAAGCTGGCGTCCCCACGAGCCGTGGACGTCGGGTGCAGGTTGAGTTTAAGTCGTTGCTTTTGGCTGGTTGTCTGAGTGATTTTAATTTTCTTTGTAATTTGTAGTACACGTGGGTACTGTGTAGTTTAACAGTCAACGTGTATTTGCAGTTAGAAATCTCTTGAAGGAGAGGTAGACCCTGTGTGCAGGGAGGAGGGGGAGGGCCGTGGTCTCCTCCAGCTGCCGTGAGGTGGCGAGTTGCCCGTGCCCTGAGTCAGGGTGGGCAGCCTCCTTCGCCCAGCCTGGTGCCAGCACAGCCGTCTGAAGGCGGTTCTGCCCTCCCCACCCCTGCTGAGAGGCTTCTGCTTTCCATCTGAAGCTGCCTGTCGAGGCTCCCTCCCTGCCTCTGCCCCCGCCAGACCCCCCTGCCCCACGCCCCTGGCTGTAGGCGTGTCTCCTTCCCTGCTGGAGGTCTGGCATCATCCCTCCTCCTGACCCCGATGGCTCCGCTCACAGTGGTCCTACTTCCTCCTGAGTTTGTCGGACCCTGATTGGATGCATCCTGGCATGAACGGAACAGGTGAACTCTCCTTTGCTGTTTCGACACTCGTGGCCACTTACTTTGCCTTGCCAGCCGTGTTAGAAGTTTGTGGGGAGCAGGACCTGGTCACACTTCAGTGTCCTGCGCACCCCTAGGTGCCTTGTCTCAGGTGAGGGATGCCGGGCGGCTGCAGGGAGGGGTGTGGAAAGCAGTGTGGAGCCATGTAGACACGGGAATCCAGGCTGTTCCTGGATGGTTCTGTTTAGCAGATAAGCAGAGGAGTACCTGGTCCCAGAGGCAGGGGAGGGTAGTTAGGAGCCCAGGCGTGATTACCTTGAAACCACAACTCTGGTGGGGGGGGACGCACCCCCCACTTTGATAAGGAAGCTCTGCTCATGAGGACGCCTGGTGGCCCCTTGCTTGGCCCTGTCACTGCCGAGGGTGCGGATTCCGCCCCTGGTCAGGGGTCTCTCAGTCTGTGGGGTGTTGCCAAAGGCAAGCAAAAGAAGGCGTGCCTTGCTAACCCAGGCGGGGCCTGGCAATAGCGGACTCTGCCTGAATGAGCTGTGTATCCAGGTGCAGTAACTTGGCACAGTGAGTCCTTGGAGAAGACGCTTGAGCCTTTCGTTTTTGAGGCTGTTTGTGACAGCAGAGTCCTCGGGTGTATCCTCTCTCCGCTCGCTGGTCCTCGCCGGGCTCTGCTCCGACTTTGTGCAGAGCAGCGGGTGCTGTCAGGCTCCTCCTGTTCTGGGGGCCAGGGTAAGGACCGGGGTGGGGTGTGACCCAGTGGCCTCTGCTCAGCCCCTCAGCATCCAGGCCAGACGGGGCAGGCAGGGGCATAAGGCGCTGCCCAGGGCGCACTGCTCTCCGAAGCCTCTCCAGACTCCGGGGCTGGGGCAGTGCTCGGCCGCATCCCCGCTGACCCCGTCCTCTCTCTCTTTCCAACTCCCTTTCCGTCCTCATAAGAGGTGCGGTGTGAGGAAGTGCTCTGGCCGCCGGGTGTGGGCTGGAGCCCCCGTTGTCAAGGGGAGAGAAAGCCCTGCGGGCCACCGGGGGCCCTTCACAGCCATCAGGTACTGAGAGTCACCCCAGAGAGGACGCGGGGACCCCTGCCTGGGGCTGAGGTCAGCTTGGGCACTAAAGCTGAGGGTGGGGCTGAGGCCCTGCTCAGGGCCCCCCAGACTCCCGTCGTGCGTCTGTGTGTGGAAGCAGAGCCCATCCGCCGCCCAGGCTGCGTCCTGAACAGCCGGCACCTGGTGCTCCAGCTGGGCAGAGCTGGCCCTGCTCTCCTGACCTCCTGGCCACGGAGACGTCTGCTCCCGCACTTGCCGTCCTTGGAATCCCACGCTGTGCACCCCTGGGTCCGGGCTCTGCTAAGGGTCACGTGCGCGATACAGGCTCTGCTCTCTGCCGTGGCTCCACGGCGCGGCGCCACCCCCGTCCCTTTGCCACTGTGCGCCTGACAGCTGCATGAGCCCGCCCCCGGCCGCCCGGTCCTGTCCCCTGGGGCCCGCGCGGGGACGTTTCCAGCAGCTCTGAGGGGGGCTGCTGCCCTTGTTAGGCTGCCTTCATCACAAGCACCTTGTTAACTTTCCATGCACACCCAGATGGAGACCCACCGAGTGCAGCGACAGGAGGGAGGCTTTGAGACGCGGATGATAATGTGCAGGCTGTGAGGGGCATCCGCCCGCCCGTGGGGGGAGTGGGGAGCCCCGCACTGGGCCTCGCGGACCGTGCGAGGAGCGGAGGGAGAGGATGTGGGAGCAGGAAGCCTGTCCCAGCAGTGCTGGCCCATCTCCAGCTCCTGTTTCAGTCAGTGGGGCTGGTGGGCAAAGCCCCTTCATTCTGTTCAGATAACATTGCAGGTGATTTCAAAGGAGCAGAGTGTTTTTCATGCTCTCTCTGCCCAGAGGTGGATGTTACTGACATTTTGATCTCTTTCCTTCAGTCCTGTTTCTTTGGGTATATGACTTGATGTGTATGCATTTTAAATATGCCAGTACACACACGACCCCATGTTTTTGAAGTGGAATAAGACTCTGAGTTCAGTTTGAGTGGTGGCTTTCTCACAACCACAGTCGCTGCCCTGGGGGACTCTGGCTGGGACTTGTGTGTCCATGGTTCCAGTTCTCACGAGGCTAGACACAGTGGTTCCAGATCGGAAAAGGAGTATGTCAGGGCTGTATGTTGTCACCTTGCTTATTTAACTTACATGCACAGTACATCATGCAAAATACTGAACTGGATGAAACACAAGCTGGAATCAAGATTGCTCGGAGAAATATCAATAACCTCAGATATGCAGATGACACCACCCTTATGGTAGAAAGTGAAGAGGAACTTAAGAGCCTCTTGATGAAAGTGAAAGAGGAGAGTGAAAAAGCTGGTTTAAAACTCAACATTCAAAAAACTAAGATCGTGGCATCTGGTCCCATCACTTCATGGCAAATAGATGGGGAAACAATGGAAACATTGACAGACTGTTTTCTTGGGCTCCAAAATCACTGCAGATGATGATTGCAGACATGAAATTAATATATGCTTCCTCCTTGGAAGAAAAGCTATGACCAACCTAGACAGCATATTAAAAAGCAGAGACATTGCCGACAAAGGTCCATCTAGTTAAAGCTATGGTTTTTCCATTAGTCATGTATGGATGTGAGGGTTGGACCGTAAAGAAAGCTGAGCGCCAAAGAATTGATCCTTTTGAACTGTGGTGTTGGAGAAGACTCTTGACAGTCCCTTGGACTGCAAGGAGATCCAGCCAGTCCATCCTAAGGAAATCAGTACTGAATATCCATTGGAAGGACTGAAGCTGAAACTCCAGTACTTGGCCATCTGATGGGAAGAACTGACTCATTGGAAAACAAGGCAGGAGGAGAAGGGGACGACAGAGGATGAGATGGTTGGATGGCATCACTGACTCGATGGACATGAATTTGAGTAGGCTACGGGAGTTGGTGATGGACAGGGACGCCTGGTGTGCTGCTGTCTATGGGGTCACAAAGAATCAGAGACGACTGAGCCGCTGAACTGAACTGAGACCCAGCGAGCCTTCTGATCTGTCTGGGTGGGGAGGGACTGGACCGACTTCTGGTTACTAGAGCAGGTTTTCTGAGGCTTATTACTTCCCCCGTCCCAGAGGCCCAGGCTCTCTAGGCCACTTGGTCGCTCCCTGTGTAAGGGCCCGAAGGACCCCACTGCAGGACACTCTTGGATGTGAGCCTTCTTCACACATCTCCACAGTATCTTCCTGTGTGCTTGAAATGACCCTGTTTGTCTGTCTGGGTGAAGTAGAAACGGATACTTTATTACTTTGCCAGGCAGAGGGGGACACAGTGTGCTCCTGCCTTAAAAAACTGTGTTCCTGAGGGTTATAACAGTGGTTCAAGGGCAGGGTCTTTGGCAAGGTGAGGGTGTGAGCAGGCTTGCACCAGATGAGATGACCCTTTTATTTCCTATCTTGTTCAAAGTTCCATTAGGACTTCTCCAACCCTTCACAGAAGTAGGGGTCATGGGAGTGCGGTCTCCTCACTACTTGGAGAGTTCACATCATGGGACCAGCGTTTCATCTCCTTCTCCCTGTCACTCCCTCCCCTGGTCTATTTTCGGTCACATCCCAAATACCGTGTAATTCTCACTGCCCAAATCAAGTGCGGATCTGGGAGACAGGACTTTGCCCCTCCTGAACACTTCACAATCATGTGAGATAAGCACTTTCGTAAGCTCTTGGCTTGACACAGACCGTCCTTACCCAGTGGTTGCCCTGGGGGGTGGCTGGGATGCACTCAGGGCTGGAACCTGGGGAGCCACCGTGGTCCCAGACCTGGAGCCCCGGGGTCAGGGCCTAGATGAGTCAGACATCCAGAGTGGAGAAGATGACGAAGCTTGTGTGGCTTCTCTAGCTCAAATAAGACACACCCTCCCAAGAGCAGCGGTAGCTTCATTAGGTCTGGTTCTTTCACTGAGCCTCATCCGCCGTTGGGAAATCTTCCAGCAGAAACTGGAGAGCTCCTCCGTCAGACCAGCAGAGACGAGAGGACAAAACGGAGTCAAGCTCTGGGATGTAGCTTGAGATAGGCTCCCAGCTGCTGCGAGGGCGGGCAGGCGGCCTCCTTTCAGGCTGCGAGCGCCTGCTTGCAGCTGGTGACAAAGGCAGCTGCATCTCGTTTCCTGCCCTGGGTGCTGGGCTGCACCGACGCAAGTGGTCTCTCCCGCAGGGGGCGCCGTGTGCCGGGCCCTCTCTGGTCGGCGCCTCTGACCACACTGGCCAAGGGCTGCGTCCTCTGGCCTGTCCGTGCTGCAGGGCTGCCTGCCCTTCCCCACCTCACTCCAGCGGCCTGGGGGCGAGGCCCTCCAGGCTGGTGCCCCACGGGGCCTGCTGTCGGGGCTCTTGCTCCTGGCGGTTTCCTCCTCAGGCTCAGTGCCTTGGGCCCGCAGCCTCCAGCGGGGGGCTCTGGGGAGACCTGTCAGTCCCCATGCCCGCGGACTCCTGGGTGGAGGGGCTTCCTCGAGGATGCGCGCGCCCCCCCACCCCCTCCCCGTCCCGCTGCTGCTTAGCCCCAGGTTGAGCCTGGCGCCTCTCCTCTCGGAGAGCTTCAGGGCAGCTCTCCTGGCTCCCTAGCTCAGGGCGGCACTTCGAGGAATGTCCCTCCACTCGTTTCCTGGGGGCTCCATCCCCGCCACTCCGAGGTGCGTTCTTCCCCAGGTCTTTACAGCTTGGCCCTCCTGTGGTCTTTGTCTCCTGTCTGTGACTCTGGCTCTGCCCTGCTGGAAACGTCTTCAGTTTTATCTCTGACCTTGCCTGATAACCTCTAAGAAACTTTCATTTGTAAGAACTTTTTTTTTTTTGGGTAGTCTGACTTTTCTGGTTTTACAGTGTCCTGTCTTGTTAAATGGATGCGATGTCTTATCTATTATACTGGGATAATAAAGGTAGTTTCTTGATATTTTCTTCTTTCTGCTGAGTTTCTCCAGGGGATCTTTATCTGTCGAGTTAGGTGTGTGGGAGCCTGTGGTCAGCTGCTCACTCTTGACAGGGCTCTGTGAAGGCAAGTGGAAATTATACCTGCGGGTTCTGTCCCTCTTTCCAACCTGGATTTTCAGCTCTTATTTTAGTTTTATTCAAGTGAGGTTATTACAGGGAATGTGTTTGTTTGGATTATGACTTAAGCTCGCACCTCACCCTTCACGTGGCTCTGTTCTAATGCAGGTGGCTTCCTCTTCCGAGAGCGACAGCGCACACTGGAACCTATATATGTATATATTTATTTATTTTTCATTCTGGCTGATCCCTTATCATCCTCCTCTCCAAAAAAGTTCACAATTTTGAAGAATTCGGTGCCTAAGAGAGTGTAATACTTGAAGGGACAAACCAAAGAAAGTTTAGGTCCTTTCTGACTTGACAGTATGACCCCTATAGATGTGCGAGTTGGACACAGCTGTCTTCCCTCTGGGGGCCAGTGTGGTGACTCCCTCTCCTCTCTGGAGGTGGGCTCCCCAGCTTCCTTGGTGCCCAACGGCGTCTAGGGAGGGCGGGACGGTTCTTTCCTGTGCTGGCCTGAGCCATTCTTCACCACTCAGCTCCCCGGGCTGTGCTGCAGGTGTGGGGAGCTCGCCCCCAGCCCTTGGGCTCTGGCACCCCTCCTTGGACCTCAGGGCAGGGCTTGAGCTTCTTCTCTCTGACGGGTGGCTGGTAAAAATGTGGGAGGAACCTCTTTTCCGTTGAGGCAGTCCAAGTGCAGGTTGGAATAGAATTGTCAGACACAGAGCCCTGTATGGGACCCCAAATGTTGGGGCAGTCCAAGCGCGGGTAGGGGAAGAATCTCCAGACATAGAGAATGTCAGAAGGGAGTGAATTTGTTAAGAACAAAGAGCAGAAATAACGTGGGCACCGTGAGTGCAGTGGGCCGAGAACTCCTGACAGGCAAGGGAGAGTCGCTAGTTTTCCTGAGTTAATAGCCAATTTTTATAGCCTCAAGACAAAGAAAATTCCTGCTGGAAGGTTGGTGTTAAGTGATCAGTTGGGGCACTGGTAGGGTGTTCACTGGAGTGGGCCTCTTTGCCTACTGGGGAGTCAAGCTTGTTAGTGATGATCAGGGAGGAGGGGGCTTTTGGTGATGGTTATGAAGGGGCTCAGTCAGCTTCGGAGTGACTTGGGTTCCGGGCTCTGCTTCTGTGGCCTTGGTGTAAGGCCTCGCCCCTGGGGTCTTGGGGGCAGGCCTCAGCGTCTTCCACCTGTTGAGTCCTTCCTGCTCTATGCTAAGTGCTCTAGCGGTGTGCTTCAGAGGGCGTGGCATGTCCTCCTATCGTTCTCCCTGCTGCTGTGATTCGGATCTTACTCTCGGTGCAGGGTCAGCCGCCAGCCACAGGCTTCTGTTCCCGGTGGCTGAAAAAAAGCATCCTGCACACACAGGCCACACTTGGCCAGGAAGCCTCTCCTGGGAGTGGGGCAGGGCTACAGAAGCCCCCACCCCCAGAGGTCCATTGGCTGATTCCATTGTCATGGTTCCCAAATCGAGCAAGTTTCCTTTGGTGCATGAAAGCCTTTGGGTGGGTGGAGGGCATCCTGTCTCCCTGAGGCCAGGAGCTTCCGCAGGGACCCTGAGGGAGGGGCAGGGTGCTGGGAAGTCGGCCCGTCACACCCGGGGAGGCCACCTTGAGGAGGGTGTCAGGAGAGACGGGAGCGGGGGTGGGAGGTTCCGGTGAGACTCTTCTCCGACCGGCTTCCTTGACACCCTGGCGCTTCCTGTGCCTGTGTGCCTGACAGTTCCTCCTGTGACCTCAGCATGACCCCGTGAGGTAGCACTGTCCCGTCCGCCCTCTGCAGGGGGGACGCACAGGGTCACCGCTGGGGGTCTGGGTGGCCAGGGCCCGTGGCCTGGGGGCACACGGCGGGCGTCTGCCTTGCGCTGCAGATGCCAGCGTCGGGGACGAGGGCTGGACATGGAGGCCTGGAGGCAGAGGCCACCTTAGAACGGCCCAGGCATGGTGAGATGTGGGGTGAGGACCGAGCCGAGAAGAGGAGGCCCCCAGGTGTCTCTTCTGGGCGGTGGTGGGCACAGTGCCCAGGCTGCAGGGGGTTCCTGGTGTGTCCCTGCAGGTGGGTTCTGGGCTCCGGCTGGGGGGCTCGGGGGCCCGGGTGGTGGGTCGGGTCTGGACCAGAGAGCAGTGGAGCTCTGCCTGGGCAGAGGGGCAGCACCCCGCTCCCCCCGAGGATGGGTCTGCTCAGTCACCTCTGTCTGAGATGCTTGGGGTCTCAGAGCCCACCTCCACGTGGATCGCCTGCCCCGCCAACCTCAGCCCCTGCCCACGCACTCCCTGGCCTGCCGTGGCCTGGCCTTGTGCTCCCGCTGCCTTCCTGTCGCCTCTTTCTGAGCCTAGTTGCGTGTCTCCTGGTGCGTGGATCTCCACTCTGGCTGCCTCTCCAGCAGGAACTTGTTGCTGCCTCTTGGGCCCGGCGCAGGTGCAGGCTCGGGGAAGCGGGCAGAAAGTGGGACTCTGACCTCACATGGGGAACGAGTTACCTGGCAGTGGGGTGGCTCCGTGGCGTTTCACTTTTCTTCACACACTAGTACTGATCTCTCTCAGCGTTGGGCGTCCTTCCTGGGATTTCTTTGGCGATGACAGATGTGGTCCTGCAGCACCCTGCACGCTCGCGGTGCCCGAGCTGTGGGTGTGTTTGGAACTGTCAGAATCTCACGGCATCGGTTGGACCAGGCTTGTTGGATTCTGTTGTGGGGGTGAGGGCTTTTGTCAGTGAACCCAGCTCTGGAGAGAAAGGCGGGGAGGCCCATCCTGCAGGGAAGAAGGTGGCCTGTGAGCAGGGGCCCCCCCTTTCTAACAGTGCGCGCCTGTCCTCTCCTCTGTGGGGCGTTGGGCGTGTCCTGCCACGAGGACAGGCTCCAGCGCGGCTGTGCGCACGGCCGCCGCCCTGCAGGGCGTCGCGTGGTGGAAACTTGGCTCCGATTCGTTCTCTTGCTGTGCGTGCGTTTGCATCTGTGAGGTTGGCGTCTGCCGTGAGCTGGAGGTTGATGAGGTCGGGCTCATCTCCTTGGTCCCCCTGGGAGGACCTGCGTGTGGGAACTTTGCCTTGGGGGGGCTAAGGTGACGGGCGTGGCCCCTCCGTCCTGCACAGGTCCCATTGCTCTTGGCACTGGAGTTGGGAGGGGATGTGGGTGTCCGCAGGGCAGGAATTGAAGGCGGCCACCACTCTGCCATCGACTGTGCTGGTTGTGAGCAGCCCTCGGCTGGCCCCTCTGCCCGCCCGAGCTGGGCGGCTGCTTTGTTGCCAGGGTGACCGCCGTTCCTGGCCCGGCCACCTTTTCTCGCTGTACTGAGGGCCCCTCCCTCCGTGCCTGCCCTGGGCCTCGGCCAGGCTGGTGCGCCGGGCCGCCCGTGGGCCCCGGACAGCTGCTGTGAGGGCCCGCTGGCAGGCAGCCTGTGTGAACATCTCTCCTCCTTTGTATTCCAGCGAGGATGCCATGAGGAAGGCTGGCGTGGCCCACAGCAAATCCAGCAAGGACATGGAGAGCCACGTGTTTCTGAAGGCCAAGACCCGGGTAAGGCCTGGGGGGACGGTGCTGCGGGGGCGGGGCCGGGCCGCGGGGACGGGGTGGCTGCTCACTGCTGGGTGCTGCTCTGCAGGCCGTCCCCTGCGTCTGAGGTACGGCTGTGGGAGGGCAGTGCGTGGGTGCCCAGGCCGGCCTGTTGGCACCCCTGTTCGTGCCCAGTCCCCGTGAGTCCTGCAGGGTGCTGTTGGGCCTTGGCGGCTCCTGGGGACAGTGCCCCAAGGCAGAAACACTCTGTCCTCAGGCTCAGTCCTCCCCGGGGTCGGCCCTGGCAGGTGGGCCCAGGAGGGCTCCCGCCCCCTTCTAAGTGACACAGGTGATGCTTGTGGAGGGTGTGGCCCTGGCAAGGATGGGGGGGGGCAGCGGATCAAGCAGTTGGGGCGGGTCCTCTGTGAGTTCTCACAGGAACTGGGGCTGCCTGGGCCCCACGTGACCCCTCCTGTCATTGTGCGCACCTCGGGGGCAGAGCTGCTCGTTGCAGTGAAGCGGGACAGACACACAGAAGGCGGCTTGTGTGGGCCGCCTGGCTCTGCCGAGCACCTGGCGCCCGAGCGTGGGGCTCGGCTCTGGGACCCTCTGTTGCGAGTTGAAAGCAGACGGTGTTTACAGTCGGGTACTGGTGTAGGTAAACCAGCTGTCAAGACGCACAGAGCTCCGTCGGGGAAACTTGAGCCTGTCTGAGAGTTCAGATGAGGTAAATATTTTCTGAGATGGGAAGGTTGAGCTGACTGGCCGCAGAGCGGTTTCTGAAATAGAGCCCACGTGTGCAGCTGGGCTTGGAGATGGGCACGCACACGCGTGTCAGTGAGCACGTGTAGGTGAGGCGTGAGCCGCCCTTGCGCATAGAGAGTGGTAAGCTTTTTCTTCTTTTTTAACAGCCTTATCAAGCCCTGATTCATACATTATACAATTCACCCATGTAAAGTCTGCAATTCAGTCGTCTTTAGGGCCTTCACAGAGTTGTGCAATCATCACCATGATGTGTTTCAGGGGATTTTCTTTTCTTTCTTTTCCTTTTTTTGATGGCACTGCTTGGCTTGTGGGATGTCAGTTCCCTGACCGGGGATTGAACCTGGGTCCTGGCAGTGAAAGCCCGGAATCCTGACCACTAGGCCCCCAGTGCTCTCCCTGGAGCTTCTCCTAAAGAAACTCTGTGCCTACTAGCTGCACTCCCCATCCTCCTCAGCCCTAGGCAGCCACCTAGTTGCTTTCTGTTGCTGTCGATTTGCTTGTCCTATACTTTTCATATAAATGCAATCGTAAAATATATGTTTTTGTGACTGGCATCTTAGTAAAATATTTTCAGTGTTTATCTATGAGATATGTTGTGGAATGTACTTCATTCCTTTTTATTGCCAAGTAATATTCCATTGCATAGATGTACCACATTTTATTTATCCATCCATCATTGTCAAAGCTATGGTTTTCCAGTAGTCATGTATGAATGTGAGAACTGGACCGTAAAGAAGGATGAGCACCAAAGAATTGATGCTTCTAAACTGTGGTGTGGGAGAAGGCTCTTGAGAGTCCCTTGGGCTACAAGGAGATCAAACCAGTCAATTGTAAAGGAAATCAGTCCTGAATATTCATTGGAAGGACTGATGCTGAAGCTCCAATGCTCTGGCTGCCTGATGCGAAGAACTAACTCATTAGAAAAGACCCTGATGCTGAGAAAGATTGAAGGTGGGAGAAGGGGATGACAGGACGAGATGGTTGGATGGCATCACCGACTTTGGACGTGAGTTTGAGTAAACTCCGGGAGACGGTGAAGGACGGGGGAGCCTGGCCTGCTGCAGTCCGTGGGGTCGCAAAGAGCCGGACATGGCTGAGCAACAACAAGTCCATCAGTTGATGCACGTCTGGACCGTTGCCACTTTCTGGCTGTCACAGTGACACTCCTCTGAACTTTTGTGTGCCAGCTTTCCTGGGGATGCATGTTTTCATTTCTCTTTGGTATATACCTGGGTAAGAAGTTGCTGGATCAGATGGTAGTTCTGTTTAGCCTTTTGAGGAGTTGCCAAATTGTTTTCAAAGCAGCTGCACCATTTTACATTCTCACTGGGGGTGTATTTTGTTCCAGCTTCTCCATTCCTCATCAGTACTCGTTACTGTTTTATTGTAGCTTTCATAGTGAGTGTGAAGTGGTATCTTATTGTGGTTTTTTAAAAATTAATTAATTCATGGCTGTGCTGGGTCTTCATTGCTGTTGCTGACTTTCCTTAGTTGCAGCAAGTCGGGGGTGCTGTTTAGTTTTCGTGTGCAGGTTTCTCGCTGCGGTGGCCTCTCTGGTTGCAGAGCTCCGGCTCTTGAGTGCGTGGGCCTCAGTGGCTGTGGCTCACGGGTTCTAGAGCTCGGGCCCAGGAGTTGTGGTGGCAGGCTTCATTGCCCTGGGACGCCTAGGATCTTAGATGGGGGATGGAACCCGTGTCGCCTGCACTGGCAGGCAGGCTCCTAACCACTGAACTCCCAGGTAGCCCCTCGGTGTGGTTTTGATTTGCATTCCCAGATGGCTTACTATGTTTATTGGTCATTTGTATATTTTCTTTAGAGAAATGTTTGTTCAGACCCTTTGCCCGTTTTAAAATTGAGTCATTAGTGTTTGTGTTGAAGAGCTCTTTTCCAGGTTTGGAGACACGTCTCTTATTGGGTGTGTGATTTGCTGGTGTTGGGGGATGACCTGAGGTGAGAGCGTTGGGGAGGACTCGCTGAGTTGTTTTTTGGACACGCGCCCCTGCTGTCCGGCACTGCTGCTTGTCTTGCTGTGTGAGGAGCTGCCCAGAGAGCCATGGCCTAGTGTGGTGATGGCGTCCGTCCTGACTCTGGGTTGGGTGGGGTGTGGAGTAAGCACCCCTTTCAAGGCCCCGGAAGCAGGCACAGGGCTGCTCGGCCCAGGATGCAGCCGGGGCGACTCAGGCACACAGCACCCAGGGGACTTGCCCAGGTGTTCTCCCACCCGGGGGCCTGCAGTCAGAGCCTGTCAACTTTCCTTCACTTTCCCCCATCTCGGAAAGCAAAAGACATCCAAACACCCAGTTTAATTCTTAACACCTGAATTCCTGTAGGTGGGTATGCGCTGTGCCTCGGATAGACTGAGGGAAGCGAAAACCACAGTGCCTGGGGGTGTGGTGTGATCACAGCTGGAGCACTCTGAAGGCTTGGGAGGGCTAGGGCGCTGACCTCTGTGCTGCGTGCGTGAAGGGGCTCATCACAGCTATGTGCATTGCTGATGTTTGCTTACCATTTGGTTGGGTTTTTTTTTAATTTATTTTTGCTTTTTTTTTTAAGTTTAGTAACTTTGTTGGACAATCAGCAGTTAGTTCTCATCCAAAGTAACCATAGATTTTTGAAAGTGGTGACAGGCACGTAGGTAGCCAGCATGTAGAACTTGTGCGCTGGGTCTTCACCACGTTTTCTGGACAGCTGCACACGGATCGGTGTGGGGCGTTCCGTGTCCCTTTGGCCCAGACAGCTCTGTTGAGCCTGGTGTTGATGCACACGTCAGGGGTTCCCCTCTCCTTCACAGCGAATTTCCCGATTTCTTGGAGTGCCCAAGGGCCATGCTTCTTGAAACCCACTCCATAGGTGCACTTGTGAATGTTGACAGTATTTCCTCTGGTCACCACCTTGTTGATGGCGGACCACCCTTTGTGGGAATTTTTAGATGAGGCTTGTATGTTAAACACGGCCCAGCTCTTATGCATTGTGTCCAGTCCTGTGCACGCGTAGTGCAGGTCTCTGGTTTGAAGCGTGAGTTCCCAGGGCGGGGGCCAAGGTGAAACCCAGGCACCAGGGAGGCCAGGAGTGTTGGAATTGGGAGGCACCCTGGAGGCTTGTCAGAGACAGGCCAGGGGAGCACAGACGTCCTGCTGGGCTGAACCAGCAGGAGCCCCGCCTGGGTGAGGGGAGGGTGTGCGCACGGCTGACCAGGTGGCCCCGCCTTCTCCAGCCCTGCTTATGGACCCACAAGCCTGCGGTCGGCCTTAAACTGAACCTGAAGACATCTTCTGCTGTCCTTCTTCGATCAGGGACAGTTATCTGAGGAGAAGAGCACAACTGTGTACATTGACAACTGCAAACGATGTGAAAAGATGAGCATTTTCCTCCCAACAGCTGCTGAGGCCTGCCGGGAACGCCTGCGTGTGGCCAGCGGTCGGCGGGACCAGCCAGCCTCCTGCCCTCTGCCGTCTGGGCTGCCAGCCGGCCTCCTGCTGCACCACCCTGCATTGGCAGGCTTGCTCGGTGCCCTCCGCGGAAATGCTGTTCCCTGGTTTTCGGTGGCTCTGTTTCCATGCTAAGAGAGCACTTGACGAACACGCCATGCCGTCCCTGGGACTGTCTCCACTTCAGCCGTGAAGAACCGAGGTGTGGGCCAAACGGCATGGGGGGACCGCCTTGCTGGCTTTCTTCGTTCAATCTTAGTTTTTAATTTAAACTGGGTATGGAGCCCACTGTCATTTGTCATGTTAATCATTTTTTGTATGTCTGAACTATTTTATGGTGTCTGAAGGTAAGATGTAACACTACGTGAATAACAGCATGACACTTGTCACAGGTCTGGTGCTGAGAGCGCTGGCTTGGGGACTGGCAGTTTCCAGCGCAGGAGGGAAGATTGCACACAGGCTTCGTGGGAGCTGACAGACGGGTCCTGGGGAAGCTCCAGGGCCCATCCTAGCCAAGTCTTGAAAGAGAACAGCTGCGTTAGCACGTGTGTAATGCTGAAGTGGGAATCCAGCCGCATACCATACATAGACATCTAAGAGTTAGGCTATAGAAGTCCTAGAAGAAAATGCAGGCATGAATCTTTGTGACCTCAGATTAGGCAGTGGTTTCTTACACATGACGCCAAAAGCACAAGCAACAAGGCCTCCTCAAAGCTAAACACTATCGAGTGGACGCGTGTGTGTGTGCCTGCGTCCTCTGAGACCACTGCAGCATGGTAAACACAGTACAGAGTGAGGCTGTGCTCTACTGCAAAATGAAAAAGTTTAAAGTTAAAAAAAAATAAAAACTATTGTGTATCAAAGGACACCAGGAAGATGGTAAAAAGACCTATGAAGTGGGAGAACCATGTATGGTTGGAGATAATGTGGTTGAAGTGGGAGATACATGGGAACCATGTATCTGATGAGGGACTGGAACCCACATTATATAAAGAACCACAACTCTACAATAAAAGGAGCCAGACACCCTAAATCAGACATGCGTAAAGAACTTGAATAGACATTTCTCCAGAGAAGATATTCAGATGGCCAAGAAGCACATGAATGACAGTGTCACTAGTCATTAGGGAAAAGCAAATCCAAACCACCGTGAAATGCAGCTTCACATTCGTGATGGCGGTAATAAAAATAGATGAGTACTGCTTATTCATCTGAGGAGTACTGGTGAGAAATTAGAAATATCAGACGTTGCCGGAAGGAGGGCACAGTGGAGCAGCCGCTGTGGTGACACTGTGGTGATCCCTCAGAAATCAGACAGATACCCTGGGTGCACAGATATTGGTAGCATCACTCACTGCAGCCAGAAAGTGGGAGCCCCCAAGCGTGTACCACCTGACTGGTGGGTAACCAGAATGCGGGCTGTCCGCAGGATGGACTGTGTGAAGGAGGTACTTGGTGGTGGTGCAACACGCCTGGGCCTCGGAAGCATCGTGCTGAGCGCAGTGACGCAGTCACGAGAGGGCACGCGTTGTGCGAGGCAGCTGTATAAAGTGCCTGGAGTGGGCCGGTCTAGAGAGACGGGGTGTTTGCTTCCTGTAGCTGCTGGACGGGTTCCCACAGACTCGGCAGACTCTGGGCTCATGATTTTGGCCTCGTGGCCCAAGGCTCTCCCCTGGTGGTCCCGTTTGCAGCCAGGAGTTTATCGGTTTTACCTGTTCGCTGCATGTAGACTTTGGGAGCCTGACACCCTTTTAAAATGTTACCCTGTCTCTCCCTTTTGGCCCAGGTTGGCAGTGTCTCTGCCGTAGGACACTCTGACCCTCGTGGACCTTGTGTGTGTGACAGAGTCCCCATCAGAGAGGAGGCCCCCACAGACCTTTCACCCCTGTAATTTCACCCCCCCGCCCCCCCCCCCCCGTCCTGGCGTCTGTGAGGTGGCCCAGAGGATTCCTCGCATGCCTCGTCTCCTTGGCCCTGGCAGCCTGTCCAGCCACACCCTCAGCCTTCTCTCCAGAGCACACATTCCTACAGTGAATCTCCTGGTTTTCGTGTTGGTTTTTTTGTGACTCGGACAGCCTGGGAATTTTCCAAATTAGGCCCAGGTTCCTTTCCGCCCAGCAGTTCTTCCCTGGGTTTCTTTCTTCCCTGTCGCGTCTCTCTGTCGGCCAGCCGGCCCTCCCCCACTCTGTTCATTGCCTCTCGGCTCTGCCTTCCACTCGGCTCGGGGCCCGTGCAGCTGGGTGTTTGGGCAGGGTGGCAGGGCTTCTGCTTTCGTTTCAGGGCACGCGTTCTGCTTTCCCCGAGCCCTCCCCAGAAGTACCTGCAGCCTTTGCTTCCCTCCCGGCATCCTGTTCCTGGTGACCTCTGTGTTCTCGAAGAAGACGTGTGCTTTCTCAGCAGCTCCCTCAGGTCCTCTGAGTGCTCAGTGACAGGCTGTTCACCACCGTGTTCCCACCAGCAGCCTTCCCTTGGCCTGCCTGCCCCGTGTTTCTTGTGACCTGGCTGTTGGGTCAGGGGAGCACAGTATGCCGGGGTCTTATTAGCAAGAGTACGTGGGAGGTGGTGCCTCATTGTTGTGTATGTTGTATGTATGATATTTCTGGGTGTCTTGGTCTTCCCACAAGGCCACAGTTGGTCAGGAGTTGGGACAGGGACAGCCTGACTTTTTTATGAAGTATCCTGTCCACTTACCGTCTAATGATTCCATCATTTAACTGGGCGCTGCAAAGTGGTAATCATCCTGAATTCTGGCTTTTCTTCTACATTTATTAGGTGGAGTTTTCTTGCCAAGAAAGGTTCTCTTCCATCGACCAGGGTTTCTTGGTTGCCTGAAACACAGCCTTCGGGGACCCTCGGGAACACCCTCCTGTGGGATGGTGGCCCAGGGGTGGAGTTCGGCCGCTTCTCTTCCGCAGCTGCGTCGTGGGCCCAGGGCATTTCAGTCCTTTTCGATGTTCCCCCTTGTTTTGAAACTATAGCAATCTCAAAACCCCATAATTTCACGTTGATATTTCTAAGTACAGAGTTTTACTTTCATTTTAAGCATACATCTGTTTTCCGATGTGAATCTCTCGCCTTCTGATGTTGTTGGCATAATTACTTCTTTAAAGGACTTTCAGAATGAACAGACCAGTGTCACCGCTAGTATTGGCAGCAAATGACAAAATGCGGGATGACGCTTAGGGTTTCTTTGGAGCTGTATGTGTCCTTAACATGTACTCCTTCCTCTGAGGACGTTTTTGCTTTTTGTTTTTTAAGATGATCAGTCCGAAAAACCCTTTTCCATGTGATTCAACACCAACTTGTGTCAACTCATATGTTGGGTTGATGTTGTATTTTTAAAAATTGTTCTTTTGTTGTGGCTTTATCTTCAGTTTGGTAAAAGATTTATATACTTCCAATGTGAAAGCTGTATAACAAGGCAGTAGGTCTCCTTTCCAGCCCACTTCCTGATATCTCTGGGGTTTAATTGTTGATCTGCAGCCTTTCCTGTGCAGATATAAAGCAGATACATGTGTTCAGATTCCCCAAGTCTTATACGGAAGGTCTAACAGTGGAGCATAGTGTGTAGCCTGAGGCGTTTCACCTGCAGCCTGAGTGTCCGGCTCCAGCCTCCACTTGGTGAGGGGAGGCGTCCTCTGCCCTGGCCGAGACATGGACGGGCTGGACCCAATGTGTAAGCCTCAGGAAGCCTCAGCCTGTCTGTGTGCCCTGCATCCCCACACCCCAGCCCGCTAGCAGCGCCTCTCCCCAGGCATGGAGGGACACGGGTGGGTCTGCAGAGCGCGGGGCTGCGCCCTGCCCGGCCACACCCAGAGTGAGGACAAGAGGGTGCGCCTCCTCGCCCTTTTCGAGGCTGCCCTGGGAAGAGCGCCTTGGAGCAGGAGTGGGCCCGTAACCTGTGTGTCTGCTTGGGAGCCAGGAGCTCGCCCACCTGGGGAGGCCGGTCTAGGCGGGGGGTCAGGCAGCCACCCTGGGGGCTGGAGGGGCGGACCGTCGGCCTACGGGGGTTTGACCCACAGGAGTGCTCCGTGGCGGCTGCGTGCCGGCCACACCCTGCGCCCTCTTCTCCCGTCGGGTGGTCATGCCCCCTCTGTGCCCTCGGGTCCCCAGAGCCTCTGTGGCCCCGGCTGTGGGCAGCCTCAGTGGGCGTGGACCACGGTGCCCTCTGCCCACCTGGCTGCAAGCCCTCGGTCCTGGTTCTGTGCCAGGGGCTTTGGGAACACACGCCTGGACCTCGCACCCTGTGTCTTGTGTCAGAGGAAAAGTGTCGGTCGCTCTGTTTTTAGGTCAAGTATCGTTGATTCACAATGCGTTTTTTTTGCCTCTACAGCGAAGTGATTCAGTTACACAAACGTGTATTCTTTTTCATGCTCTTTTCTGTTGCAGTGCATCATAGGGTGTGTAGTACAGTTGCCTGTGCTGTGTGCCTTGTTTATCCGTTCTGTGTATAATAGTTTGCACCTGCTCAGCCCCGTCTCCCAGTCCTTCCCTTCCCTACCCTCACCCCTTTGGCAACCACAAGCCTGTCTGTGGTATGTCTGTGAGTCTGTTTCTACTTGATAGATGAGTTTGTTTGTCATATTTTGGATTCTAGATATAAATGATAGCATGTAGGATTTGTTTTTCTCTGTTTGACTTCATTTGGCTCAGTTTGGTCAACTCTAGGGCCATCTGTGTCGCTGCGAACGGTACTGTTTCATTCTTTTTATGACTGTAGTCTGTTGTGTGCGTGCGCTCCATGTCTTCTTTGCCCGCTGCTCTGCAGATGGACGACACCTAGCTGCTTCCCCATCCCGGCTGAGGTGAATAGTGCTGCTGTGGATGCTGGGGGGCATGTATCTTTTCAAGTTATGTTTTTCTCCGGATATGTGCCCAGGAGTGGGATTACTGGATCAATAATAGTTCTATTTTTAGGTTTTTGTTTTTTTTTTTTGAGGAACTTCCACACTGTTATCCATAGTAGCTGCACCAGTTTATGTTCCCCTCAACAGGGTAAGAGGGTTCCCTCTTCTCCACACCCTCTCCAGCATTTGTTGTTTGTGGATTTTTAAATAAACTTATTGCTTTGTAAACGGCTTGCTCTTGATTTGGAAGTCGAAAAAGCTCAGCAGATCCTTTTGAGGTTTCTCTGACCCAGAAGTTGGCCACGGCCTTACAGAGAGTCAGCTCTCGACCTGGCCGGCTCGTCTCTGAGCCGGTTTCCTTTAGAAACCCCACTTTCCTTGCTCCCCACTTGCCACCCGCTGCCCTTCAGAGGCCAGCCTGCTCAGCTGATTTGGGGACCCCTTTCCTCCCAGAAATTGAGGGGCATCAGGAGGGGACGTTTGAGCACCCCTTCCTCACATCCCACCCCTCACCACCTGCCCTGAGGCCTCCTGGGCCTCCCCCGTTTTCCTCTGATTCCCTGGCTGAGGACACGCTGGCAGCATTTTGAGATGGATGAGGACTGACGGGGTTAGAAAGTGAGTTATGTGTCGAGTCCTCTGAGACACCCCCTGGGTGTATCTCCCTGAGAGCCGTTCTCTGTGCCCTGCGGTGGGTGCCGGTTGAGGGGTCGCTCCTCTGGCTGCATCACGGTGACTTAGGAGGGGGTTGAGAGAGCAGGCAGGCCAAAGCTCTGCCCTCTCTATCTGCCTCGCGGGGTGGTCCAGCTTCTCTGAAAGAAGAGTTTAGTTACAAACATCCCTTTGTTGCCCCCAGTACAGGCTCACAGTAGTGATTTCTCTGGAACGCCCGGGAGTGAGTGTCCTTGGTTACAAGGAGGACAATCCGTGGAAGGCAGGCCCTGCTGGGTGGGTCCAGCAATGCGGGAACCAGGAGGGCCGTGGGCAGGGGCCTTCACCTGCTGCCCTGAGTGGCGCTGTGCCCTCGCCCTGACCTCGCAGTGAATTCACAAGGGGTGGGAGGGTGGCCAGCCAGATTTGCATGTAAATACTACGGCAGTCAGTTGCAACAGGCCGTGGGAAAAGCGAAAGTACGTTTCCAAATAGAGCAAAGATTGAAGCGCCAGCCCTCCCGGGTCTGCTTCTGAGATGCCCTGTGACGCTGGGCCGGCCCCTCTGTGGAAGGAGGGGTGTCTGAGGCACCCCCACCCTTGCAGGGTTTACAGTGGGCTGGAGGAGCGGCGGCCTCCACTGTCGGGGTGCCTTCCTGGCTTGTGTTTCCGTGTGCCTTTCTCTGGCCTGCGGGAGCCACGCTCTGCCGGCCTCTCCCGAGGGATGGATTCCAGAGGAGGCAGAGCTGGACGGACGGACAGACGGCGCAGTTGCCTTTCTGCCCCCGGAGGACCTCAGAGGGGCTGGAGCGGGAAGGGGCGTCGCTCCCCCTCACTTCTGCTCTGAGCTTCAACTGCTTCCTGTTTTTACTTTCAGGACGAATACCTTTCTCTGGTGGCCAGGCTCATTATTCATTTTCGAGACATCCGTAAGTAAAACGTCACATCTCTGGGTGGTGGTGGTCACCACGGGAGGGCTGTTTGGATAGTGCCGGCTTTTTGGGAGGTTCTTCATGGCTTTGCACTTGGTCCGGTATTTCCCAGCCTCCCAGAGCTTCCGCCTGGACCCTGCTGGTGTGGCCCGAGGGAGGTGTTGGTGTGCAGGGTTCTGGGCTGGGCTGCCCTTGCTGCCTGTCTGCTTGGCCTCCCCTCTTCAAGGACTGCTGCTTTGATCTCTAGGCGGTTCCCAAGCGCGCAGAGTCCACCCTGGAACAGACACTTCCTTCCCTGATATCTGGGGTTTTTTTCTTTGACCCATGGAGGCTGGACCTAACCGTGTTCAGGCTGGACGCTTCTGGGGCCAGCTTCCTCAGCACCGCCCGCGTCCTGCCCTGGTGAGGCCCGGTCCGCATCCCGACTCCTTTCGGGGCCGCTCCAGGCTTCCAGCCACGGCGCCTCCGGCCGGCCCGCCGTGTGCACCCGCAGGAGGCAGCACCTCCCATACAGCCCTGGGGGGTGGCCGCGGCTCCACTGTCCCTCACCTCGACGCAGGGAGGCGCCCGGGCCCTGCAGGGCCACTGCACCCTCCCACGCCGACTTCCTAGACTGCCTCACTTTCTTCGCCATGTTTGGGTGGTCCCATGGTGTTTGGAGCAGGAGGAGCCACCACCAGAAGACTGGGTCATGAGCTGTCTGTCCTGGCAAGGGCTCGACCTGAAGGGCTGCAGGGCCCGCTTGGGAGCTGGCCCTGGCGCTTCCCTTTTTGGGGGTGCCCACGGCCGCCTCACCCCGGGAGAGGGTGGGACTGCTGTGGCAGCTCCCCGCCAGCACCAGGGCTGCCTGGATCCAGCTTCTAGGCAGTCTTGGACAGACTCAGTTTCCTCATCCGGAAACTGCGGGTGCCACCCCAGAAGGGGCTGGAAACAGAACGCTCTCAGCCCCTGGCCACCCTCAGCCTCCCATGGGTCAGCGCTGCCGGGGTTGGGACATGCACGCACACGTGTGTTCACACGCACAGACGCTGAAGCCCTGAAGTGTGTTTTGTCTAGTTTCTAGGCAGAGTTGGGTCAGTGTTAGTAAATGACCTCTGGGCAAATGCCTACAGCACTGACTTAGCGTGGAAATATGTGATTATATAAAACTGTTTACTTTGGTTGCTTTTCTTTTTTCTTCTTTTTAATACAGATAACAAGAAGTCTCAAGCGTCTGTCAGTGGTAAGAGTTTCTCCTTTCTGAAGTTTTTCCCCACCTCGGTGTGGGCGGCAGGGCTGGGGTGCTGGGAGCTGTGGGTGGGGTTGCTCTGTGCCGGGAGGAGCAGGTTCCCAGAGGGACGCCACTCCCGATCCCCCCCACCCCGACATCAGACGGCAGCGCCCCGTCCCATGCCTCCGGCACCCATGTGGCGGTTGGGGTGCTGTCTGGAGCGTCGGGCTCTGGGATGCATAGCGGCGCTTTCAGTGTAGTCACCCGTGGTAACGTTTCCTAGAGAATAACTGTGAATTCAGTTTAAGTTACAAAGTTTCTTTGCAAGTTGAGTGGTCATTATTCTGCTTTTTAATTGCAAGGTTTTTTCGCATGGGAGCCCTGTTGATTTAGCCCAGGTCTTGCTGAGCAGGCCGCCAGTGAAGGGGTTTAGCTGACCCCAGCGCCCGGGTGGGACTAGCCGGGGGACTGCTGCCTTTCCTCGGCTGCTCGTTCTGGGGGTTGTGGGCGGCAAGGCGGGGTCAGTGCGCCCGGCCAGAGGGCGTCTGGGTTCTGGCGTTGGATGCAGCACCCTGGGGTGCCAGGTTCTGTGGCAGGGTGCCAGCCGGGCTCCTCTGCCTGCGGGTGGCCGTGGGCTGTTGTGACGGAGCCTCGGCTCCTCCCAGGTACTGGCTGCTGGCCTAGCATTGCAGGCCTTCCCACACTTGTTCTCAGGGCTCTTTCCCGAGAGCTGCTTCTCCGTGGGGTCGTGCCCAGACTTAGCAGAGGCGGGCTTCTGGTACGCACGGGACTTGTCACCTCCCTGGGGGGAGGCCGGCCCCCAGGCTCTGCCGACTGGAGAAGGGTCCTCGACCCTGTTTTCTCTAGATGTGTAACTGTGTCTCACCCCCGGGAGGGGCCTCCATCCAAGAGGGGCAGAGCCCCACGGGCTGGCTCGCCTCTGTCCCAGGCCTGCTGTGGGCTGGGCTCAGGCCTGCTGTGGGCTGGGCTCCTGCCGGGAGGGGCCCTGGCCACTCAGCGTTTGGGGCCCTGAGCGCATCATGCCTGAGGTGGGAGGAAGCGTGGACTCAGGCAGGCTTCCTGGCCCGGGTCGGGGCGCACTGCCCTGAGATGCACGCCCTGTGCCCCGCAGACCCCATGAATGCGCTGCAGAGCCTGACGGGTGGGCCCGCCGCGGGAGCCACTGGCCTCGGCCTGCCTGCTCGCGGTCCGGGCCAGGCCCTGGGCGGAATGGGCGGCCTGGGAGCCATGGGCCAGCCGATGCCACTGTCGGGGCAGCCGCCTCCGGGCACCTCGGGGATGGCCCCCCACAACATGGCTGTCGTGTCCACGGCCACTCCACAGAGTGAGTACACAGGCGGAGCAGGGGACTCCCAGCCTCTGCCTCCAGAGGGCGGGGTGGGGGGGTGGCCTGGGATCCCAGCCCAGGGGCTGTGCTCTGTGGGCCAGATGGAAAGCGTTCTGTCTCAGGGCTCCTCCGCCCCTCTCCCTCCAGGGGCAGCGGTCCGCTCCAGGACCAGCCTAGGTCCCCTCCAGGACCAGCCTAGGTCCCCTCCAGGACCAGCCTGGCCCCAGGCCTCGGCCCTCCTCTCCTGGGCGCGCTCCTGGCCCCTCTGGCGATTGCAGAGGAACTGAGTCCCCATGTGCCTCTCCCGCAGCTTCCCCACCGTAACATCCTAGTTGTGTCGCCAGAGCCACGCCAGTGCCTTGCACTCAGGCTGACTTCACGCACGTGACCAGTCTTTGATTCACTCTCGCGTGTGCACGTGTGTGGCTCGGGGAGGAGCTGTCGCGTGTGGAATGGCGTCAGCATGCGGAGCCTCCCCGCCAGTGGGCTGTCCTGGCTCTGCCCTTTGGCGCTGAGCCGGGCAGCCGCTCACCTGCTCTCGGCCTCGGCAGTCTCTTGCAGGTGTTGCCTCGATGGAGTCGTGCAGCATTTATGTTTTTGAGACTGGCTTTTTCACTTGGCACCATGCCCTTAGAAGCCTCCAGGTAGTGCGTATCATTCGTCCTTGTTCCCTGCTGAGGAACCTTCCGGGGCCACGGTTCGTTCTCTCACTCAGCCTTGAAGGACAGGCGGGTTGTTTGAGTTTGGGCTGTTAAACTGAAGCCAGTGTGAATGCTCGCGTACAGGGTGTGGTGTGCCCACGTGTTTGGTCTCGCAGCCCTCCCGGGAGCCCCATGAGCAGGGGCGCCATGGCCCCGGCGCACGGCTGTCTGCCCGTGTCCTCGGTCAGGTCCTCTTGCTCTGCTCCGAGGCTGGCTGCACCTCTGTGCCCCCAGAGCACCCCCTCTCCCAGAGCTGCGTTTCTTCTCCTTACTGAGTCCTGCCTTGTGACACCTTGGCTCCCTGCTTGGATCTTCATCTAGAGCTCCGTGTCCCCTCTTGTCAGCACAGGCACACATGTGCACACAAGCGGGCACACACACAGGCTGGCTTTCAGAAGGCTGCTCTGCCTCCTTGTCATGTAATACTCCCTGCGCTGGTTGAATTTCTCTTTATCACAGACTTAGATTTTATAGTAAAATACAGTTTTGAATTGGATGAACTTAGCGTGATTTGCAGCCTCACTCCCGAGACTGTCGGCCCAGCGGGGAGGTGCTGGTGCCAGCCTGCACCCTCCCCGGCCCAACCTTGGCTGCGTGCTGTGTCAGCCCCCGAGGGGCCTGGGCTCCTGCGCGGCACGGAGGGCGTTGCTGTGGCCTGTGCCCTTGTGTCTCACTGCTGCCCCTGCAGAACTCCCCCGTGATCTCTGGGGCCTGGTCTGCCTGAGGTAGGTGTGTGCCCTTTTAAACACCTCTGAACGCTGCCATGGAATTCAGGCTGCTCATGCCCTAGTGCCGTGCCCCAGAGTGTGGGCCCTGGGGTCAAGGTCTGGCCGGGGCACCCAAAGGCAGTCCAGAGCCCACCAGGCACCTGCAGGGGGCCTGGGCTAGTCACAGGAAATACACTGCTGACTGTGGGTGAGGCTGGGCTTTTAAACTGCATGTTTTTGTTCCTTGAAGTGGTTTATGTTGTGTGTTTGAGAACAGCTTTAAAAATCAGCCCTGGTTTTGGCTGTTTGGAAGACGGGGTGCCTAGAAGCCCTGCCCCCTGGATGACTGGGTCCTGGGTGGACTGTGTTTGGGCTGCAGGGTCCGCCCATGCAGGATGGGTATGGCGCCCTTGGCGTCTCCAGCTGTGCCGGAGACTGGGGCGGGCTGGAGGGGAGTCTCCAGGGCAGGCCTGTGGGAATTGCAGATCCAGGTCTGACAGTGTGTGCAGTCAGCAGGCTGGGAGGGAAGCAGGCACGCTTCCCGGAGGAGCAGAAACAGCAACCAGGTCTGGAGATCTCCAGGGCCGTAGCTTTGTCAGGTGTGGACTCGGGTGCTGAAGGCAGTGGGGTCTGGACTTCTGAGGGAATGAGCACTGTGACCCTGTATCGGGAGTGGCCAAGCAGATGTGACAGGTAACCGCGGAGAGCCTGCAGGCGTGACAGTAGAGTTCCCGGGAGAGAAGAGTGCGGGCGACCAGCAGGTCAGTCAGCCAGACTCAGCGCCGTGGACTGGAAGCTGCTTCTGAAGGTGTTCCCCAGAGCGGAGCCTAGACAAGAGGCCTTGGGAGCAGGAGGCTGAGAAGCGTGGGGGCTAAGGTCAGAAGTGTGGCTGGCATCACGGGGACGGCCTGGAGCAGAGGGGTGAGGGGGTGGTGGCCGGGGGAGCCCAGGGCCCCACGCAGGCTCCACGGGCGCCACATCCCAGCCCGTGTGGCGCAGGACACCAGAGGCCAGAAGGCGGTCTCAGAACAGCCGTCTGTCAAGGCGGGAGCACTCGGTAGACGCCGGGATGGAGTCGCAGGCTGGTTGGGATGTCAGTGCCTCAGGTGCAGAGCCAAGGAGGCCCTCCCTGAAAGGGAGGTGAGCACACAGACATGCTTTCTTCCCCTCACCACCTTCTCTGACCTCTCAGACCATCCTTCCCAAGGTACCAGGTCTAAATGGGAGAAGCAGCATTTTCTACACAAGGGTATCCACAGGTGCGAGTCTAAATCAGTGATTCTCAGCAGCTTCGCACCCTGAGGGCTGTCTGGCAGCGTGGGGACGGTCGGGCTGTCACAGCTTGTATGGGCGGGTTCCTGGCGTCCGACAGGCAGAGACCAGAGGTGCTGCTGCGTGTCTTAGTGTCTGGGGCGGCCCCCGGCACAGCGTGCTCTGGCTCCGTGTCAGGAGGGGCACGGCTGGGACTCCTTTCTGTGAACAGAGATTACCTCCGTCCCATAGTCCTTGGGGCTGCCCTGCACAGGTCCCCAGTCCATGATAGATCGTTTCATTCGGAGTCCAGCATAGGGTGCGTACAGTAGCCGATGAGACAGACACAGAGCAGCGACAGAGCCAGGATTCGTGTCACGGTCCCCGAGGCTGCTCCCCCGCCATCTTCTGTCCTGCCTCCTCGTGCAGGTCCGCTCTGTGAGCATGAGGTGGACAGGTACCAAACCAAGCTGAGTCAGCAAGACGGAATAGCACAGACCCGGATCTGTCACGTGCATAGAAAACCTACTTTAAAAAATATTTAGAGAGGAGTCTAAGGTCCTCATATTTAGGGAAGAGGTTTAAATATGGATACACTTTATACTTTGTTTAATTAATTATGTTTAATAATTGTAAAAGTTGTTGCTTAAACAATAGAAATAGTTTGTCAATTCCACATCAATAGGAAAAATTGGAATGAGGTGGACACTACAAACAAAAACCCAGACAACATACAGAAATCAATCCAAGCATCCAGCAAAATAGAACTCAAAAGAGGAGGAGAAAATGTCAATTATGTGTCAGTAAAGCAGAAAGGGAAACTTGGAAGGGGAAAGACAGATACAGTTAAGTTGAAAACTGCAGGTAATCACCGTGAATGTGAAGAGAGAGGCTTTCTTGCTGAGGCTGGATGGAAACGAGAGGAGAGGGTGCAGCTCCTTAATCCTGACAGGAGACCCCTGTGATACATGCTGCAGAAGACTTCAGATGAAAGACGCGGTGGGCCAGTCTCCTCCCAGATAGTTAACCAGACAAAAGTGATGAACTGGGAGAAGAACCGAAGGTTGTGGTGGGAAGCGTGCTCAGGAAGGGGTCTGTGTGGCCGTGCTCCACACGCTGATGCTTTCAGCCTGCTGAAGGGCAGAGCCATGCCTGCTGTGTGCTTTATCCAGTGTTCACAGTAGCCGTGTCATTAGAGACGGGGTCCCCTTGGCAACCGCTGAGGGCTGGCACGAGGGCCTGTGCCGTTGGAGCTGCGCCAGGTCGTGCCCGCAGGGGTGGCTGAGCCTCACCCGGTGAGAAAAGGGTGTAGAGTTTAAACCGGACACTCAGACGGGCACACATCTTCCTGTGTTAGGGTACTGTAGTTTCACAAAGTGCCACTGTTGCGGGAAATTGGACAAAGGGGACAAAGTGTCTGTGTTCCTCCTCTTCATCTTTATTGAAGTATACAGATAGAGTTCACATTGGGCTTCCTGGGTCTCTCGGTGGCAAAGCATCTGCCCGTCAAGTAGGAGGCGCAGGTTCCATCCCCTGGAGGAGTAAGTTGGCGACCCACTCCAGTGTTCTTGCCTGGAGAATCCCATAGACAGAGGAGCCTGGAAGGCTGCAGTCCACGGGGTCACACGAGCCAGACAGGACTTAGTGACAACAGAGCGACAAACGCAAAGTCCATGTGCCCTTTTCTGCGCTGGGAGTGCAGCGTTCAGGAGTAGGTTCATGGCGTCGAATTTGAAACATTTTCATCACCTGAAAAGAGACCTCATCACTGAAAATCTTGTGATTATTCATTTTTACTTTTTTTGGCTGTGCCATGCATCGTGTGGAATCTTAGTTCCCCAAGCAGAGATCAAACCCACATCCCCTGGAGTGGAAGTGCAGAGTCTTAACCACTGGACCACCAGGGATGCCTCTGACTGGTGGTCTTTATCAGCGTTATTTCTAACCACCATGAAGTGGACACAACCCAGATGTCCATCAGCTGAGGGATAGGTAACACAAAATGTGGGGAATCTGTATGGTGGAGTAGTTTGGCCCCGTAAGAGAAAGGGAATACGGATCTGAGGCACAGCACGGGTGAACCTTATAAATGCAGCGCTGAGGGAAAGGAGCCTGTCACAAAAGGCCCCAGTTGTGTCCAGAGCTGGGGGCTCCATCGAGGCGGGAAGCAGACAGGTGGTTGCCATACTGGGCCTCCTGGTTGGCCTGTTCCCTCCTGCCCCTTCGTTATGGTATAGTGAATCTGGTTGCTACAGGGTGAATCCGGTTACTACAGAGTAGATTGGGTTCCTGTGGAGTGGATCAGGTTTCTGTGGAGTGGATCGGGTTCCCGTAGAGCGGATCACAGTTACTGTAGAGTGGATCGGGTTCCTGTGGAGTGGATCACAGTTACTGTGGAGTGGATCGGGTTCCCGTGGAGCAGATCAGTTATTGTGGAGTGGATCGGGTTCCCGTAGAGTGGATCATAGTTACTGTCGAGTGGATCGGATTCCTGTGGAGTGGATCGGGTTCCTGTGGAGCGGATCACAGTTACTGTGGAGTGGATCAGGTCCCTGTGGAGCGGATCACAGTTACTGTGGAGTGGATCAGGTCCCTGTGGAGTGGATCGGGTCCCTGTGGAGTGGATCACAGTTACTGTGGAGTGGATCGGGTCCCTGTGGAGTGGATCACAGTTACTGTGGAGTGGATCGGGTCCCTGTGGAGTGGATCACAGTTACTGTGGAGTGGATCAGGTCCCTGTGGAGCGGATCACAGTTACTGTGGAGTGGATCTGGTCCCTGTGGAGCGGATCACAGTTACTGTGGAGTGGATCGGGTCCCTGTGGAGCGGATCACGGTTACTGTGGAGTGGATCGGGTCCCTGTGGAGCGGATCACGGTTACTGTGGAGTGGATCGGGTCCCTGTGGAGCGGATCACGGTTACTGTGGAGTGGATCGGGTTCCTGTGGAGCGGATCACAGTTACTGTGGAGTGGATCAGGTCCCTGTGGAGTGGATCGGGTCCCTGTGGAGTGGATCACAGTTACTATGGAGTGGATCACAGTTGCTGTGGAGTGGATCGGGTCCCTGTGGAGTGGATTACAGTTACTGTGGAGTGGATCGGGTCCCTGTGGAGTGGATCACAGTTACTGTGGAGTGGATCAGGTCCCTGTGGAGTGGATCACAGTTACTGTGGAGTGGATCGGGTCCCTGTGGAGTGGATCACAGTTACTGTGGAGTGGATCACAGTTACTGTGGAGTGGATCGGGTCCCTGTGGAGCGGATCACAGTTACTGTGGAGTGGATCGGGTCCCTGTGGAGCGGATCACAGTTACTGTGGAGTGGATCGGGTCCCTGTGGAGCGGATCACAGTTACTGTGGAGTGGATCGGGTCCCTGTGGAGTGGATCACAGTTACTGTGGAGTGGATCGGGTCCATGTGGAGTGCATCACAGTTACTGTGGAGTGGATCACAGTTACTGTGGAGTGGATCGGGTTCCTGTGGAGTGGATCACAGTTACTGTGGAGTGGATCGGGTCCCTGTAGAGTGGATCACAGTTACTGTGGAGTGGATCGGGTCCCTGTGGAGTGGATCGCAGTTACTGTGGAGTGGATCGGGTCCCTGTGGAGCGGATCACAGTTACTGTGGAGTGGATCGGGTTCCTGTGGAGCGGATCACAGTTACTGTGGAGTGGATCGGGTCCCTGTGGAGCGGATCACAGTTACTGTGGAGTGGATCAGGTCCCTGTGGAGCGGATCACAGTTACTGTGGAGTGGATCGGATCCCTGTGGAGTGGATCACAGTTACTGTGGAGTGGATCGGGTCCCTGTGGAGTGGATCGGGTCCCTGTGGAATGGATCACAGTTACTGTGGAGTGGATCAGGTCCCTGTGGAGCGGATCACAGTTACTGTGGAGTGGATCGGGTCCCTGTGGAGCGGATCACAGTTACTGTGGAGTGGATCGGGTTCCTGTGGAGCGGATCACAGTTACTGTGGAGTGGATCGGGTCCCTGTGGAGTGGATCACAGTTACTGTGGAGTGGATCGGGTTCCTGTGGAGCGGATCACAGTTACTGTGGAGTGGATCAGGTCCCTGTGGAGTGGATCACAGTTACTGTGGAGTGGATCGGGTTCCTGTGGAGCGGATCACAGTTACTGTGGAGTGGATCGGGTCCCTGTGGAGTGGATCACAGTTACTGTGGAGTGGATCACAGTTGCTGTGGAGTGGATTGGGTTCCTGTAGAGTGGACCACAGTTACTATAAAGTAGATGTTGGTGGTCAGTCCTGTCATTGGCACCCCGTCCCTCCCTTGCTGGCGGGGGTGGCGCCTCCCGCAGCTGCACCCAGGACAAGCGCCCTGCCGGTCTGTCTCCAGCCCAGCTGCAGCTCCAGCAGGCAGCGCTGCAGCAGCAGCAGCAGCAGTTCCAGGCGCAGCAGCAGGCGGCGCTGCAGCAGCAGCAGCAGCAGTTCCAGGCGCAGCAGAGCGCCATGCAGCAGCAGTTCCAGGCGGCGGTGCAGCAGCAGCAGCTCCAGCAGCAGCAGCACCTGATCAAGCTGCACCAGCAGAACCAGCAGCAGGTGCCGCCTCGTTCCCCTGAGCCCGGGCGGGGAGACCCTCGATGGGAAGGCTGTCCAGGCCGCGGGTCCTCTGAGCACGTGCAGGCCTCCTGCCCGCCCTGTCCTGAGGGCTCTGGTGACTGGACGCCGTGCTGACTGTCCCATGCGGGTGGCCTGTCACAGGAAAAGCTCTTCTCTCACACGTGGTCTCAGTCAGGCCTGATAGCCTCAGCGTCTCCCGCTCCGGCCTGTCGTGGGTTGGGGGAGGGAAGCCCTGAAGGACCCACCCTTGGCCGACTACTCCCGGCCTGGGCTTGTGCCTCCTTTCCCCCGGCCCCTCTCCTGGGCTGACAGGGCGTCTTCAGGCCCGCCTCTCCTCCTCATCCTGAAGCTGGTCCTGTGCCCACTTTCGGGGCCACACAGGCATCCCTGGAAGGGGCTCCCAAGGTCTGTGGTCAGCCAAGCATTGCCTGGCTTCTCTGGGGCTGTACCTACACCTGACCCCTTACCACACCCTCCAGACCCTTCCCTGGACCCTGCCTTTGTCCCCTCAGGCCTTGGATGGGCCGGTGTCCATGGGCAGGGCCCTGTGACTCTGGGAGTCCCTCTGTCCCCGGGAGTGCTGCTGGGCTGGGCCGGGAGCTGATGGGGCTGCTTGTTCTGCCCCAGATGCAGCAGCAGCAGCTACAGCGCATGGCGCAGCTTCAGCTGCAGCAGCAGCAGGCTCTCCAGGCCCAGCCGCCCATCCAGCAGCCCCCGCTGCAGCAGCCCCCGCCACCGCCCTCACAGGCCCTGCCTCAGCAGCTGCAGCCCCCGCAGCACCACCAGGCCCCGCCGCAGCCCCCGCCACAGTCACAGCCACAGCCTTTGGTGTCACAGGCTCCGGCCCTCCCCGGGCAGATGCTTTACGCCCAGCCGCAGCTGAAACTCGTGAGTAGCCAGTGTCCCGCGGCCGGGGCCCTTCTCCCGGTGTCCCCGGGGCTGTGGATGGCAGGCCCTCTTCCGGCACCAGGACTCGCCCTAGCACCCCTGCCCCGGCCCCCACGTGCCGCTCAGCAAAAGAGCGTGCGTCCCACCAGCTGCCATGCCTGTGGCGGTGCCCCTCCTGCCAGGAGGCACCGTGTCTTTCAAGCAGCCGGGCTGATTTGGTGGAGGCCAAGGGCATCGTGAGGTTGTGGGTGAGAAGGCAGCATCCGCATTCTCACTGTGGTGGAGGGCATGCCACCTGCCCGGCCCACAGACCACTCGGAGTTCTGTTCTAAGCAGAGGTCATAACCATGTTTTTAAGGAAGGCATAGGGTATTATCTTGTCATACATCTGTGCAAAAGCAGATCCATGTCTGTAAATGGGGACATCACGTGAAAGACAGTATTGTACGCACTCGGGGACGTTAGCTGTGTCAAGAGCCATTTTAATGTGTTTTTCGGCTCGCTTCCTGCTTTTCTGTCCTTTTCTCTTTGCCCTTCACTGGGTGAGGTGGGGCAGAGCTGTGTCTGAGGCATGTGGTGGGTGACTCAGAGGCCCCACGTCGCAGGCGGGAGGGCTGGGGGGTCCTGGGCAGGGTCCTATTAACGGGAGCCTGCTGGCCTGGGTTCCTTCGAGGAGTCTGGGCTGCGAGCAGGGCTCTCGGGGGCCATCAGTGCCCTGGGCTCGCCGCGGCAGCTGCTGGTGGCGGCCGTGTGGTGGTGGCCCATCGGAGCAGACTTCTCACTGGAGTCAGGGAGGCAAGGCTCGAGGCTGGCATGGGCACTGCCAATGAGCCACGGGTGAGGGTTGACTGGTAGCAGACGTCAGCCAGGGAAGCGGCAGGAGCCCCTCCTCGGCCAGACGCGAGGGCGTCCCGCCCCTGGCCTGGTGGCTGCAGGTCGCTGCTCCTTCCTCCGCAGGTCCGGGCTCCGATGGTGGTGCAGCAGCCGCAGGTGCAGCCCCAGGTCCCGCCTCAGACAGCAGTGCCCACGGCCCAGGCCTCACAGATAGTGGGTCCCGGAGTCCAGGTGAGGGCCCCGCACCGAGGCTCTGGAGGCGCTAGCCAGTGCCCATCACCCTTGTGCCAGCGAGCTCCTGGCTGGATCAGGCCAGTCCCTCAGGTCCTCGGGGCAGCTCCGCTCAGCCTGTCTGGGTTTGAGCTGCACATGGCATGTGCCACGTCCACCCTGCGATGCCCCCAGATCTTCCCTCTTGCCACCTTCTCCCAGCGTGTGATGGGGGGAGGGCACCGTGCTCTCCTCCCGCCTCAGCTCTGAGCACAGAGCCGGGGGCCGTTGCTCCAGAGACCAGGAGGCGCCCGAGGATGGGGCGTCTGGCTCCGGCAGTCAGCCCTGACTTCCGGGACTCACCCCTGGGTGTCCACCCCCTGCACATCGATGTCGATGGACGGAAGGGCCTCCCAGCCTTGCCCACTAGCAGCCACAGTGTCCTTGATGTCTGGGGTGGGAGGCCAGGCCTTGTGACTTCTCCACAGGCCCCCTTGCCCCCCAGCCTGTGTCCAGTCCTGGCCTTGGTTCTTCCTGTCTGCCGCCCACAGCGGCTCACGAAGGCGTTGACCTCAGACAGCAGGTGTGCCGTAGTGAGGCCCACAGGCCTCTGCCCCCTGTGGCCATGTCTGCCGAGCGCTGTGTCTGCGCGGGGATGCCGCGTGTTCCTTAGCGTCCGGCCTGGCCCTATGGCTCGAGCCGGGGGAGCGTGCCAATGGGGTTCCCACAGCCTTTGGAGGGGCTCTGTGGCCCCGCACCCCTCCCCCACACGTGGTCTCGTGTGCAGCAGACTGCCAACATCACATCTGTGGCCAGGGCAGGACTGCAGGCCCCGTGTGACCGTGTCGGCCACCACTCTGTCCTGGCCTTGTCCGCAGGCCTCCGGGGCTCCCGGCTCTCGGGGTGCGCTCCATTCCCCTTCCCAGTGGTCATGCTGCCTTTGCTTCTGCTGGAGTCTGGTGCAGCCCACGTGGCACTCGGTGGCTTCGAGGGTGGCATGGATGTGTGACCTCTTTCCCAGCAGAGAGCTGACCACAGAGCTGAGGCGGGGACATGGGGCGTGGCGGGGGTGGGGGCGCGGTCACCCCTCTTCCTGCCGGGTTTGGTGTCCTGAGGACCAGCCTTCAGGGTGGGGGGCGTGCCCATGGCCTGCAAGCGATGGAGGCCAGCCTGGGCAGCCACGTCCTGGGCTCCCAGGTCTGCCCCTGGGGTGGGGCACTCGTGCATCCTGGGGTCTGGTGGGCTAGCCTCACTGGATGCTCTAGCAGCAGTGGGTGTGAGAAGACCCCTCGGGGAATCTGCTTCCTTAGCCCTTCTTCACCGCCTCGGTGGCAGCAATGGACAAGACGGGGGACAGGTCTGACCCAACGCTAAGAAGTCAGCGTAGGTGGGGCAGGTGGGGCTGAGGGGCAGACAGGAAGCGTGGGCGGAGAGCCCGCTTGGCGGCTTTTCTCTCCTCCTCACGTTTCAGCAACAGTCAGGCTCTCCTGGACCCAGTCCTCAGGTCCACGTTGCCGTACGTGGCTGTGCATCATTCCTCTGGAGCAGGTCCTGCCAGCCTCAGTCCCCGTCTGGTTCTCAGGTCTGGAGGGTTTTGCTGCTAGCAGTGCTGGTGGCGCTTCTCGAAGTGACTCTGGGGCACTTGGGGCCTCGGTCATACCAGCCCTGGCTGGAGCCTGGGAGCTCGGTGTCTGAGGACGACTGGGCACCTGTCTGGATGCCTGTCTCTGGCAGTAACTCCAGCAAGGATAGTGTCCCAGGGCTGCAGACTAGGAGGCAGGCGCACTCCACCCGGGCGGACCGCCCCACCTCACCGCCAGCTCCGCCTGCAGGGTGGGTGTTTTGATTCTCAAGCATCAGTCTGCCTCCTTCTGGAGCCTGCCTGGGAGGGCTTCATTTCGTTTCATCCTAACGGTTTTGAGCGCAGGCAGGCCCAGCTCTCCAGGGACCAGCCTAGGGCCTCAGACCCCAGACTGAGGGCTCTCATCAGGGCAAGCCAGGCCAGCCTTGATGCCTCCAAGGGTGCAGCTGACGAGGAGGGGGCTGTCAACTCGTGCTGGGTGGCGGGGGGCCACAGGAGGCTGCAGTCGTCCAGGGAAAGGTGGGCAGAGCCAGAGGGGCCTGGGCCAGGCCATTCTTGGGGAGCAGGCAGGGAGGGTGACCTCGGGCAGTCTGATGGGGTCCGGGCTCCTGTGAACGCTCCTCCATCTTCCCTGACTCAAAGTAGCCACCAGGCAGAGTGACCCTCAGCTGGCATTCGTGGTGCCGGGCACAGAGTGCAGGCCAGGCCTGCAGAGTGGGGCAGGCGGGCTGGAGGGCGGCCTGGGGAGCAGTCGCCCAGGAGCTGCTCAGCACACAGGAGGTGGCCACGGTGTGCCGGATGTCCCAGGCAAAGCCTGCAGGGCCTGCGGAGGCGCCCCGTGTGGCGAGGGGCCAGGCCTCTGTGCGCCCTCTGCGGGCTCTGCGCGGGTCCGCTCTGGGGCCCAGCTCGGGGCCTGGTGGGCTGCCGTCTGCCCGGCCGGGAGTAGCTCCTCTCGGGTCCCGGGCAGAAAACGGTTTCCACACCTCGCTTTCCTAGTCCTGGGCGTGTGACCACCTCCCTCAGCGTTCACAGACAGACACGGCGGCGTCCTAGTGGGAGAGTGGGGTGGGAACCCGCTGCGTCCGACCAGCGAGGGCTGCAGGGAGCGGGTGACCCTGAGTGCTCTGCGCTCTCCCCTCGCGGCAGGGGTTGCTCGGCTGCCAGAGAGCAGCTCCGGCGTGGGCGCTGGTGAGGGAGACGCGGGGTGACGGCATGGCACAGGCTCCACGCTCCCCTGCCACCCGGCTTGTCCTCGGGGCCCAAGCGGTCACGGAGGCTTTGGGAGGTCGGCCCACCAGCCACTGTGCGTGGTCCTCGCTGGCCTCCCCTGCCCACAGGCTCCCACACACACGAGGCAGGGACCTGGCACATCGTGTCCCTGCTCAGAAGTCCCCACTAGCCCAGGGCCAGCAGCCCAGCCCTGCTGCCAGCGCTTGGGGCCACATGCACTGTGTGGGTGTTTGAGAGGCGGCGGCAGAGGGGCCGCGGGGGCGCGCGGGGCGGCTCAGCAGGTGCGCCCTCCCTGCAGGTCAGCCAGAGTGGCCTCCCGGTGCTGTCCTCGCCGTCGCCGGGCCAGCAGGTGCATACTCCGCAGTCAATGCCGCCTCCCCCGCAGCCGTCCCCGCAGCCCGGCCCGCCCAGCTCGCAGCCCAACTCCAATGTCAGGTAGGCCCGGCCGGGCGGGCCCCCCCTAGCCCCAGCCCCAGCCCCAGCCCCCGCCCCGCCCCCACCTGGCTCACCCGCCTCCTCTCTGCCAGCTCCGGCCCCGCCCCGTCCCCTAGCAGCTTCCTGCCCAGCCCCTCGCCACAGCCCTCCCAGAGCCCGGTGACGGCGCGCACCCCGCAGAACTTCAGCGTCCCCTCCCCAGGACCGCTGAACACCCCTGGTAAGTCAGGCATGGGTCGGGCACAGCCATGCCCTCTGTGGGCCGGGCTGCGCTCACCGGGCTGTGTCCCGCAGTGAACCCCAGCTCCGTCATGAGCCCCGCGGGCTCCAGCCAGGCTGAGGAGCAGCAGTACCTGGACAAGCTGAAACAGCTGTCCAAGTACATCGAGCCGCTGCGCCGCATGATCAACAAGATCGACAAGAACGAAGGTGGGCCTGCGGGCCGGTGGGCAGGGTGGGGCAGGGCAGGACCTCGGCCCTGTCTGAGGGCCCACTTCTGCCGCAGACAGGAAGAAGGACCTGAGCAAGATGAAGAGCCTGCTGGACATCCTGACGGATCCTTCCAAGCGGTGAGCCTCGCCGCCAGCCTGCGGGGACAGTGCTGCGCCCGCCGCTCACAGAGGGCCCCACCCGCGGCCCTCGTGGCCCTCTTGCTGGCCTTGGAGGGCCTCAGCCCAGCCCCGACGTGCGGGTGGCCTTGGGCCGGTGATGGTCCCAGTGCCCACATGTGCAGAAGGGGCACTGAGCTCCCACGCGCTGGCCGTGGGAGGGACCAGACTGTCTGAAAGGGGCTAAAGGCAGGGCCACACCCTCACGCCCCTTCCCTCTCTCACCAGCCACCGAGCTGCTGAGGCCAGAGCTTGGCCAGCACCCCCCGTGCAGGTGGTCTGACCTGGGGACCCTGCCGTCTCCTGGGGGCTTGGCTCAGGCTGGGCGCTCTTCTGGAATGTCCTCCCTGTTCTGCTCGTCTGGGCGGAACGTGGGCGCTGAGGGGTCCTGTCGGAGGTGGACAGCCCTCTGGCCTCTCAGCTGTCGTTGGGTGGGGGCAGGGGCCTGGCCTCCATCCTCCCTGGACCTGGCACGGCGGGCCTTGTCCTGGGCGTGGGGCTGCCCTGCCTCAGACTCTTGGGCCTGGGGACGGCGCGTGGGCTGGCGGGCTCCTGGGAGTGGTGCCGGGGGCCGAGGCCCCGGCCCGCTGCGTCTAGAGGAGGCCAGACTGTCCACATGGCTGGGTAGAGAGACCTGGGAGCGCTTGGCTCCCCGCCCCCACGTGGAGGGCCAGCCCCATCTTCCTCCCTCAGGTGTCCTCTGAAGACGCTGCAGAAATGCGAGATCGCCCTGGAGAAGCTCAAAAATGACATGGCGGTGGTGAGTGGGCTGCTGTGCCTGGCGGTGTTGCTAGGGTCGTGGGCATCCCTGGTGGTCAGGGCTCACCACGGTCTAACCACGAGCTGGAGCCTGCAGTCCGAGGGGGTGGGGGCCCTGCCAAGTGCTGTGGGTGAGGTGAGGGCGTGGGGGGAAGCCTCTGGCTGTGGCCCTGTAGCACTCGGCTCTCGTGGCCCATGGACCTGGCCGCCCTGCTTGTGGGGTGGAGCTTGTGGGGACGCCAGAAAGGCTGGCTGGGTGAGGACAAGGCCGGGGCCCACGAGCGGGCTGCTGACCCCAGCGTCCTGCCGCAGCCCACGCCCCCGCCGCCCGCAGTGCCCCCCACCAAGCAGCAGTACCTCTGCCAGCCGCTCCTGGACGCCGTCCTGGCCAACATCCGGTCGCCCGTCTTCAACCACTCCCTCTACCGCACCTTCGTGCCGGCCATGGCGGCCATCCACGGCCCGCCCATCCCGTGCGTCCCCTGGGGCTTGGCGGGTGGCCGGGCCGGACCACAGCCTGGCCAGGGCGTCAGCACGGCTGCCTCCTCCAGGGCCCCGGTGGTGTCCACCCGGAAGCGGAAGTTTGAAGAGGATGAGCGGCAGAGTATCCCCAACGTGCTCCAGGGGGAGGTGGCCCGGCTGGACCCCAAGTTCCTGGTGAACTTAGACCCTTCGCACTGCAGCAACAACGGCACCGTCCACCTGATATGCAAGCTGGGTGAGTGCTGGGGCGGGGCTGGTGGGACCGCCTGCTCGCCCCAGCCCAGCCCTCCTGGAACCTGGAGCTTGCCCGCTGTCCTCCTTGGCCCACACGCGAGACGTGTGCGCTTGCCTCGGGCTGGCCCTGAGCCTGCTCGCTCTCATCTCCTGCCCCGCCCCGGGCACAGAAGCCCCTCCCTCCCATCCTGAGGCCCTGAGGAGACAGGAAGCGCGGGAGTCAGCTCCTGGGCTCCGCACAGGCCTCCCCAGGACCTCCAGGCCTGGCGGGCACTGCTGGGTCTCAGGTGCCGCCTTGTATGTTGCAGATGACAAGGACCTCCCCAGCGTGCCGCCGCTGGAGCTGAGCGTGCCCGCCGACTACCCCGCCCAGAGCCCGCTGTGGGTCAACCGGCAGTGGCAGTACGGTGGGTGCCCCGGGGGCGGGCTCCCGGCATTCCTCCATGAGGCCCTGCTGCCCTCCTCCTTGCTGGATGGAGCAGGGGGCCTCGCAGGCCCACAGAGCAGGGAGGCTCCTTGCCCACCGCACCCCTGCCGTGCTGACCCCTATGGGCCCCTGTGAGGCTGGGGCCCCATCTCGGGGACAGGCCCCAAGAGCGCCCCGCCAGTGGAGACGTTCCTCCCTGGGCCCAGGGCTGGTCTGTAGAGGACTGGGCCCTGAGGGCAGTCGCCAGTCCGGCTGCCCCCTGGTGTGGGAGCTGGGCGGGGCAGTGGAGGACCCTGGCAGGGCGCAGAGGCTCACGGCCGCCCCTCCCCGCAGACGCCAACCCCTTCCTGCAGTCGGTGCACCAGTGCATGACCTCACGGCTGCTGCAGCTCCCTGACAAGCACTCGGTCACGGCCCTGCTCAACACCTGGGCCCAGAGCGTCCACCAGGCCTGCCTCTCTGCCGCTTAGCCGCACTGACGCTGCATGCCCTCCAGGGACCACGGGGCAGCTGGCAGCCTCCTCAGGCCCCGTGTCGGACGTTTCTCAATGCTGGCTTCCTTAGAGAGCCCGGACCTAGGTTAGCCCTTCTGCTTTTCCTCCACCTCGGGACCAGCCACACACTTCCATGAGTGGAGAGACCCCAGCCACGCCCCGGCCCTGCTCTTGCGGGCTGCTGTCCTCTGCAGGGCCCGTGTCTGCTTGGCACCGTGGGGTCCTGCGTGAGCCTTGGTGTGTGTGTGAGCCCGAAAGCCTTCTGCCGTTTCCTGGGGGGCGTGCAGGACGTAGGCGACCCCGAAGATGCACGCACGTTCCCTGACCATGGTTCGGGCGCAGGGTGCGCCACGGGGTGCTCCGGGGCTGGGCGCTGGCTGCAGGGCCCCGCCACCGCTGGGGCCTCACACCTCGCCGCCCCGCCGCCCGCCAGGCCTAGAGCCGCTCAGCGCTGTGGGCCCCGGAGCAGGGCGTCTCGGTGGCTCTCGCTCCTGGCGCTGTGTCTCGTGTGTTAGGCACTGGGCCCGCTCGTGTCGGGATGCGTCCTCAGACCCGGCGTTCTGAGAGGCTGTGGGCTCCTGCTGGGGCGTCGGCCAGCTGGCTCTCTGCTGGAGACGTCCCCTCTTTTTGTATGTGCATTACCGTGTCTTCTGTGGTTCTTATAATAAATTTATTATTCCTGTGCTTGTCGTGGATTTGTCACTGTGTCCCCCCCGCTCCCCCCAGTGAGTCAGGGGCCCTCTGTCCACTGAGGAGCGCTGCTGGGGCAGAGCCAGCTCCCCCACTTTGGAGGGGGGACGGCCAGACTCCGTGGGGCTGGGAGGACTGTCCTGCTGGGCAGGGGTCTGAGACGAAGCTGTCGCTCTGGCAGACGGGGTGTCCTGCGGCCATCGCCGGGCGGAGCCAGCATCCTGGGGAGGACCTTGTCCCGCAGCCATGCCCCTGCCCTTGGTGGAGGAAGGCGGGCCAGGCGGGGCCGCTCACCAGCTGTTTGTGCCGGTGGACACAGGACGGTGTCTTGGTCGGGTGCCTGGAAGGCAGCCCCCTGCGCTCTGGGAGGAGCGTGTGGGCTGCTCCTGAACTTGATTTCTTCCATGGCAGCTGCCAGGTCCCGGCAGGCGGGGTGACCCCCGGCAGGCCCCGCCCACCGCCAGGCACACAGCTGGGGCACTCGGGGCCCCGGTGCCTGGGAGCCGGTGAGGGACGAGGCTCGCGACTGGGAGAAAAGAGCTTTATTTCCAGTCTTCGACAGGTAGGCTCATGCTTATTTCATAACACAGGTGTGAGAACGCGGAATAGCAAAATAACTGAACAAGAAAATAAGCAGTTCCCAGCCCCAAGGCCATGGCGGCATCCGCCGTGTGCCTGGCTGATGGGAAGTTGGCTTGGCTTATGAGCGCTGGGAGCCCGTGGGGCGCAGTCCCGCAGCGTGGCGGCCACGCCGGCACTTAGAGCGGTGAGCGGCGCAGCCTCCGGCCCTGCACCGCCTGCAGCCGCCGCTGCCGCTCCGCGAAGCTGGTCTTGAGGCTCTGCTTCAGCGCTGGCAGGATGGCACGCTCCGCCACAGGCGCCCGGCTTAGGATCAGGCTGGGGGCAGCGGGGGTCACCGCGGGCGCCCTCCCCACCCCGCAGCCCCCAGGCGCAGAGGCGGCCCACCTCCCACCCCGGTAGGACTCACCATTTCTTAGAGATGCCCTTGGTGGCAATCTTGGGGAGCTGCGTGGCCCCCAAGTGCAGGGCCTCCTGGTCCCTGGAGAAGGGAATTGGCTGTGAGCCCCAGAGGAGCAGGCCCAACCGTGCCCCTGTGGCCTCCCAGGGCACCTACCTGGGGGAGCTGGGCCCAGCCTCCTCGGGGCCGGCCCTGGGCCTCTGGCTCCCTTCCAGGAGCGACTTGAGGTGTTGCAGCTGAAGGCAGGGAGGAGAGGTGAGCTGGGTGGGGCGGTGGGGCCCTGGGGCACCCCTCCCCTCCCCTCCCCTCCCCTCCCCCTTCTCCCCCCTCCCCTCACCTCCTGTGCCTGCAGGAGGTTGGCATTCCACAGCTGCCGGATGACGACCTCACACTGCCGCAGGGTGGCGGGCTTGCGCAGATGCAGGGGCAGGCCCACCGAGGGGGGCGCCCCTGGCACCTGCCTGCCCTTGTGCTGGCTGCCCACCGCCCAGGGGGGCACTGCGTTAGCACTGTCTGCTTCCTCCTCCCTGAAACAGTTGTGAGAGCTGCCCGTCAGGGCGGGGGCAGCCTGCCGCGGGTGGTCTCACCGGCTCTCAGGGCAGCACTTGCTCCAGCGTGGGGAGAGGGCGTCTCCGCAGCCTGGCTCCCTTCTGTGCCTGGCAGCAGGTGGGGGTCCCTGGGGCCAGCCTGGATCCCGGCCCGCCCCTTCCTCCTCTCGCAACACACACTGAGAGGGCGGGTGTGGTCTGAGCTGCCCTCAGTGCTGCCCGCAAATTTGGGGTCTGGCGCGGGGTGCCCACAGGCTGCAGAGAAGCAGGGGTGGGCCTGCTGGCCCAGTGGACAGCACGCGAGCCCCAGGGGTGGCCCTGCCCTGGTGTGCCGACCCCATGCCCTCCAGAGCCTAGCAGTTCCTGGGGGAGCCCCGACCAGACTCAGGGTTCTCTGGGTGAAAGGCAAGCTAATCTGGAGGCCTGGACACTTTGCTTCTGTGTTTGAAAGCATGCTTTAGGGGCTGCTGCCAGCCCCTCCTGCAGATTCAGGCCAGTTCAGGGGGCCCACTGGATCCCGGGGAGGGGAGGAGGCAGTGCCCATCCGGTGGGCAAGCCCAGCCTTCAGGAGGTCACTTCCCGCTGGAGACCGTCTGAAAGGGTGACCCTGTGGGCGGGTTCCAGGCTGGGAACCTGCCGAGCCCACCCGTCCCATGGGTGCAGGGAGCCTTACCTGACAAGCCCCTGCACCCCGAGGGCCTTGTCCACCCTGCTGCCGTGAAGCAGGGTGCTGACCGAGGTCTCCTCCTCCAGGTCCGGCTTCTGGGGGACTTCAGCTTTCCAGTCTTGCTTCTTAGAGGAGCCGGGCTGGGGCCTGGCCTTGCCCTGAGAGCTGGCTGCAGGTCAGACCCAGACGGGGCCTTGTCACTGGGCGTCAGTGGGCCATTGCACCCGCGGGGCCCCACCCGCCCCTCAGTAAAGGGGACAGGGGAACGGCCTCCCTCTGGGCAGGCTGCTGGGAGGCACAGGGCAGGGCTGGGCGAAGCCCGCGGGGGCCTGAATGTCCTGAAGGGGCTGCAGTGCTGAAGGCCGGCTGCCCCAGCAGTTGAGGCGGGAAGAGAACCCCACATGCCCTGCAGAGTGGTCCTGGGGACCTCGGCAGAGCTCGGGGTGGGGGTGGGGGGTGGGCCAGTAGCCGTCCCCTGACTCTGAACCCCATTTCGGGCAAAATGAAACGGAAGGCGAGATCTGGGCCCAGCCCACGTGAAGCCTAGGGGCTCAGAGGCAGCATAGGGAAGGGCGGCTCTCGAGGCCCTCCGTCAGCTCCGCGTCAGACCCCCCACCTGCGTCCTGCCTGCTCTGAGGGCTGAGGTGAGCAGGCAGAGGACCACCGAGCTCCTGGGTCACATGTTCTGCCTGCCTCGCACCCCACACCGATGGTCTTCCCTGCAGCCAGCCCGCTGGCCTGTCCTCTGGCCTCGTCCTGGGGGGGTTTCAGCTCACAGGCCCCCGAGGGCCCTCCTGGGTCCCTTCAGCATCTCCTTGACCCCTAAGTCCACAGGGCCTGGCAGAGGTGCCCCCTGTGGACCACCATGGGCGCTCGGCATGCCACTCAGCGCCCCGCGCCCACATCAGGCCCAGGGTGCCCGAGGGGCCCTGCTCCCACCCGACCCCGAGCACAGAGGTACTGGTGGACTCACCCGACACTGTCGTATTCGAGACGGACTTGCTGGACTGAAGGCTGGAGCTCGACATGCTGCCTGTGGGGGTTGTGGGGTCAGCCCACGGTGGCAGGGCCACGCTCCCATCCCCGCTGGTCCGGGTACCCCCTCACACTTGAGCAAGGCCTCCCCAGACCCTGCCAGTCCCAGAGGGAGCCGTGGCCAGGGGGCTGCGGGTGGAAGCGGGGTCCGAGTGGGAGCAAGGCCTCTCCCCAGGTCCCCTCGGGGGCCCCCAGCACTGCGTGCCCACATCAGTGCTTGGCAGCTGTGGGGCCCCACCAGAGAAGGGTCCCCGCCACCTCACCCTCTGCGTGTCTCCCAGGAAGAGTGCCCTGGGGGCCTTCGAGGCTGGCACCACTCACCACTCAGACCACCTCCCAATGTAGACCTGGCCTCAGCAATAGGAGGGGAGGGGAGCCCTGGGTGAGACTGGGGGACAGGCAAGGTAAGTGGGCTGCAGATAAGGCCGTGCGTGGTTGCTGTGGAGACAGTGGGGTGGCCCGAAGCCTCAGGGACCGGAGCTGGGGCTGTGCTGGGCTGGCTCATGTTTCAGGGGACGACGTCTGGGGCAGCAGTGCAAGTGGACGAGCCTCTGGGAGAGTAAGCCCGGGGTCCGTGGGGGCGTGAGGGCAGAGACTGCCTCCTGCTCTTCTGTCCTGGCCCCTGCTGTGCTCGGGTGCACAGTCACCCAGACCGTGGCTGGGAGCCGTCCGTGTGTCCGGCCCATCCCCCTGGGGTGGCTGGCGTGCGCACAGGCAGTCCGGGGGGCTCCTCTTGAGAGCAGTCACTTTGCACGAGGCAGCTGTGGGCCTCAGCCTTACCTTTCTTCTGCGGTTTCTGGTTCATGATGAGCTTGTAGTGGAGATCTGAAAGCAAGCATAGGCTCTGCCGGGGCCACTCTGAGAGACGCAGCTTGGCTGCCCCCCGCCCAGGCCTCCCTGCTGAGCCCCTGTGGACCCAGCCATGGCACCCTCGGGTGGACTCGGGGTGCCCCTGGCTGCTCCCCGAGCCAGAGCCCCTCCCTGCATCCGTGACGTCTGCGGGGCACCCTCTGCCGGCTGGTCCCGGGCTTCAGAGGGGACAGAGTGAGTCAGGATGACCCAGGTGGCAGGGATCCATCTGGGTTTGCTTGGCTTGGGAAAATACATCGACCTGCTTGCGCAGACTCGGGGCGGGGTTTCACTTCGACAAAAGTTTTTCAAAAGAGGCGGTCGGGTTTCCGTTGGGGGTGGTGTAGTGGGCTTGGGGCCTGGAGGGGAGTCCCGCGAGGCCGCCTCCTGAGGCCCGGCCCGCGGTCCACCTCACCCTTGTTCTCCCGCTTCAGGTGCTCGATCTCCTCGTGGAGCTTGACCAGCGTCTCCGAGTGCTGCTGCTGCAGGAACTGCACGCTCTTCTCCAAGTCCAGCACCCGCTTCTGAGCCTCGCTGAGCCCCAGCGACGTGCCGTGCTGTCCGGGCTGGGGGACCGCCGGCAGGCGCGGGCGCGGGCGCGATGCGCCCCGGGAGCCCGGGAGCCCCGAGCTGCGGGGCCGCTGCCCGGCAGCCACCCCCGCCGCGCTCATATAGCCGCTGCCGCTGCACGCCCACTCGGTGGCTCGGCTGCCTCGGCCTGGTGCGGCGTCGCCATGGAAACGGGCGCGTTCCTCCCAATGGGGAGGGGCGGGGCACCGAAGGCGCTGGTTTGGGGGCGGGGCTGCGGTGGGCGGGGCCTGGGTGAGACCCTTGACTTACGCGCCAGTGTCCTGGCCCCGCCCCAGTGGGGTAGCGCGCGTGGTCACAGGCTGTCTTGGGGGTTGAGGGATGACACCACCCTCATTTCAGAAAGTGAACAGGAACTAAAAAGCCTCTTGATGAAGGTGAAAGAGGAGAATGAAAAAGTTGGCTTAAAACTCAACATTTAAAAGGCTAAAATCATGGCATCCAGTCCGGTCACTTCCATGGCAAATAGATGAGGAAAAAGTGGAAACAGTGATAGGTTTTATTTTTGGGGGCTCCAAAATCACTGCGGACTGTGACTACAGCCATGAAAAAAGGACTGCAGCTCCTGGAATCAAAGCTATGACAAACCTAGACAGCATATTAAACAGCAGAGACATTATTCTGCTGACAAAGGTGCATAGGGTCAAAGCTATGGTTTTTCCAGTAGTCATGTATGGATATGAGAGTTGGACCATGCAGAAAGCTAAGCACCAATGAATAGCTGCTTTTGAACAGTGGTGCTGAAGAAGATTCTTGACAGTCCCTTGGACTGCAAGGAAATCCTGTCAGTCCTAAAGGAAATCAACCTTGAATCTTCACTGAAGTACTGAAGCTGAAGCTGCAATACTCTGGCCACCTGATTCAAAGAGCCAACTCATTGGAAAAGACCCCGATGCTGGGAAATACTGAAGGCAGGAGGAGAAGGGGGCAACAGAGGATGAGATGCTTGGATGGCATCACCAACTTGATAGTCATGAGTTTGAGCAAGCTCTGGGAGTTGGTGATGGACAGGGAGGCCTGGCGTGCTGCAGTTCATGGGGGCGCAGAGTCGGACACGACTGAGCGACTGAACAGCAACATTCCTCTGACAGACTGTAGAGATTCATCCTCCTTTACAGGTCTTAATATTTAGTTTTGTTCACTGGTTGTGTTTTAATAGTTCATGTTTTAAATAGCTGATACGGTTACTGGATGATACTTTAGATGACATGATTTTGTCTCAAAAATCAAAAGGTAGAATTTCCACTTCCAGTCATCACAGACTCCTGTGCTTTATGAAGTGTGAACAAAACACATGGAACAGCTGTCGCAGGCACCAGAGAATCACAAAAAGCAAACAATTTGCAAGCAGGCAGTTCTTGTAAGAGATTTTGGAGAAGGAAATGGCAACCCACTCCAGTATTCTTGCCTGGAGAACCCCACAGACAGAGGAGCCTGGTAGGCTGCAGTCCACGACTGAGCGACTTCACTTTCTCCTGAGGGCTCCTGATGAGCGAGACCAGAGCAGAAAGTCGCCGGCTTATTGGCTGGAGAGGGTGATGGGTGAAAACTGAGGGGTGCTGGGAAGTTTGGAGCTATGAACTCCCTTCAAGTGCGTGGCTGGCCTGAAACGCAGAAGGTCCCAGGGCAGGACAAAGCCAGAGGCCAAAATGGCCAACTCCAGGGGAGACCAAGTTTGGGAACTGACAGATGCTTTCAGAGAAGAATAAAATGTAAAGCTCAAGCTGCACAAGTCCCTGTAGTCTTCTAGTCACTCAACTGCCTGGAGAGCAAACGTCAGCACCCCTCGGGAGGACAGCAGCGCCGAGTCTCATTGCCACATGACCCGTGACACCAGAATCACACCAGTCAAGCCCAGACGTGGTGGGCCAAGGGGAAGAATTCAGAGTCAGTCGGCGGAAAGGGATCACAAGTAATTCTAGACGACAGACTTTACAGAAAAGTGGTGCTTTACTTGGTCAGTCGTGTCTGACTCTTTGGGACCCACGCACTGCAGCCCGCCAGGCTCCTCTGTCCTTGGGGTTTTCCAGGCAAGAACACTGGAGGGGGTTGCCATTTCTCTCTCCAGGAGGTCTTCCCAACCCAGAGATCGAACCTGGGTCTCCTGTATTGCAGGCAGATTCTTTACTGACTGACCCACCAGGGAAGCCCAACAGAAAAGTACTGTATAATACATGTTCAAAATCTGCAGAAAAATGTAGTTATGGTGATTGAAACCATGGAGAATTTTAAAAACAATTGGGAAAAATTAAAAAAAAACAATTGGGGGGGGGGAAATATATATATGGCCCGCATGCAAGGGACCTGGTTGTTACCCTTCTCACCAACACAAAAAGCGTTGACCAAACTGAAAATCGCCAACTGTTCTTAGATCCATTAGAGCACTGAGGTCTCAAGGCAAACTGCTGCCCTGTTTTGGAGACAGACAGGTGGGCACAGAGAACCACAACTTAACTATAGCAGAGACTTCCACCAGAGCCAGTACCAGGAGGGGGCGGGCAAGACAGTCTAAAGTGTAATTGATGAACTGCTGATCTGGCTCGGTGTGAACAAGGTTGAGAATTGAAAAGAAAAAAACAAACACGGGAGGAGAAGCCTCCTCCCCCTTTTTTACTTTTCAAGGCAGCCAGGTGGATCTCAGTCGTGAGCGTCTGCACACTCTGCCAGAGTTCTGACAAGGCAAGGAAGGATTATAGTGAGAAGTAAAGCTAGGGCTGCTACAGCAGCGTAACTGAAGATAGTTGATGGGATATTTTTTCCAGAAGATAGTTGATGGGATATTTTTTCCAGTAATAAAGTTAGAAAAGGTGTGAAAAAAATCATTAGCAGCCCCTGCAGCAGTGAAGGCCAGGCGGGAATGTTCTAAGGTTTTTATCTGACCGTGGAGCTTTCCAAGATCTAAACTAATGCTGGAGCTACTCCATACACCTGAAATATGATTTTTAGTCTTTTTCCAATTGTAATCTGTATCATTTACTTTCAGGGGCGTTACACAGATCCACCGATAGTCGGCGTGACAGGATAACGCTAACTTTACCCTTAAAGCCTGCGACTCAGTTCCAATATGCATGACTGCTTCTTCTAGGGCATCTATTTTTACTTCTAATTTCCTATCTATAATCTCTTGCATAGCTAGAGCTAAAGAAACATTTTTTGACATATCAGTGACATATTGAGCAGTATGTACCTGTTGAGTCAATGATATCGCTGCCGCAGTGACAGAGGTGACTGCTCTTATCAAAGCTGAAATCCCTAGAGTAAGTCGTCCTGCAAACCGTCGGGAACGCGTTAAATCTTGTAGTGTTGCAGATCGGCTAAACCGTACTTGTCATGCCAATAGGCGTTCACTCTGACGGGCACCATAGGTAGGCTGGGCGTTGCAGCGCCACCAAAGAACAGATACTATATTGAGGGGTTAAAGAGGATGAGAGCATGCATGGCTCACAGTAGACTATATTTGGTCCACCTGAAGAATTCATCTGTATATGAAGGCTTTTTGAATCATTAGGAAACAAAAAAACGTGAGGGGAGGGTAAACAGGCCAGCACAGAATAGGTGGAATCGTTCTCTGGCCGAGACAGAGCAACAAGGGAGGTGGCAGCAAGGGCTCTCCAAGTTTCTGGTTGCCAAAAGGCTTTGCCCTTAGTTTATAGGACAACATGGGGGGAACAACTTGATTATGATGCCATCTGCTGGGCACCAGTGGTCAAGGGAGGAAATCATTTTTCCAACTGCTAAACCTACTGACATGGTCAGAAACAGATCCTAGTTTCCGCCTCCCGGTATTCTATAATCTACTTTTGAATTATAAGTTCAAGATTTCTATACCGGATATCCAAGGCAGTTGTCTATAGTTTTCCATATGACATCTGACGGAGCAACATCAATACAATTTGGATATTTTGGTGGAGCATTAAGGAACAAGGATTTATAGGGGTCAAGGACCCCGGGCATATGGGCCTGTAATATCCAAACCAGCCGATCTCCTGTTTTGTCTGAAAATTTTGATGCTGGAGAATCTGTCAGAATGGCTTTCTTTTTTTTTTTTTCCCATTTATTTTTATTAGTTGGAGGCTAATTACTTTACAACATTACAGTAGTTTCTGTCATACATTGAAATGAATTAGCCATGGATTTACATGTATTCCCCATCCCAGTCCCCCCTCCCACCTCCCTCTCCACCCGATCCCTCTGGGTCTTCCCAGTGCACCAGGCCCGGGCACTTGTCTCATGCACCCAACCTGGGCTGGTGATCTGTTTCACCCTAGATATATATGTTTCGATGCTGTTCTCTTGAAACATCCCACCCTCGCCTTCTCCCACAGAGTCAGCAAGTCTGTTCTATACATCTGAGTCTCTTTTTCTTTTTTTGCATATAGGGTTATCGTTACCATCTTTCTAAATTCCATATATATGTGTTAGTATACTGTAATGGTCTTTATTTTTCTGGCTTACTTCGCTCTGTATAATGGGCTCCAGTTTCACCCATCTCATTAGAACTGATTCAAATGAATTCTTTTTAATGGCTGAGTAATATTCCATGGTGTATATGTACCACAGCTTCCTTATCTATTCATCTGCTGACGGGCATCTAGGTTGCTTCCATGTCCTGGCTATTATAAACAGTGCTGCGATGAACATTGGGGTGCATGTGTCTCTTTCGGATCTGGTTTCCTCGGTGTGTATGCCTAGAAGTGGTATTGCTGGGTCATATGGCAGTTCTATTTCCAGCTTTTTAAGGAATCTCCACACTGTTTTCCATAGCGGCTGTACTAATTTGCATTCCCACCAACAGTGTAAGAGGGTTCCCTTTTCTCCACACCCTCTCCAGCATTTATTGCTTGTAGACTTTTGGATAGCAGCCATCCTGACTGGCGTGTAATGGTACCTCATTGTGGTTTTGATTTGCATTTCTCTGATAATGAGTGACGTTGAGCATCTTTTCATGTGTTTTTTTTTGCCATCTGTATGTCTTCCTTGGAGAAATGTCTGTTGAGTTCTTTGGCCCATTTTTTGATTGGGTCATTTATTTTTCTGGAATTGAGCTGCAGGAGTTGCTTGTATATTTTTGAGATTAATCCTTTGGCTGTTGCTTCATTTGCTATTATTTTCTCCCAATCTGAGGGCTGTCTTTTCACCTTGCTTATAGTTTCTTTTGTTGTGCAAAAGCTTTTAAGTTTCATGAGGCCCCATTTGTTTATTTTTGCTTTTGTTTCTAAAATTCTGGGATGTGGGTCATAGAGGATCCTGCTGTGATTTATGTCAGAGAGTGTTTTGCCTATGTTCTCCTCTAGGAGTTTGATAGTTTCTGGTCTTACATTTAGATCTTTAATCCATTTTGAGTTTATTTTTGTGTATGGTGTTAGAAAGTGTTCTAGTTTCATTCTTTTACAGGTGGTTGACCAGTTTTCCCAGCACCACTTGTTAAAGAGGTTGTCTTTTTTCCATTGTATATCCTTGCCTCTTTTGTCGAAGATAAGGTGACCATAGGTTCGTGGATTTATCTCTGGGCTTTCTATTCTGTTCCATTGATCAATATTTCTGTTTTTGTGCCAGTACCATACTGTCTTGATGACTGTGGCTTTGTAGTATAGTCTGAAGTCAGGCAGGTTGATTCCTCCAGTTCCATTCTTCTTTCTCAAGGTTACTTTGGCTATTCGAGGTTTTTTGTATTTCCATACAAATTGTGAAATTATTTGTTCTAGTTCTGTGAAAATACCATTGGTAGTTTGATAGGGATTGCATTGAATCTATAGATTGCTTTGGGTAGTATAGCCATTTTGACAATATTGATTCTTCCAATCCATGAACACGGTATATTTCTCCATCTGTTTGTGTCCTCTTTGATTTCTTTCATCAGTGTTTTATAGTTTTCTATGTATAGGTCTTTTGTTTCTTTAGGTAGATATACTCCTAAGTATTTTATTCTTTTTGTTGCAATGGCGAATGGTATCGTTTCCTTAATTTCTCTTTCTGTTTTCTCATTGTTAATGTATAGGAATGCAAGAGATTTCTGTGTGTTAATTTTATATCCTGCAACTTTACTGTATTCGTTGATTAGCTCTAGTAATTTTCTGGTAGAGTCTTTAGGGTTTTCTATGTAGAGGATCATGTCATCTGCAAACAGAGAGAGTTTCACTTCTTCTTTTCCTATCTGGATTCCTTTTACTTCTTTTTCTGCCCTGATTGCTGTGGCCAACACTTCCAAAACTATGTTGAATAGTAGTGGTGAGAGTGGGCACCCTTGTCTTGTTCCTGATTTCAGGGGAAATGCTTTCAATTTTTCACCATTGAGGGTGATGCTTGCTGTGGGTTTGTCATATATAGCTTTTATTATGTTGAGGTATGTTCCTGCTATTCCTGCTTTCTGGAGAGTTTTAATCATAAATGGATGTTGAATTTTGTCAAAGGCTTTTCCTGCATCTATTGAGATAATCATATGGTTTTTATCTTTCAATTTGTTAATGTGGTGTATTACATTGATTGATTTGCGGATATTAAAGAATCCTTGCATTCCTGGGATAAAGCCCACTTGGTCATGGTGTATGATTTTTTTTAATATGTTGTTGGATTCTGCTTGCTAGAATTTTGTTAAGGATTTTTTCATCTATGTTCATCAGTGATATTGGCCTGTAGTTCTCTTTTATTGTGGCATCTTTGTCTGGTTTTGGAATTAGGGTGATGGTGGCCTCATAGAATGAGTTTGGAAGTTTACCTTCTTCTGCAATTTTCTGGAAGAGTTTGAGTAAGATAGGTGTTAGCTCTTCCCTAAATTTTTGGTAGAATTCAGCTGTGAAGCCGTCTGGTCCTGGGCTTTTGTTTGCTGGAAGATTTCTGATTACAGTTTCGATTTCCTTGCTTGTGATGGGTTTGTTAAGATCTTCTATTTCTTCCTGATTCAGTTTTGGAAAGTTATACTTCTCTAAGAACTTGTCCATTTCTTCCAAGTTGTCCATTTTATTGGCATAGAGCTGCTGGTAGTAGTCTCTTATGATCCTTTGTATTTCAGTGTTGTCTGTTGTGATCTCTCCATTTTCGTTTCTAATTTTGTTAATTTGGTTCTTCTCCCTTTGTTTCTTAATGAGTCTTGCTAATGGTTTGTCAATTTTATTTTTTCAAAAAACCAGCTTTTAGCTTTGTTGATTTTTGCTATGATCTCTTTAGTTTCTTTTGCATTTATTTCTGCCCTAATTTTTAAGATTTCTTTCCTTCTACTAACCCTGGGGTTCTTAATTTCTTCCTTCTCTAGTTGCTTTAGGTGTAGAGTTAGGTTATTTATTTGACTTTTTTCTTGTTTCTGGAGGTAGGCCTGTAATGCTATGAATCTTCCCCTTAGGACTGCTTTTACAGTGTCCCATAGGTTTGGGGTTGTTGTGTTTTCATTTTCATTCATTTCTATGCATGTTTTTATTTCTTTTTTGATTTCTTCTATGATTTGTTGGTTATTCAGAAGCGTGTTGTTTAGCCTCCATATGTTTCAATTTTTAATAATTTTTTTCCTGTAATTGAGATCTAATCTTACTGCACTGTGGTCAGAAAAGATGACTGGAATGATTTCAATCTTTTTGAATTTACCAAGACTAGATTTATGGCCCAGGATGTGATCTATTCTGGAGAAGGTTCCGTGTGCACTTGAGAAAAAGGTGAAGTTGATTGTTTTGGGGTGAAACGTCCTATAGATGTCAATAAGGTCTAGCTGGTCCATTGTGTCCTTTAAAGTTTGTGTTTCCTTGTTCATTTTCTGTTTAGTTGATCTATCCATAGTTGTGAGTGGGGTATTAAAGTCTCCTACTATTATTGTGTTACTATTAATTTCCTCTTTCATACTCGTTAGCGTTTGCCTTATATATTGCGGTGCTCCTATGTTGGGTGCATATATATTTACAATTGTTATATCTTCTTCTTGGATTGATCCTTTGATCATTATGTAGTGTCCATCTTTGTCTCTTTTCACAGCCTTTAAAGTCTATTTTATCTGATATGAGTATTGCGACTCCTGCTTTCTTTTGGTCTCCGTTTGCGTGGAATATTTTTTTCCAGCCCTTCACTTTTAGTCTGTATGTGTCCCTTGCTTTGAGGTGGGTCTCTTGTAGACAGCATATATAGGGGTCTTGCTTTTGTATCCATTCAGCCAGCCTTTGTCGTTTGGTTGGGGCATTCAACCCATTTACATTTAAGGTAATTATTGATAGGTATGGTCCCGTTGCCATTTATTTTGTTGTTTGGGGTTCACGTTTATACCACCTTTCTGTGTTTCCTGTCTAGAGAAGATCCTTTAGTATTTGTTGAGGAGCTGGTTTGGTGGTGCTGAATTCTCTCAGCTTTTGCTTGTCTGTAAAGCTTTTGAGTTCTCCTTCATATCTGAATGAGATCCTTGCTGGGTAGAGTAATCTAGGTTGTAGGTTATTCTCTTTCATTACTTTAAGTATGTCCTGCCATTCCCTTCTGGCCTGAAGGGTTTCTATTGATAGATCAGCTGTTATCCTTATGGGAATCCCTTTGTGTGTTATTTGTTGTTTCTCCCTTGCTGCTTTTAATATTTGTTCTTTGTGTTTGATCTTTGTTAATTTGATTAATATGTGTCTTGGGGTGTTTCGCCTTGGGTTTATCCTGTTTGGGACTCTCTGGGTTTCTTGGACTTGGTTGGCTATTTCCTTCCCCATTTTAGGGAAGTTTTCAGCTATTATCTCCTCGAGTATCTTCTCATGGCCTTTCTTTTTGTCTTCTTCCTCTGGGACTCCTATGATTTGAATGTTGGGGCGTTTCACATTGTCCCAGAGGTCCCTGAGGTTGTCCTCATTTCTTTTGATTCTTTTTTCTTTTTTCCTCTCTGCTTCATTTATTTCCACCATTTTATCTTCTAACTCACTTATCCTATCTTCTGTTATTCTACTCATGGTTCCCTCCAGAGTGTTTTTGATCGCATTTATTTCATTATTAATTTTTAATTGACTTTTTTTTATTTCTTCTAGGTCCTTGTTAAACCTTTCTTGCATCTTCTCAATCTTTGTCTCCAGGCTATTTATTTGTAACTCCATTTTGTTTTCAAGATTTTAGATCATTTTTATTATCATTATTCTAAATTCTTTTTCAGGTAGATTCCCTATTTCCTCCTCTTTTGTTTGACTTGGTGGGCTTTTTTCATGTTCCATTACCTGTTGGGTATTTCTCTGCCTTTTCATCTTGTTTAGATTGCTGTGTCTGGAGGGGGCTTTCTGTATTCTGGTGGTCTGTGGTTCCTTTTTATTGTGGAGGTTTCACCCAGTGGGTGGGGTTGGACGATTGGTTTGTCAAGGTTTCCTGGTTAGGGAAGCTTGTGTCAGCGTTCTGGTGCGTGGAACTGGATTTCTTCTCTCTGGAGTGCAATGGAGTGTCCAGTAATGAGTTCTGCGATGGGTCTTTGTGTTAGGTGTGACTTTGGACAGCCTGTATGTTGACACTCAGGTCTATGTTCCTGCATTGCTGGAGAATTTGCGTGGTATGTCTTGTACTAGAGCTTATTGGCTCTTGGGTGGTGGTTGGTTTTAGTGTAGGTATGGAGGCTTTTGGATGGTCTCTTATTCCTTAATGTTCCATGTAGTCAGGAGTTTTCTGGTTTTCTCAGGTTTTGGGCTTAAGTCTCCTGCCTCTGGATTTCAGTTTTATTCTTCCAATAGTCTCAAGACTTCTCCAACTATACAGCACTGATAATAAAACTTCTAGGTTAATGGTGAAAAGATTCTCCACTGTGAGAGACAACCAGAGAGATTCACAGAGTTACATGAAGAATAGGAGAGGGAGGAAGGAGATAGAGGTGAGCAGGAGGAGAAAAAGGGGACTCAAGAGGAGAGAGACAGATCTACACAGTTATCTGTTCCCAAAGTGTTCTCCGTAGCCCATACACCCACAAAGATTCACAGAGTTGGATTGGGAAGAGAAGGGGAATGGAGGAAATAGAGGTGTTCTGAGGTAGAAAACAGAGAGTCAAAAGTGGGAGAGTATCACCACACTCCTGAATAGAAATGGGAACTGAATATTGGATTCTTAAATGTCCAAAATTTATATCACATACTGAAAAACAAAGATTAAAAATCTAGCGTAGAGGTTAGACTCTTTGAAATACAATATTTAAAAACAAAAACACACAAAAAAATTAGAAATGTATATGAAGTTTGGCTTAAAAATAGGGTTTCTCTCTTTTTTTTTTTTTGGCAAGGTTATAGTGAAATGAAAATGAAAATTAAGGAGTAATAGAGGAGTATTAGAGGACTTTAAAAGGAAATAGAAGAGAAAAACAAGAAAAAGAAAAAAATTTTTTTTTCCTAATTAAAAAAATCGTAAAAATATATGAAAATGAAAGTTGAGGAGTAATGGGGGAGTAATAGGGAATTTTAAAAGAAAATAAAAGAGAAAAAAATAAAAAATAAAAAAAAGGAAAGAAAAGAAAATTTTTTTTATAAATTAAAAAAAAAAACTACATATATATCTAGGAATTTCTCTGGAGTTGTTGCGGTCAGCGTAGGTTCAGTTCAATTTCAGATAGCTCCTCTTTCCAGCTTACACTTCTCGATATCTGTAGGCCCCTTCCGGTGTAGTCAGTGTTACCTTCAGGGATTTTAATCTGTTGCACCGGTCCTTTCTGAAGCGGTTCCCTTTATTTGGCTTCTGTTTGCCGTCTCTTTGGTGTCTATTTTCCGCTCTGACACAGGCGGGCGGAGGTGATCTCTTACTTAGGTTCTCTAGTTCAGTTCAGTCCTGCTACGGGGAGGGCGGGGCGCTGCAGACAGACACCGCTCTGTGTGGATAGCACTCACCGTGTTCCGGCCACACTGGGTTTGCCCCGCTCACGGGTGTCTGTGCTTTCCCCGTCTACACTGCTCAGGCTCCCGGCTGCTCTATATAGAGCGGGCCCTGCGTTGAGTGCGGTTCCGGTTTTCGGGTACTCCACAGAAGCGCAGATTCGGTTGCTCCTGCGTTTTGTGCCTTCCCCGGCCTGAGCGGTTCAGGCAGCCAGAGGCTTGGGCGCACTCTCCCGGGTGCAGCACGCCTTTTCCCTCCGCGGCGAGCGGCCCAGGCAGCCAGAGGCTTGGGCGCACTCTCCCCGGGTGCGGCGCGCCTTTTCCCTCCGCGGGAGCGGCTCAGGCAGCCAGAGGCTTGGGCGCACTCTCCCCGGGTGCGGCGCGTCTTTTCCCTCCGCGGGAGCGGCTCAGGCAGCCAGAGGCTTGGGCGCACTCTCCCCGGGTGCGGCGCGTCTTTTCCCTCCGCGGGAGCGGCTCAGGCAGCCAGAGGCTTGGGCGCACTCTCCCCGGGTGCGGCGCGCCTTTTCCCTCCGCGGCGAGCGGCCCAGGCAGCCAGAGGCTTGGGCGCACTCTCCCGGGTGCGGCGCGTCTTTTCCCTCCGCGGGAGCGGCTCAGGCAGCCAGAGGCTTGGGCGTACTCTCCCGGGTGCGGCATGCCTTTTCCCTCCGCGGCGAGCGGCCCAGGCAGCCAGAGGCTTGGGCGCACTCTCCCCGGATGCGGCGCGCCTTTTCCCTCCGCGGCCCCAGCGCGCGCCGCCAGTTGGGTCTCAGGAAGTCTTTAGATAGGAACCGGGGGCCTGTTTGCAGTGTGGGAGGGGGTGGCTTCTCAGGGGCTGAGTTTGCCCTTTTCCCCTCCCCGCTGCCTCCTACCTCCAGCGGGGATGGGCCGGCTCTTCTCTGGAGTTTCTCAGTCCCTTTGTTTTGCGAACCGCAGGCAGTGTGTTCCGGCCGGTTAATTTTGTCCCACCGTTTAAAAAAAAGCTCCCTCCGATTGCTCTCTGGGTCTTCGGGCCGGTCCTTACCCTAAGCAATGCCGCCCGCTCCTCTCCATTCCGCCCCCGCTTGTTGCTGGCGGGTGCGGGCGTCTGGTGTACTTTTCTGCTGGGAGTTGCTTTTAGGCACGTAATCTGTGGGCCTTGTTTAATTTTTCCTCCCAGTTAGAATGCCGAAAACTTCCCCCAGTCCCGCCAGTGCGAGGGTTTCCTGGTGATTGGAAACTTCCTCTATTAAGACTCCCTTCCCGGGACGGGTCTCCGTCCGTAGCTCTTTTGTCTCCCTTTTTATCCTTTATATTTTGTCCTACCTCCCTTTGAAGACAATGGGCTGCTTTTCTGGGCGCCTGATGTCCTCTGCTAGCGATCTGAAGTTGTTTTGTGAAATTTGCTCAGCGTTCAAATGTTCTTTCAATGAATTTGTAGGGGAGAAGGTGGTCTCCCCGTCCTGTTCCTCCGCCGTCTTGGCTCCTTCCTCAGAATGGCTTTCTTGGAGGCTCCGACACACCCCTCCTTAGAGGGAGTGATGAGATCGCTTCTGTGACTATGGGGGAGGTTAAAGCAAAAGGGAAGGCCACTCGTTAGTCCCCTAAAAGCACAGTTAAAACTGATGGGGCGGTGATCTTTATCATAAGAAGCACAGGATCCTCCCGAGAGATGAAGCTGGTCTGTGTTGACCTGTATAGGGTCGCTGTTCCAAGTAACTACTTGGAAGGTCGGGGGAAGCAAGCATAGCAATAAAAACCCTTTCGGGAGAGGCTGAAGATTCCTGCAGGGAAGCTATTCCCTGTGCTTGATGACAGAGTGACTTAATTTGCCGCCATGTGGGTATAGAGGCTTGTTGAGTCGCCCGCGCAGGACGTCCTGGTGGTCTTCTGCAACGTGAAGGAGTAGGAGGCTTATGGCCTCTCATGCAAAGCCATGACATGTTTAGTGGGTGGATCTACCGTTTGTTCCTCGGGGTCTCCGTCGCCGGTCATTTCCGAGTCTGCTGGGCTTCCTGGGTGAGTGGCCGAGGCGAGGGCAGAGGAGTACTCTTCCTCCTTTGTGGTTGAGGCTGCGAGGGAACGGGAGGTCTGGGGGACTGCGACTCGGCGAATCAGTCTGTCCCGGATCCAAATTGGCTACTTCGCACCCTGGGGGAAAATACAAGCACACCCTCGCCCACTGGTTAGCAATGGATCAGGTCCCTTCCATAGTCCGGAAAGGAGGTCTTTCCGCGTTACTGAAGGTTTCATATCTTTTTGCTCTGGGTTCCAGTGACGGAACATAGCTGTTAAAGCGGCTTGATCAGCATTAAGGTTACTGAGCACAAAGAGGACATGCTGCAAAACATGGTGTGGAGAACTGTATTTGAATCGCCCTTCCTGTAATTTAGAGATTTGTGTTTTGAGTGTCTGATGTGCCCTTTCTACAATTGCTTGTCCCTGGGGATTGTAAAGAATTCTTGTGGAGTGGGATATACCGAATTGGGCACAGAAATTTTGAAAGGACTTAGATGTATAAGCTGGAGCATTGTCTGTCTCAATTGATTTTGGCATTCCTAAACAGGAAAAACAGGCAAAAAGATGTTGAACTACATCTTTATAGGCTTCTCCCGTTCTGGCAGTAGCCACAATGACATGGGAGAAGGTATCTACGGTAACATGCACAAATGAGTTTTCCAAAAGAAGGAACATGTGTTACATCCATCTGCCAAAGCACATCAGGTAATAAGCCACGGGGATTTACCCCAAAGGGCAAAGTGGGAACTGAAGTAGGGCAAAGTTGACATGTCCTAACGATCTCGCGTGCAGATTCCCTAGGAACATGGAATTGATATTGAAGGGCAGTTGCATTTTGATGATGCATAGCATGTGAGGCTTTAGCATCTTCAAAAGCACTGGCCACTATGGTTCGGGTTAGCAAATCTGCCTCTTGGTTAAAAGTATGGAGGGGTCCAGGTAAATTAGAATGAGCTCTTATATGTCTAACAAAGAACTGCTTTGACCTTTTCCAAATTTGCTGTTGAAGGGTAGATAACAATATAAAAATTGTGGTTTTATTTTCTGGCAAAACAGCCGTTTCAATTTGAGGAAACAACCTAACTACATACTTCGAGTCAGAAAATAAAAGCCTGGTCTGAAAACTCTTTGAACCTCTATCACGGCTGTTAATTCTGCTTTCTGGGCTGACGTTTCCCCAGTATTTAAGCTTGAAAAGATTTAGAAGTGTGAGCAGGGGCGTTGTCAGTTTTCAGACACTAAGATAGCACAAGTCTAACAGTGAGAGGCTATTTTTGTAGAAGCAGAATGAGCCTTTATATGTACCATAATCTTAAATAACACTTATTTACTTTACTAAAGTATCAAAAGATTTTAAAAACAAATATAAATCACTTAAAGGCAAAGAAATTCATAATTTGTTATTGAAAGAGTCATTCTAAGAAAACTGTTCTCTTAACATAGAGAGTAGACTAAATTCCAGTCTGTTACCAATTTACCAGATAGCAAACAAACAAAATTTTTCAGTTAATCTTAGAAAAGTCTTTTTATAAATCTTGAAGAACTAGCAGTATTTTTTTTTTAAGGCATGAGAGTGAAACCATACAAGGCATGTTTAAAATCTAATTAAATTGTAATTGACAAAGTAGCCTGGTCATTGCTGTGACTTGTAACACTTTAACATGATAACTAAAATGATAACTGACAGCATTTTATACCAGGACACATCAGATTTTCATGAATTTCACACAGTTTCTAGGATATCTATATAAGTAACATCAACCATACAATATAACCTGAGAAGATTTATCATTCCTCCGAAAATAATCCCCATGCAATTTAACATGTCAAATGAACTCAGGTAGTTTAATAGCTCTTTGGGATGTCTCAGGGGCCCTCTGAAGCATCCCAAAGTCAGCTAGAAGTCAAGCCATTTAGGCAGTTTTGTCAATAAATATCAAAAGGGTTTATAGTACTCTGTCAGGTAGATCATATAGATCACTGTGAAATAATATATTTACTTAGCCGAAGTAAAAAAGATTTCAAAGGTAAACATAGAACAGATCACTTCAGAGGTAAAGAAACTTAAAATCCATTATCAAAGGCAGTTCAACGTCTCAAGAAAACTTGTATTTATGCACAAAACTCTTCCCTTGGAGTGCACTTTCCATCAAACCTTCTTAACATTTTCTGTACCCATTACTTTGTTCTCCCATTCTGAAACAGCCACCTGTAAGTCAGACCTACTTCCTTTTCCCTTCATAAAATGTAACTTCATTCTTCATACCTTCTTTACTGAACACACACACATCCTATTTTCCTTAAGCAACCAAGAATTGACTTTTATATTAGCATTCTATAGATTGGTGAGCATAAATGTCAGTGCTAATTTTTAAAACCCTTGCTTTAAAAAAAAATTTTTTTTTAATAAAAATAAATAAAAAATAAAACCCTTGCTTTCTTAAAACATTTTAGGATGGCATCAAACATTATTCATTTATAGTCCAAAATCTCTAGTTTTTCTGTAAGAGGAAATTAGTGTTCAGTAATGAATGTTTTAGAGTCTTATTATTATTTTTAAATGATCTAGCTATTCAATAAGTCAGTCACTTAATTTAGCACAACCCTAGAAATTCAGGTTACCAAAATCTAAAGGGACTGTTTTAGAGAGACATTTCTAAAGTATGATGATTTTTAATAGTTTATCTAAAAACTCTTATTAACATTTTTTTTAAAGTTTTTTTACTTGAGGTAATTTCCTTGCTGACAAACTTGTAACAGATATCACAGTATAACAATATTTAACTTATAATAAACCTAGGCATAAAGAAAATATTTCACTTGATGTTAATTACTCTAAGACATGTCTATATTAGATAGGTCAACAAACAAACATTAATATCAGGTATTTAATACTGAATATTTTCTAGTTTACCTGAACCTGGAATTTATTGTTTAATTTAGAATTATTTGATTTGTAAGCGCTTACCCTTTTTTTAAGCCAATTAAATAGAGCTCATTTACCAATTAACCTAAAAAATATTACCCAGAGACAAAGACATACCAAAACATATTTAGACAGACACAGTGCGAGATCTAGTTTCATATTCTAAGTTTGGTGATGAATTAGATATTACAATATAAAATTTACTAGTTTATAAGAAAGTTGAAATAAATAGAAATTTTAAAGGCCTTTCCCCTTTTTCCCTCAGACTCAGGATTTAGAGATGGTCTAGATAAGTGTTCCTGAGAGCCCTGGTCTCAAGGCACAGGAAAAGAAAATCAAGTTCTAACAAAAAGCAAAATGGCCATCAAAAATCACAACACAGAACACAAAGTTAAAACACATATAAACCTGGCAGTCCTCATCAGACACTCCCTTAAATACAAGAATACAGTCTCTCAGAAAACCTTCTATAGAGACACAGAACTTCGATGTCTTCAAAGGTTTTAAGAGGAGGAAAGGAAAAGGAGGGGGAGGAGGAGGCGGGCAAAGGGGGCAAAAGGGTGGCCTTGCAGACGTCTCCTGCCCCCTGCAGACACCCAGGCGTTAGGGACTTTTCCCTGGGCTTCCAGAGAAGGGAGGGCTGGAACTCGGCCCTACCGGAGTTCGAGTTATCTGCCAAGAGGAGGTGATCAGTCTCCAATCCTCAGCTCAAGCTGAGGCCCTTCAACCAGATTCCTGCGTCCAGCACCAGGGGACTAGAAAGACAGGAAGGATAGGAAGGGCTAAGGAGAAGAAAGAGAGAGGGAAGGGGAGAGAGGTCAACAGTCTCTTGTTCCTCACTGGTCGGGCACTCTGGCCAGTTGTCTGCGTCAGGAGGAGACCAGGGACAAAAGGTCCCAGTTGCGGCCGCTGGGTCTGTTCCATTGGCAGGCAAGCTGGCCTCTGAGTACCCCGAGTGGTCAGGATGTCAGTCTCAGCGAAGAAGAGTCCCCACCAGTTGCAGGAAGGGGGACCCCTTCTAGGGCCCGTAACTGAGCTCTTATAAGTGAATTGTCGGAGGAGACACATGTGCTAGCAAAGCAAGAGGCCTCATTGGAAAGGGCACCCTGGTGGAGGGCAGGAGGGTAAGGGAACCCAGGAGAACTGCTCTCTTTTGGAAAACAGGACATTGCTCTTGGACAAAGGTAGAAAAGGACTGAACACTGGTCTTTTTAACTTTAATTTCTCTGCGGTTAAGGAGTTGTATTATGATTCTAATAAAAAGCTGTCTTTCTTTTGACTCACTGTTACCCATTTTTGTTACTAATTAGAATAAGAAAAAAAGAAAAAAGGAAAAGGCTTAATTTAGAGAAGAAGGAAACTGAAACGTACCCACTTTTCTTACCCTACCTATCTTATGCAGGGGGGGCCTGCAGCGCCCTAGTGGGGTCCTAGCCGTCCCGAAGACTGAACAATGGGGGGGATTACCTTCGGGTCCCTGTTGTTGGGGGCCACTTGCCGGGGTCCAGCCTCGGCAGGATCCAGGGGGTACCCTCAGGATGAACAGCGTCGGCGAGAGACATGTGAGACCAGCCTTGATAGGGCCAAGTCTGTGTTTTACTTTTTGACAACCGGTTTTATACCCTTTCACAGAACATTTTCAAGGTACAAGATGCTTACTCATGATTACACAGGATTAGTATTACATCATTTTGTTTTTTAGGAAAAGCAGGATGTTTTTTGCTTTCTAATTCTATAGTAATTCTTAGCACATGATCTTCTGGCCTTGGGGCTATTAACATTTTATGCAGGTCAGGTGAATGTAAGCCTATTTTCCGTTTTTATGGTGACCTTAACTGAAAGGTAGCAGTCTCATAGAGAAATAGTACAGAGTAGAATTATATCCTTGTTAATACAAAAATTAATCCTTCTGCAGAAGTTGTCAGTTGCGTTTGTCTAAGAAGTTTACCCCACACTGACTCTGCGACTTTGGTGAGGCAGCTTCTGCCTAGCACTCCTGGCTGACAATTAACAACCATCTCATTGTTACCACACTAGGGCTAAGTCCTTATTTCTCTAGATCTTAAACTATATTAACAATGGTTTCTATAACACAACCTTAGCACATTAAAAGCGAAAACACAGCAAGCAAATCTCAACCCAATAACCACCTATAGAATAATTTTTCTTATGTTTTCTAATAGGACTCCCTCACCCCTTAAAAAGGCTCTATGTCTATTAGGGCTTTTATATAATCAAGTTCTTTATGCTATATTATGATGAGGGTATTATAAGCAATCATGCATATTAGTACCAAGGGCATAAATGCATTTGCCAAACAAACTAAAATACCAGCAAAGGAGTTTAAGTTAAAACACTCCTTTCACCCTGGATAATCTCATAAAATACCACCCCCGGGAAACTTATTGATTAAAGTTCTAAACTGATTCTTATTTGGGAAGAGATCGGGGAAGGCCTTCTGCCTGTGTCACAGAAATTAGGGAGTAGTCCATTGAGGCAGGCATCAGAAAGACAGATACCATCTTCAAGGTGAGCGCCGGGCGCAGCGTTTCGGAGCCCCTGAGAACCTGACCCGCCTTGCCCGTCAGGCTTGCTCCCTCGTGGCCTGTCACGGGTGGGGTCTCGTGAGTCGGCTCCCGGCAGCCTCAATCTTACGGGGCACCCAGTGCTCCTATCGGGCTCTCCCAGGGGAAGTGGGTGCGGGTGGGCCAAGGGCACATGGTCAGACTTGCAGGCAGCTGCCCATCAGCCAGGCAGAAGTACGTCCTCCTGGGTAGAAACGATTCGAACAACAGAGCCCAGCTGAGCTCCACCCGCCTCTGTCCCGAGCGAGGCGTGGACGCCGCCCAAGCCGCCTCTGTGCTTAGGCAGTCACACTGACACGCCTGTGGTCCGACTCCTTTGTCTGCCGACTCTCGCCTGTTTTTCTGTAACGGGGTCGTGGCAGACATACTGTGCAACTTGGTTGTTGTTTCCGCCGCAGGTCTTAGTGTTCCAGGGAGTCGTCAGTTCCTGCTTTTTTTGTTCTGTTTTGTAAAATCTGTGCCTGGCTGTGCTGGGTCTCGGTTGCGTCATCGGGAGCGCAGTCTTGGCGCTGGACCACGATGACATCTCCTTGGGTTTTTCCTGCTACACAGCAGTCTCTGGGCGCTTCCTGCGTCTGCTCTCCTGGGCCATCCTAACCCTCCCGGGCAAAGTCAAGGACAAGTTGGCTGTGCCGGCGACCGTGCGGGCCAGGGCTGTGCGGTGCCGGAGGCGGCTCCTGCCGCTGCGCCCGCTGCAGCCCCGCGAGACGAGCTTCGGTTAAGAGGGAGAGAATGTGTTTCCTTGGGTTCAGCCAGGAAGACAGACTTTGCTTCTGTTCATCATCCTCGCGACTCTTGTGGGGAATATGTTTAGAATTGGAATGACCTGCTGATTTAAATAACTGTCAAATGGGAAATGATCACGGTCTTTCCTAAGGGCAGTGACACGGAGGCGCTTGCTTCCTCTCCACTCCTCCAGTTGTCCGAGCGCCTAGAGGTCCCGTGTGACCTCGCTCTGTCCTTCCTCAGGGCCAGCGTGAGTGCAGTTCCAGTTCACTGAGCCGGAAGCGCAACAAAGGTCGTCGGCACTGTTTTAAGCAATCTAATGGAAGACATGTATTGTGAAGATTTTCATTTGTCTGAAGTTTTTTCTTGTCACATGCACTTTTGTTGTCGTATCTGAAAAACCAGTAAGTTTACTTCTGTGTTTTCTCCGAATGGTCCTAGTTTTAGCTTTTCCTTTTAAAAAAAGTAATTAGGCTGCGTCAGGTGTTACTTGCGTCATGTGGGAACCATGTTGATTGCAGCGTCTGGCTTGTGCGATCTGAGTTCCCCAACCAGGGATCGAACCCACATCCCCAGCATTGCAAGGCATTCTTAAAACCACTGGGCCACCAGGGAGGTCCCTTTAGCTGATTTCTTCTACATCAGTCTGTGATCTGAGCCTTGGTCAGGTCCCTTCAATTGTTCAACATTAGATTGAAGGACCCTGTCCTAGTCCTTTTCTGGTCATGGAAAAACTAATTTATCCAATAGTTCATATTTTGATTCTGGGATGTGTAGATAATAGGTATAGTAAGTTGTCAAACAAATGTATTTATCGGGCAGCTCTTGTATACTTGCTCAGCTCTGGAGAGAAAAGACTACAATACTCATCCACAGAGAACAAACGTCCTCATTGGACGGAGGGTCAGTCATGAGTATTTATTTATTTATTCAGCATCTCCAAGTGCCCAGCACCACACAGATGACAAGTACCTCTTTGCTTTTCTCTGTGGACAGTGGTGAGTCCAGAGGGGGGCCCTTCATCCAGCCGGGGAGGCAGAGGCGGGGAGGACAGGCTGGGGCCAGGAGCGCGGGGCTCCCTGGGCGGGAGGGAGGGGGTGCAGGCCCTCAGACACTCGCCTGAAGGCCCAGCAGCGCCCCCGGCTACCAGAGAGGAGGGTGGTGGCGGGGCTGGCCGAGCAGGGGGCTCTCGCTGGTCAGGCTGCCCTGAGCGTGGGTCTCTCGTTGGGAGATTTCAGACGCACGGACTCTGAGCTTCCTGGGGACGTTCTGTAGGACATGGAAGCTTGGAACAGACGGGCAGGTTTGTGGAAAACAGTTCAGGAAGGACAGTGAGTCCAGCCTTGGCTGCGGGGCTGGGAGGCTGGGGGCGCTGAGGCGACCACTGTGGCCCTTGGGCAGCACTTGGGTGATGGCCTGAAGGTCAGTCAGGGTGTTGGGGCTTGAGGGCGTGGGCAGCTGGCATAAACCACCTGCGGCTCTGGGTGGGGCTGAGGAAACATGCAGAACCCCCGCCTCCAGCCTGCCCCCGGGAGCTGGGCCAGCAGCCCCTCCCCGGGGGGTCTCCCGTCGCTGCGCCCGCCCCCGCCTGCAGCTCAGCTAGATCTGCGGCGCCTGTGAGCAGCCTCCCCCACCGGCTCACTCCACTGGTTTCTACAGAAACCTGCATGTTCTCCGAGCGGCTCAGAGCCACGAGGTAGGACGTGTGCTCAGGTTGCTGCTTTGGGAGCTTGGTAGCAGCCGTGTCCTTGGAGCCGAGCTGACCCACCAGCTGAGCCCGAGCACCAGGCGCGGTGCCCGCAGGCAGGAAGCCACCTTGGCAGGTGTTCGCAGCGAAGTGGGGCCGTTATTTACAGGGCGCCGTGCCAGGGAGGGGAGCCCCAGGCCCGCTGAGTTAGCGGTGTTTCTCGGTGATTTACTTGTGCTGGGTCTTCACTGCACCGGGGGCCCTTCTCGTCACAGCAGGCTTCTCCGGCAGTGGCTTCTCCCACTGCGGAGCTCAGGCTCTAGGGTGCTCAGGCTCAGCAGTCGTGGTGCACAGGTTTAGCTGCTCCGCGGCACGTGGGATCTCCCCAGATCAGGGATGGAACCCGTGACTCCCAAAGCGGCAGGCATGTTCTTCAGCACTGAGCCGCCAGGGAAGCCAAGGTTAGTGGCCTTGGAAGGGGAACTGGAGGGGCGGGGGCCAGCCCCGTAAGGCCGGTGCCCTGGGGTCTGGGGCCGCAGCCCACGCGGGCGGGCCGCCCAGGTAGCTGCGGCTCCAGGCATCTGGCTGCGGCTCCTCCCTGACAAGGCGGCCGTGGCCGAGCTGGAGCAGGGCGGGGCCGAGAGCTCAACTGTGAACTCACCCCAGCACTCAGTTTCCCCGTGGGCCTCTTCAAAACCGGGGCTGCTACCCACCTCCCCACGCCTCCCTGGCCCGGACGGCGGCCTCTCTCCCCTGGGACCTCAGCCTCCTGTGCCCACTCCTCCCCGCCCCATCTCCATGCTGCAGCCAGAGCCCCCACACCACCTTAGGGTCTGTGTGAAGGGGGGTCCCCACCACCCCACCTGCCGGGCCCCTGGGCAAAGCCGCCACGCACTGTGGGCCCTGGCTGCCGTCCCCACTCCGCCCTCCAGGCCGCTCAACCTCAGCGTCTGCTTTAACTTCTGAATCCTGCTCTGTGAAGACCCCGCGGGTCCCGGCACGGCTGCAGGTACCACAATGGGTGGCTGCTCCACAGTTAATGGTGTGTGGGCAAAGGGGCGAGCAGAGCCCCAGAGAGATGGGGGTCCCCACCCTTGCAGGCGGGCCCGTGTCCATCAGAGGAAGCTTCGCAGGGGTGTCGTCAGGAACTGGTGCCGTGGACGTGGGACCCCCAGACGTCTCAGAGGTTGGTCACAGAGTCGGTGTCCGCGGGAACCGATGGAAACTCGAACTTCCTTTGTCCACAGAACTTGACTGATGGCACCGTGGGTCTCGAGACCAAAAACAGGTTTATTCAGATCCAGGGTCAGTTACAGGTTTGGTTTTTGGTCACAGGCCCCAATGGCCACTGTTCTGAGTTTACATTAAAACACAAAGCCCAACATTTAGTTTGAAAACTTAAAAAGACAGACACCAAAGGCTTTTAAAAATCTGGGTTGGCAAGTGCCCCCCGGTATGTCATCTGCAGGACAAAGGGCGTGGAAGGCTGCGAGGGTCTGTGAACACGTGGCCTTCGTGCACGTGGAATGTGTGACCCTTACCAGACACTGTCCAGGCACCTGCTCTAAGCGAGGACACAAACAGTGCTTCCGACCTCCTCTGGCTGTGGACTGGGCTGGGGGGGAGCAGTGCAGCCCGCCCGCCTGCAAGGACAAGGCGTGCACGCCAGGCCGGCCGGCCCGTGGCCTGGGGCCATCTGCGCTCCCAAGCGCCTCCTCTCCTCAGATGCAGGTGTGCAGCCCGGACTTGGCAGCAAAATTAGCTTTAAAATCCTGAACCAGAGGAGAACCACCATCTAATTTTCTCAGGACTGCCTTTGGAAGCATGATTCTTCTTGGGAGCCCGAGGCTGGGTTCCTGTCCTGGGGTCTCACCGCCCTCCTCCGCGGTCGTTGAGGGCAGAGACTGTGAGCCCTCCGGGGAGGCCTGACTCCTGAGCTTTACATAGTGAAGAGAAAGGCACCTCCCTGCGGGGCCTCCGGCTGAGGCAGGGAGCCCACCGCGCCGCCCTGCCCCTTGAGGAGGCCCGGGCCCCACCCAGCAGGCTCGCGCTGCCTGCCGGGCCGAGGGAAACCTGCCGGAGAAGTACGGAGGTGACTGGGGTGGGGCGGTGGGGCGTGGTGTGGCCGGCGGCGGCGCTCAGAGCTGGTGCAGCTTGCCGCGCTCGGTCAGCAGCGTCATGGCCACGGCGTAGAGGACGTAGGCCAGCACGATGAGCAGGGCGCAGAGCAGGGGCCCCACGCAGAAGAGCGAGGCCACGGAGAAGGCCAGCAGCAGCGACAGCAGCGTCCGGTAGCTGCCCAGGAAGCGCAGGCTGAGCCGCGGCCCTCGAGCCCGGTTGGCGGCGTGGCCCCGCCCCACGGGACTCAGCAGGCGCCGGCCCGACAGCCCGGGCTCCAAGAGGTGGTAGCGGCAAAAGCTGCCCAGGAAGTCGGCCCGCGAGCACAGCGCCACCATCTGGCCTGCGAACTGGAGCGGACGGCAGGCTCAGCGGGCGCGGGGCGGGCTGGCGGGGCCCTCCCCACACTCACCCTGCGGTTGGGGGCTGGTTGGCGGGGGCTGGCGGGAGGCCCTCCCCACACTCACCCTGCGGTTGATGGTGGAAGACAGCTGGAAGAGCGCGCGGACCAGGCTGGCGATCTCATAACTCCGGATGGGCTGCAGCTCCCAGTCGCCCTGGTACTCGATGTCGAAGCGCCGCAGCCCGCTGATGATCTGGGAACAGAACACTGAGCAACGCCGCGCCCTCACCTGGTACCGCCCCACCCCTGGTACCCGCCCCCACCCGATACAGTCCCCGCCCCGCCCCGCCCTCACCTGGTAGCGGCCCAGGGGCGTGAGGATGAGCCCGTCCTCGCCCACGATGCAGTCCGGGAGCTGCTTCTTCCCGTTCTCGTCCTGCGTTGTCCCCAGGGCCAGCGTCAGCTGGGCGAGCTGCGCCTCGCTGAGCTGCGGGGAGGGTCGGGCAGAGGGTCACGATCGAGCCCGGGGAGCCCCCCCCCCCAACTCGATCGCCGCGGGGGTGGGCGGGGCTGAGGGCAGCGGGTGCGTACCCGGAACACCTGGCACAGGTACTCCAGCGCCTTCTCCAGGTACTCGTCTGTCTTGCGGACGCTGTCCTGCCCCATCTCGTCCAGGTCGTTGCCCGAGTAGGAGCCGTTGGTGTCCGCGGGGTAGAAGCCCAGCCAGGACAGGAAGGGGCGGCCGGCTGCGCTCTCCCCGCACTGGTCCGAGAGGGACTTGGCCGTCTGCTTGGCCTGCGTGATGAGCTGCGCCAGACGCAGGACCTGCGGGCGGGCGGGGGGTCAGGGGGCTCGGCTGCCTCCAGGCGCCCACACGGTGAGTGTTAAGGGCTAAGGCGCACCTTCCAACAGACGCTGAGTTTGGCATCAGCAAACACTAGACTCCCCCAGCCAGACGGAGAGGAGCGTGACCGCCGACCACTCACCAGCGCCCGGACCTCGGGCCCAAACATCGGGGTGTACTTGCAGTCCTGGCCCTCCAGGCTGTACACGTGGCTCTTCACCTTGAAGGAGGCGTCGGTGACGGCCGGCGGCCACGACGACAGGAAGCTGCCGGTGAAGGAGGGTGCCGTGAAGAGCCGGTGCTGCCGCTGCGGGATGCCGAGCTCGGGCTCCAGGAACAGCTGCTCGCCTGGAAGGCAGGACGCCAGCCTGGCTGTGGCCCCGAGGTGCAGGTGGTCCCCCTGGGGGCCCCAGAGCGCTGGTGCCCTCTGATTGGGGCCTCACCCCGCTGGATCATCTCGGCCAGGTTGGGCTGTGCGAAGACCTTGGCCACGCGGAACACCATGAGCGCGTTCTTGGGGCTGACGAGGTCCGTGCGCAGAGCACGGCTCAGGAAGCCCAGGAAGAGCTTGGTGTAGACGAGCAGGTTCTCCTGCACGAAGGGCGCCCTGTGGGGGGTGAGTCAGGGCTCCTCCAGGCTCCGTCTCCCGCACCTCGAGCCGGGTGACGGGAGGGGGCAGCACAGAGGGCTGAGGGCAGGGTCCTCACCGAAGAGGCCCTCCCCCGGGGTGGGCGGGCGCGGTGCAGGGCTGAGGGGCTTTGCCTGAGCGCATGTGGCAGGGGACGGGGGACCCCCGCAAAGACAGTGGGGGAGGGGAGGGCGATCCCCCCTCACAGCAGCCGGGGCGGGCTCACCATCTCTCCGACACACTGCGGGCCTGGCAGTCACTGCCCGGGGCCTGCCTCTCGGGCGCGTACCTCCAGGGCTGCAGGTAGCTCAGCCACATCTCCAGCACCTGGTGAGACGGAGAAGCCAGTGCTGAGGGAGGGGAGGAAGGGGGCCCCTTGGAACAGAACACCTGGCGGGGGTGAGGCTGGGAGCCCACCCAGGTGGGGCTGGTGGAACGACCCCCTCCCTCTCCACGCGCGGGGCACAGGCGGCGGGGCGGCACTCACAGCTCTGAAGGACGCGTCCAGGGGCCAGTGGCCAAAGCAGTGCTGCAGGAAGAGGTACAGCTTCTGCTGGACGAACCTCGGGACGGCGGCCCTGCGGGGGCAGGGGCGTCACCAGAGCCCAGGCCACCCAGCAGGCCTGGGGCAGGGCCTCCTGTGTGCAGCCCCTTCCTCAGAGGACACCCCGGGGGCACAGCACATGGGCCTGACCCACACGTCGCCCGCTCTGCCAGCGCCCGCTGGCCTGGGCATCAGGTCTCGGCCCTCCCCTGCCCGTGTGGGGAGTGGGAGTTGGGGGCGCAGAGCCGAGAGGCTGGGCTCTTCTGCTTTGGTGGGGGGGAAGTGAGACGGGTCTCCCTGCTGCCCCTACCCCCGTGCCAGGAGGGATCGGGGGACCGCCCCCGCCCACGCCCACCTCTTGAACTCCTCCAGGGGGCTGGCAGCGTGCGAGTGGGCGGAAGGCGGGGCCTGCTCCGGCCGCAGGCTGTTGGCGAAGGCATGCAGGTGCTTCAGCAGCAGCCGCACAACCAGCACGTGCTCCTCCGTGGGCATGAAGGACTCCTGGGGGCCAGGCGGGGGCGTCAGGGACACCCCGCAGGCTGCTCCGCCCATGCCCGGGGGCTCCCTGCACTTGGAGCTCCGGCGGAGCTTCCGCCACAAGGACCCCCCACCCCATCCCTCGAGCTGGGCTTCTGGTCCACAAATGTGGAGGGATCTGAGACCTGGCGGCTGCTCCCCCGCCCACCCGCAGCCACGGGCTTGCCCGCAGGGAGCATCGCTGAGAGGCGCGCAAAAGCCCCGGGCCTAAGGCATGGTCCCATGGGCTGCCCTGGCATGGAAACGGCCGCGCAGGCCCCGGCGACCCCCAGGCCGGTACCCCTTCTGCCTTGTCCACCTTTGGGTCTCTACGTGGTGCACTTGCAGCGAACCGGAGGGAAGGCGATGCCGTAACGGGAATGAACATCACAGGGCCCTTCCGTGCTGGCCCTGCTCCAGGAGCCCCGGGGCCTGCCCCCGCGCATCTCAACCCCCAGCGTTCCTGGGCCTGCTCCCACCCTGGGCCGGCACCCACACCCAACCCGCGGGCCACCTCCTCACTGTTCCTCAGGCACACTGCCTTCTTCAGCACCTCCCAGCCTGAGACAGTGCCTGCAGGAGCCTGTCGCTGATGCCCACACCCTCTGCCTTCAAGACCCCCACGGGCTGGCCTCCCACTGTGGATGACCCCACTGCTGCCTGGGAAGGCCCTCCCCCGCCCACGGCGGTCCTTCTGGAACCTTCTCTCCCTCCTCTGTGCAGGAGCCAGGCAGGAATGAAGCGTGACATCTCATCTGTGCTCAAATTCAATTTCAGGACTTCAAGGCCCCACTGAGGGCAACGTGGACAGAGCCCTGACCGTGAGCGAGGCCCAAACTCCCCGGAGGTCACATTGGGGAGCAGCGAACCTCAGGAGCCTGCTGGCCCCACACCCCTATCCCACGGACTGCACTCCATCCCTGGCACTCCTGCCTAAGCAGACTGTAGCCTCCACAAGGTCGCCACCCACGAGCCCTGGGGCCGCCTGTCCTCGGTCAGCCCCAGCACCAGGCCTGCGCTCCAAAGGCCGCACGGCTTCCCCCCGCAAACCGGGGCTGAGTGCGCAGCACAATGGCCCCAGGGCTGGATACCTGGGCTGGCCCAGAGCTGGGCCCGGCAACCCGGTGACCCCAGTACAGCCAGCGGGTCCTGGCATCACTCCCGGCCACCTGGCTGCACCCCGAACCCCAGCAGGAGGGCCTGGCTCTGCTTAGAAGGGGCCTCTGCATCACCCCAGGCGGCCCCAGGCTTCACTGCTGCACAGACGTGAGCTCTGGGGCTTATGCCACGGGGAGGGGGGAGCGGACAGAACGCGCGCGGCCAGTACTTGGTGGGCGTGGAGGGCCTGGAGGCTGGGGTGGGCAGGGCTGTGGAGGGCGCTGCAGACGCTGAGCCGGTAGTGCAGGACCTCCAGCTGGGCAGAAGCCGGCGGGCGGGCGGGGAGGGAGAGAGAGAGACAGTGAGAAGCAGCCCTTGAGCCCCGACACACACCAGCAAGAGCACGTGTCCGGAAGAGCCCGCGCCACGCAGCCGTCCCCCATGCCGGGGCAGAGGCAGGCTCGAGGGTCCCCGGGGCTCCGCGATCCGCCCACCCCCCGCGCCGCAGCAGCTCATGTGTCTGTGGCCCAGGAATGAAACGCAAACGTGAGAAGCCAATTCTAGACCGAGGCCTCTCGCCCAGAGCAATTGACGGGACTTCCTGGGCTGTTTCGGAAGAGAAATTCATCAGCACATAACATGATCAATTCCTGGTCAACTCCCAGGTGTTGTGACACGCGCGGACTGGTTCCCAGAGGGGCTCCAGGTGGCACACGGCCCACCAGGCCGGCCCTGGACTCCCTCATGGAGACCAGCCCCAACCTCGCCAGGACCACAGACAATCTCGTCAGGCCCACGGCCAGGGCCCCCGACAGGCTGGCCATGGCCACACACACCCAGAGGCCTGGATCCTGGCGGGGGCAGCGAGGCTGGCCCACTGTCTGCCCCCGCCCTGGGCCCCTGCCTACCCCCTGCGGCAGTCAGAGCCGCCCGCACATGGCCTGCCCACGTGCTGGGTGCCATGCTTCACCCAGGGACATGCCAGATGCCGGGAGATGGCCCGGCCACGCTCTGAGCAAGGAGCTGGGGAGCCTGGGGACCCCAGGGACCCCGCGGGCCCACAGCCTGCAGGAGCTCCAGAACAGTGACCCCAGGGCCCCCTGCAGCCGGCTTTCCACACAACCTGCCTCCTCATGTGTTGTTTTCCTGCCCCAACAGACGGCAAAGGGCAGGTTTCTGGGTAACTGCCCGGACCTTTGCAGTCACTGGGAGGAGGGCTAGGCCCCCGAGGTGACCGGCGGCCCGGAGCCACGTCTAAAGACTGAGGTGGGCAGGCTCCTGGGCCAGGCCCGCACCGGGCAGAACTGGGTGGGGCGGGGTGGGGCGGGTGGTGTTCGGGAGGCCCAGGGTGGAGCCTGGCCCTGCTCCGCCCTCCCGCACCTGGGGTGTCCTGCAGAGCAAACCCCCGGGACGGCGGAGGGCGTGGGCCCCCAGCCCCAAGGATGCCAGGAGGACGGCGCCTGCAGCAAGGGCGGGGTCTAGGGTGGTGGAGCCCATCCCGACTAGCCCGGGGGCCACAGTGGGGGTCGTGGACCCCAGGCCTCCGCACACATATGAGCGGCCCGGCAAGGGAGGGGGCGGCAGACCCCAGCCGCCCCTGGAGGGCCACCTGTGCACTCGGAGGACAAGCAGCGGGGCCGCCAAGACGGGCGGGGAGCAGCTGGGGTGCCCGGGGAGGGCGGGTGCAAGCCCGGCACACAGCACAAGCCACACGGCGCCTGGGGAGGCTAGCCCACAGCCAGCCCTGAAGCCGAAACGCAGCGCTTGCAGCGGCAGGAGAGGAACGGCAGCAGCCACATACCTTGGCGTGAGGGGACTGCATCTTCTGGTACATCTCCAGAGAGTAATGATGGAGCCACATTTCCACAAACACCTGCAAGAGAGCGTGGGTGGGCCAACAGGTCCCGGCGAGGGCTCCAGACCACTCGGCGACAGAACGAGCAAGCTTTCCCCTGAGGCTGCCGGGAAAACAGGACCCAACTGCACACGGACGCAGCCTGAAACTCACTCAACACCGTAAACGAAAAACAACTCACTGTGGATCAAAGACCTAGAACAGGAGGTAAAATGGTAAAGTCAGCACTTCACAACGCTGGACCTGACAATGACTTCCCACGTGTGACTCCAACAGCTCAGGCAACAAACGGAAAAACTGGACAGCACGAAAATGAAAAGCTTTGGTGGGACTTCCTCGGGGCCCTGTGGTTAAGAACCCACCTGCCAATGTGAGGGACAGGCTCAATCCCTGGTCCGGGAAGGTCCCTGAGCCACAGCACTGAGCCCGTGCGCCTAGAGCCGGCTCCCCCGCGAGAGGAGCCACAGCCAGACAATGGCCCCACGGGCACCAGAGAAAACCCACCCAGCACCGAGGACCCGGCACAGCCAAGTGAGGAAGACTTTAGTAAACTCTGATTTAAAAAACTATCTTTTGTGCATCAAAAGATACAACACATAAAGTAAAACGGCAGCTCACAGAACAGGGAAAAGACTCGCCGACCATGTTTCTGAGGAAGGATTAACACCCAGCCTACACAGAGATCACTGAGAACTCAGTCACAACAAAAATGTCAGCTCAAAACCAGGCAAAGGACTCAAGGAGACACTTCTCCAAAGACACACATGTGGCCAACAAGGACGAGAGAGGTGGAACAGGCCGCTCACCACAACTAGAACACCGCAGTCAAAACCCAGGGCACAGCGAGCGTCCCGAGGACACGGAGAAACCGGAGTCCGCGCGCCCCGCCGGGGGTGATAAGAAATGGGTCACCCACCGTGGACAACAGGGCAGCAGGGCCTCAGAAACCCCACAGAGGGCAAGGCTCAGGAGGACAATCCCAGCAGCGAAGACCAGAAGCGGCCCACGTGCCCGTCAGACGGCTGACACATGACACGGGGCCACACGCGCAGGACTGCGCGCGGCTTCAGCGGGCAGGGCGCTCACCCGCCACGCAGACAAGCCCGCCGCACCGCTGAGGGAAGCGCAGTGAGTGAGTCACAGAGGCGCCGCCGACGCCCCCGACAGAGGCACGGGGTGGGGGAGGTCCGTCATGGAACTGAGCGGGACGTGGGGGCAGGGCTGGCGGTGCGTGGAGGGGCTGCTGTCTGATGACAGGCGCTGGGTCTCACGGATGGAAGGTTCTGGAAACTTGTTACAACAGTGCAAACACCCTAACACTACGTGATCATTGCCTTAAAACATTTCAGACTTACGTTCTATGTTATGTGTATTTTACCATGGTTCCAAAAAACCACAGAACCCCATCCCAGCCACACTCCAGATTCTGAACAAGCCGGCTGTGGTGACGCCCACAGCCCTGGAGTCCAGCCGCAGAGCCAGCAGGCTCTCCGGGGCCGGCTCAGGGGACAGGCGCAGGGCTGCCTGCCACCCACACGGGGGCCCCGCGGGGGAGGGACAGGCCTGCTGACCAAGGGGAGGCCCTGTGCCTCAGTGCCCGAGACACGCTGGTGGCCAGGGACGGTGAGCCCAGCCACGGAAATGGAGGGGCCGGAGAGCCATCACGTCACCAGGAGAGAAAGACTAAAGCTCCACGGATGGAGCCCGGGGAAACCCTGCCAGTGACACCGGTGACCGCGGGCAGGGGCCTTCCCGTCTGTAACGCGCCCTCCGCAGGCGCAGCCTCTCGGTCCTGCCCGCGGGGCGGGCAGTGCCCGGCACCGGACCGGCTCCCGCAGACGGGCCCGCACTCACCTGGAGCAGCGTCTCCGACCGCCAGATCTCATGGGAGGCGGGGTCCGCGTTCACCGACGTCTGGTGGGAGACGTGCCGCTTCAAGAGGCTGGTGTGGTGCAAGCCGTAGGAGGCAAAGGGCACGGCCGGTGTCCTGGGGACAGACAGACAGACACAGAGAGTGTCGGGATGGCTGCGGGGCGGGGCGGGCCACCTGGGACGGCAGGGGCAGGTCCAGTCATGCCGCCGTGTGTGAACAAAGGGAGGACGCTGCCTTCAGGGCCGGCCCAAGGAGTGAGGGGGGAAGACCGGAGGAGCGTCAGCTGGCACTGCTTGTCCACAACAGGCTTGGCCGAGGACCGCAAGGGACACAGACGCTGCCCACTAGGTCCCCCAGGTTCGTTACCTGAGACCCAGGCACTTATCCACCTTCCCCGGAGGAGGGCCGCGGCATCCCTCAGCCAGGCCAGCATCTAATCGTGGGGTACACCTGAGGGGCAAGGGCGCGGCACACACCGCCATTGGGGTCGGGACCCTCTGGACTATGGAGAGACAGCCGCGAGCAGGAGGCAGGAGACTGCTAAAGCCCAAGGCGGGTGTGGGGCCGGGCTGGCGGGCCCTACTCTGCAGGAAGGTCGAAGAGACCACAGGTTTCTGAAAACACTCATGAGTTAAGGTGTGACAGCCACGTGTCTGTAACTTGTTCAAACAGCTCAAGAAAACACACACAGATTCGCAGATTAAGACAACTCGGAAATCAGGCGGGTGAAGGGCCTGTGAAAGTTCTGTTACATGTAGCAACTTGTAAACCCTGAAATCATATCTTAGAAGGAGTGAGCCAAATCCGGCCCAGAATCCACCTGGCAGCTGAAGCCTCTCTGGGGCTGTGAATGCCCCCCCAGCCCCCGCTCCACACCCCCCGCCTGTCCTGTCCCATCCTCGGGGGCCCTGCCACGCAAGTGCAGGGTGACCCAGCACGTGCCAGAGGGCGGGGGCTCTGCAGGAGAGAGCCTGCAGCCTCCAGGGAAGGAGGTGGGCTGGCAAGGCCCAGGGCTCTGCCCAAGCGCCCGGCCCCCGCAGCCCAGCGCCCCCGTCCTCCACGGCTGGGGCCGTCGGCCATCCCCAGCTCCAAGTCCCTTGCCAGCTGCTCTTGGCCCAGCCTGGGCTCGGGTGCCCTGTGCGGAGAGGGCGGCCACACGCAGAACACGGCCCAGGCCCTTTCCTGAGGCCAAAGAACCTGCCACTTAAGGGAAGCCCCCACCAGCCCTCCAGCCCGCACCAGGGCAGCTGGGTCGCAGAGCCTCAGGCCGCAGACAAAGCTGAGCGCTCTGCACGCAAGGCACCACCACCGTCCCTGGTGGGCAATGCTCCACCAGGAGGAAGGACCACCGGCACCTGGTGGTGTGCGCGGGCACCTGGGCCCTGGCCGGAAGTCTCACCTGGGAGCCGGCGCGGGGCTGGGCCCCCCTGGGCTGGAGGAGAGGGGTGGCAGCACGCTGCCTTCCGTGGGCAGAAACCAGGCCAGGTACCTGTCCACCAGGATGAAGTAGGCGCAGTCGGAGGTGCGGACGTGGAGGGCCCCAGGGGGCGGCTGGAAGCAGAGCCCCGGGAGCGTGGCTGAGGACCCCGCCCCCGGGGGGCTGACCCCGCCCCCACGGGCTCAGGCCCTGCCCCTGAGGACCCCGCCCCCACGGGCTCAGGCCCTGCCCCTGAGGGTCCCAATCACCCAGGGCGGGGCCCGCCCTGCCCCCGCCCCGCCCCTGCCCAGAAGGCACCCCCTGCAGGAAGCCCCCCAGACCAGCACTCGGGGCGCCCGCCCGTCCCAGCCCGTCACCCTGGCTCAGTGAGGGTGGCCTGAAGGGTGAAGGCTGCGGGCGCAAAGGGGACCAGGAGGCGGCCGGCCCAGCCTAACTGGACAAGAGCCCTGAGGGGCACCCCTGCCCCGCCCCCAGGGGGCTTCAGCCCTCCTTACCTTCTGAGTGATGAGGCTCAACGCAAAGAAAAACATGTAGTACTCGAAGGGGTCTGAAGGCCGCGTCAGGGGACAAACGGCAGGGCGGGCCCCCCCCCCCCCCCCCCCCCCCCGCGGCCGGCTGCCTCCCTCCCCCCCCCCCCCGCCCCCCCCCCCGCGGCCGACAAAGGATACTGAGGGCCAGGTACAGGCCGAGGCCTCCGGCGGGCGGCAGCTGCACCTTGTTGTGGTACAAGGGGCTGTCGGGAAGCGCGCGCTCCTGGATGGACGCCTTCACGGGCCCCTGCAGACACAGGCGTGGCCTGAGGAGGCCGTGGTGGAGCCCAGCCCTGACCCCAGCAGGGGAACTGCGCTGTCCCCTGCCTGTCACGCACTCTCCTGCGTCCCCACCAGGCCCGCTGCAGCAGGGCGCATCTTGGCCCAGCCAGGCATGCGATGGATCCCATCTGTTGTGCTTCTGAGCCCTGTGAGCCAACCTGCATTTAACTCGCCCCACAGAACTGCAGACTCAATAAAAAGCCTCTAGGCACATGCCCTGCCACTCAGCAGGAGGCCACTGGGCCTTCCCACTGGCAGGGTTCAGATCACCTCTGGGAAAGAAGGAGCTGGTGAAGTTCCAATTGGTGATGCCTCCGGGGCCAGACACCAGGGTGCTCTGGCCACTGTGACAACCCTTCAGGCCCCTGTCCGCTGCCAGCACCATGGCCACGAGCCCACCTTCACCGCTGTGGCTTACTTACGGGCAGGTAGGAGACAGGAAAATCAAACTTATAGTCTTCGGCCTGAAGTTTATACACCAGTTTCATCATTGGGCCTCTGAACGCGAACGACAGAAACAGGGAAGTGAGTGGCAAACCAGACAGGACTCCCCGAGAACGTCCGGCCCCGTGTAGGCAAGACGACCTACCCAGGGTCCAGGAACTCCAAGGCGACGCTGTGCTCCACGGGGCTCACGCGGCCCTGCAGGCAGCGCAGGTTCCAGCCGGGCAGGACGCCGTCCAGGCTACCGAAAACGCTCTCGACCAGCCACGGGAACACAGCGTGCAGCTCCTGCAGCGGCGTGGGCGCTCGGAGCAGGCTCTCCAGGGGACCCTGCCCGCCTCCCAGCTGGGCCTGCACCCAGGACCTGCTGCCCCGTCTTGGGCAGCCATGGTGACGTGGCTACTGCATGTCTGGCTCAACACCGCACGGCTGACCTCTGTGCTAGACACGGCATGGGCAGGTGTGGGGAGGGACGCCCGTGTGACAACTATAACCGCTTCCAGACACTGCCAACGGCCCCTGTGGGACCACAGCTGAGAAACCCCAATCTACGTGCTCTCATTTACACGTCACAGACATGAGTTACACCCCGCGTCAGGCTTCCGCAGGCAGCGCTCGGAGGTGGGAGAGGGGCTTATAGACCCTCCTCTGGGAGCATGTGGGACACACCCCCATAGAAAACAGACAGCAAAGCCTTACCTTTGCTGGAAAGTCCTCGATGACTTTAACCAAGTCTTGGCAGCGCTGTGCAAAAGGCTTGTTTATAGAGTCGGCTTTCAGGCTGGCCTAGGAGACAGAGCCAACCAGAACAGGGTTGAGCACCCTGCTGGAAGTCAGACCGGAAGTCCAAGTGACAGGCGGGAGTCAGACACAGAAGGCTCGTGTCATCCCGACCAGAGAAAAGAAGGGCCCTATGTGCACGGATAAAGGTCAGCAGGCAAGGCCAGGCTTCGCCCAGGAAATGCAAGGCCCTGGCCATCTCCATGAGGGTGGGGCCCACAGCGTCTCTGTCAGATGCAAGACCCCGCTGTGCAGGCTGGGGCTGGATCTGCTGGCTTTCGGGGGGCACCAAGAGGACCCTCCGCCCAGAGCAACATCCACAGGAAGGTGCAGGCCTGGTGCCCCAGCAGAGCAGGGACCTTCCAGGTTTCACCAATGGCAGTTAAGGTCATTAGAACACCTCGCTTTCGTGTAAGGATTTACGAGACGTGAAGACACAGGTGTCCATTCTCCTCCCTTGCCCCTCCCCCAGCCGGGAAGACCGGGGAACCGACACTTCTATGACCCCTTCTTGTAAATGAGAAAACTGGGGCTCAGTGGCTGCATAAAAAACCAGCACACACCAGCACACACTCGAGCCTGAGGATCCTAACGGGAGTCCATGCTTTCCAGCACAGCACCCCAAAAAGCACACACTGCAGAGCTCTCCAGTCCCAGAGCTCTCCTGTCCCGTGGGCCCTCGGCGGGCAGCGGACACTTACCAGCAGGAAGCTGGGCTGCTGCAGGTGGGGGAACGCCATGGCAGCCTGCCTCGCAGGGTCCGGAGCGACCGTCTTAGGGGACCACTGCAGACAGAGATGGAGTCTCAACAAGGCACCGCAGCACTTCACGAAGCACAACCCAGGCGCACGTTCTGCAGAAGTGCTGTGCACGTGCAGGCCAGCGGGAGCCTCAGAGCCAGAACCGCGGGGGGAGCCTGTGGTAAAGCGGGGCATGCGCCCCGCGCCAGGCCTAGTTCCAGCAGCTCGCCATCCGCGCCTCACTTACTCCTCAGGGCCAGGCAGGAGGAGGCAGGTGAGCCTCCTCACCGCTCTCTAGAGAAAGGCGGGTGCACCGCCTCTGTCCTACCTGCGCCCTCTGAGGAAGGAGCGAGGAGGGACGAGCACACTTCACCAGCAGAGCCTCTGAACAGCCACTAGAAAATCAGGGGCAGCTCTCCAGACTCCCACTCCCTGTGCCTGCGGGGCAGAACCTGAAAACACCCAGAGCGAGCAGAGTCAGAGCCTCTGCGTCCCTTGACGGCTCTCCTGGCACAGCTCTGCCCACAGCCAAGGAACAACGCTGAGGGGGCAGCTGGCAGGCAGACTACGTGGATAGAGAGGCTGGGTGGGCATCTCTGCCCCTGGACATTACGAACACCTTCCTGTGAGACCAAGGGTGCTGGACACCCCCATCCCCAGCAGATGTCCCCCACCCCTGTCTGTAGAAAAGCTGAAGTCTGCCTGGCCCCCCCAGAGCACAAAACAGCCAGAAGAAGCAGCTGATGGTCAGGAAACTCTGATGCACACTCCTGAGTTGTTTATAGATGCTACAACTGCCAGCAAAGGAAGACAGCCAGCTGCGCAATGACCGGACTGCAGCCGTGACATAAGGCGCTCCACCCACAGCCAGCAGTTCTGAGAACCGGCCTTGAGACAGTGGGACTGGTGCTGCTCTTCTTCATAACCTGTCTCTGTGGCCATCAAAGTAATTGTAGCTTGCTCTGCTCGTATATGTAAACAGACTAAAACTGTCAGCAAGAAGATGCTACAGACTCACACCCACATCTTCCACTCAAAGAATACGGTGCCCTATGTCCACAGGAAGAAGTTTCAGAAGACAGGCTTTTGCCCCCAGTCCCACAGAAATGGAGCATTGGCCGGGGGATCCTTCGCCCTTTCCTGTCTGCCAATTTCTGTCTTGCTCAAACCTTGTAGAAATGAGGTGACCTGGTGGCATTTAACCTAACTCCTGACTCAGGGTCTACTGAATGCCCACAAAATCCTGCCTAACTTGTTGATACTTTTCCTAGATTAAAAAAAGGTAGGAATGAAAAAGAATGACCAGCTCTCTGCCCCCAGGATCCCTCCTGGCAATCCTGCAGATTAGCAGGCAAGACAACAGCTGAAAAACGACCACGAGGAGACTGCCAGCCTGCACGAGACGGAAAGTGATGCAGAGCCTGACGTCCGGCCGCAATGACTCTGAGATTCTTTCCCCTTATCCCTTTAAAAACTGTCACTGTGGCGCATAATCTTCAGAGTCGCCTCTGGGATACCGGTCTGGCTGCTCCAGCTTTCTGATTAAAACAACCTTTCTTTTCTCTTGACACTTGCCTTTGGAGTACCCGCTATTGGGCTGTGAATAGTCAAATCTTGGGTCCAGCAACACTGAGTCTGCTCAACTCCTAATTAAACTAAACATTCGCTTCAGTTTTAAGGATGACTTAAAATGCTCCAGTCCTGAACCAAGCGGTCCAGAGAACACCGTGCACTACTCCGAAACGATCAAAGCGGCATAAAACCCTGTACTGCGGGCCAAGGGCAGAGCTTCAGAGATGACGAGGTGAAAGCTGCTCCTTCCTGGGAGAAAGTTGGCAGAGTTAGCGGCTGAGTGAGCCCGAGGCGCCTAACTGCGGAATTTCGGGGAGACGGCAGCGTCCCGGTTCTCCCACCGCGCCGCCTGCTCTGGGCGCCCCCCTCCACTTCACCCCGCCACCTCCACACCCGCTGCCTTCAGGAGTGCCTTCCGACCCGGCTTCGGGGTCTCTCCTGGAACCGCAGCCCTGGCGGCGCCCATCTCGTCGGGGCGTTCCTCCGGCCGCGCAACGAGCAAGCCCTCCCGTCTGCAGCTCGCCACTACCCGGCGACCCTCGGAAGCCGCGGCTCCCCAAGGCCAGCACACCCGTGGCGGGGGTGGGCGTCAGGCCGAGACCCACCCCCGCGCCCCCCACAGCGCTCAGCGCTCGCCGGGGAGTCCCAGGCTGTCGGTCCCCCACCGCGCGCAGGAACGTTAACCCGGCGCCCGCCTGAGCGAGGCTCGTGAGGCGCGCGGGAAGGCGGAGGGAGGGCGCGGCGCGGCACTCGACGCCCCGGTCCGATGCCCGGGCCTCGCGCGGACCCGACATCTGCAGAGGTTTGGGGCGGCCGCCAGGACACTGGTCCCGACGGCGCGCTACTGCCACCACTCACCTGAGGAACCCGCAGCGTCGCCCACTTCAGGGACGGAGGCAGCCATTCGGCGACTCGGCGCTGAAATGTCGTCATCAAGCTGCGCGCGTCGCGTCCCCCGGGCGGACGCGGTCAAAAGCGCGTGCGCAAAGCCAAGCCCCACCCCCCCTTCCGCGGGTTTATGGGAGGCCCGCCTCGCAACGCGCGCGCGCGCGCAGCGGGGAGCCTAGCGGCAAGGACCGCGCGTGCGCAAGAGAAGCGGCCTCGCGTTAAGTTTAGGGCCTACAGGCGCGCCCCCTATCGGGGGGCGGCGCGGGAGAGCCGCGCGCCGGCCTGGCTGGCGTTTATTGGGCGACCGCGGGGCTCTGCGTGCAGGCTTCCTGCTGGGCGCGCGCGGGGGCCCAGTCGCTAAGGGGCGGGTGCTCCGCACTTCCGCCGCCGCCCGGGCCCGAGCACCGGACGGCGGGGCACGTGGCGGGCCGGTAGGGGGGCGCGGCGGGGACCGGGCGGCGCGCACCCTCCACGGTTCCGCAGATGGCGGCCGCGGGCGCGGGGCCGGGCCCCGGGCCGGGGGCGCCCCCGGGACTGGAGGCGGCCTTGCAAAAGCTGGCGCTGCGGCGGAAAAAGGTGCTGAGCGCCGAGGAGATGGAGCTGTTCGAGCTGGCGCAGGCTGCGGGCGGCGCCATGGACCCCGACGTGTTCAAGTGAGCGCCCAGGGGAGTCGGGGTCCCCCGGGGCGGCCGGCCCGGGCGAGGAGAGCTCACTGCCACCGCGTGTGTTCTCGCCAGGATCCTGGTGGACCTGCTGAAGCTGAACGTGGCGCCCCTCGCCGTCTTCCAGATGCTCAAGTCCATGTGCGCTGGGCAGAGGGTGGCGAGCGACTCCCAGGACCCCACGGCCGTGCCCCTGCCCGCGCCCAGCGTGCCTGAGACCCGAGGTCAGAGCCGGGCCGGGGCGGCGGGTGGGCAGCGCCTGGCACTGGGCGCCTTTGGTCCCGAGCGGCCAGGCCTTTCTGTTGTTCTTGTCCCAGAACTCGGTGGGCACATCCGATGGCTGGCCCCTTGGACTCCAGTCCCCAGCTTGGACTTTGCTATCTACCACCCTGGAGGGTGCCCGTCCACATGGGGAGGGTGCAGGGTGGGAGCCCCAAAGCCACCTAGACCTTATTAGGACTCTGCAACCCGTTTCTCCCCAGCTCTGCACTCAGGTCGTTTTCCCACGAAGCTGGCAACAGGCGGCATTGGTTCTTTCCTCCCTGCAGCTGTAGCCTGTACTTAAGTCCTCAGGGAGCAGGGCGGCCAGAGGCTTTCCTGTGCTCGCTTGTTGGCCCCTCACCTGGCCCAGGTCCTGCTGAGTCTGGATAGTGAAGCTTCCCTCTGTGGGCAGCTCTTGGCTGGCAGGGTGCAGAGGGCCTGGGGCGCTGCTCAGTCTGGAGGTTGTGGCTGGGGTGAGCAGGGGCTGGTGACCAGGGTGTCACAGTGGAGCTCTAATCCACTTGGCATGTCCCTTCTCCGTATTCCAGACACACTTGAGACGCAGCTGAATGTTGGGGCCGGCTCCTTGGCTAGAAACATTGAGAAGGGGCAGAGGGCAGCTGGGCCCCTGGATGGGAGCGCCAGGGCCCTGGGCGCCTGCGTCCCTGTCCTGAGAGGCCCCCTCCTGGGCGCTGCGGTGCGGGCCTCCCCACTGATGCTCCCTGTCTGCTCTCTCTGTCTCTCTCTGACCTCCAGAGGCCTCCTTTCTCTCTGTCCGGAGCCGTAGCCCCCCCGCGAGGCCCTCCTTTTCCTGCGCCCCGCAGCCTGCGGCCTCTCCGGTTCTGCTCCACGGCCCAGCTGCCGCGTACTCGCCTCTCTCTCCAGGGCCCCCCGGTTCCCTCCGGTTCTCTTGCTGCCTGTTCTCTCCTTTTGCAGGTTGCGTTTATTGGTTTATTTCTGGGGGTTGGTACTGTTTCCATGGAAACTGCCATGGCCTCCAGAACGAGCGGCTCTGAGCTGCAAGGGCGCTGCAGTGCTGTCAGCTCCCGGACTGGCCGTCTGGAGGATCAGCCCCCAGGGTCCCCCCTTGCCTGGTTCCTGAGCTGGGGGTGCGGCCACTCCTGCCCGCGAACGTGCTTCCCTTCAGCAGCACCCGGCCCTGTGCCCGGCGGGGTCACAGGCACGTCCGCGCGGGACCGTCCCCCAGGGGTGTGGGCCAAGGGTAAGGGGCACGTGTGCAGCCCGCCTTGTGCACCGGTGTTCAGTCTGGTCTGCAGCACCAGTCAAGCCCCTGCTGGGTGCTCCCCACGCCCCTGCCGCCCGCCGGTCCTGGCCACCAGACCCCGCCAGCGGGCCCAGCAGGAGGTGGGGCTGCAGTGGTTCCTGCCTGACATTTCTCACCCCTGGTCACACATCCTGTCACTGATACCTGGCCTCAGCAGCTGGCCGACTCCACAAGGGGCGCTCTCACCACCCAGGACAAAGCTCTGGGCTTTTCTGGTTCTAGTTCCCACTCAGCGCCTGGTAGAGCCCGCAGTGGGGGTTAGGTGCTCCCCAGCTTCAGGGGCCCCCAAGTCCCTACTGGCAATGGGCCGCTGTTTGGGGGGGTTCGCTTCATTAGGGGAGTAAGCCGGCAGTGATTCATTCAACAAGGATGACATGGTTCACTAGCATCGCCGACTCCACGGACATGAGCTTGAGCAAACCCCGAGACAGTGAAGGACAGGGAAGTCTGGCGGGCTGCAGCCTGCGGGGTCACGACTTAGTGACGACGACGACAAACCGCTGTCTGTCTTGACCCTTAAGAGGGCCCCATGGGAACCAGGCTTTACCCTGGGCTCAGCCTCAATCCTCGTTTAAGTCCGTTCCATCTGACCTAATAGCCACATCAGAGGAAGGTGAACAGGCATGACAAGCTCCGAGCTCCCAAACGTGCCTTGCTGGGTCCAGCGGGCCCAAGGCCTGAGTGGGTCTCCCCACGAGCCCCTAGGCTGTGTGGCTCCTTTAGGTGCCGAGAACCACCCTGAGCTGGATGAAGGGCCTGCTTCCGTCCTGAGGTGGTTTCCCTGACACCTTCCATGACTTAAGAGTGGCATCAGTTTCTTATTTCCGGGTTTATCAGCCTCACCAGATTTAAAGGTGAACGTTACTTTGGCTCTTTTACTTCCCTCTCATCCTTGAGTCTCCGGGGCCCTGGTCCTCCCTGGTGGGGGTCAGGAAGCACGCGTGTGCAGGCCCCGGAAGCAGAGCGGCAGAGTACAGCCTGCGGCAGGGGCCCGCCTCGGGGAGCTGCCCCTGCACCGCGCTTCAGCGGCGCTCAGGCCCCAGGGTGAAGCCGCAAGCTCCCAGGCCTGACTCGGCCTGGCCCAGCCTGGGGAGGGTAGTGTGGCCTCTCCAACTGGATGCCCCTGTGGGGTGGGGACCATGCACTCACTGGACCAGAAGGCTGGCATCTGTCCTGGGGAGAAGGGCAGGGACAGCCCTGTTGGCTCATTTTGGTGGCCCCTGGGCACAGCTGGCCCCGCATCACCCCACCACACACTCCAGTCTGCTCCTGCTCAGCAGTGGGTGACCGGTGGCTGCTCCTTATTCGAATCGAGTTCTCATAGGGAGACCAGCTGTCAGGCTTCCAAGCTGGGGCCACTGCAAACGCCCAACCCTGTGCCAGGTGGCTCAGACTAGCTCTACAGCTGAGCGTGGCTGCCCCGTGGAGCCTCAGGGGAGTCCAGTCTCGGGGCCAGCGGTTCTGGATGTCTGTAGAACAGAGGGGAGAGGGAGACCACCAAGAAGCAGCGCTTCCATGACCAGGTTCAGAAGCCGGCCTGGCGAGAGCCGGTCGCAGGGTCAACTTGCCCAGCTTCCCTACGCTGCCCCCAGGGTTCTGCCTGGCTGCTGACGCCTGTGCTCTGTGTCCTCCAGGGAGAAACAAGGGCGGCGGTGCCCTGGGCGGAGGCACGGCCCTGGCAGAACGCAGCAGCCGGGAAGGACCCAGCCAGAGGATGCCCCGCCAGCCCAGCGCCTCCAGGCTGCCAAAGGGGGGTGGGCCAGGGAGGAGCCCCCCAAGGAGCGGCAGCTGAGCGCCCCCTGGGCAGGCAGCTCCCCCATCTTGTGGCTAATAAACCTCTGAAACGCCAAGGGTCCATTCCAGATGTGTTCTGTCACCCGTCAGCCAAGTTCAGGCACAAGCGTTTAGACTTAACTCTGGGTGCTGTCTTCACCACCTGCCTCCTGGGCCTCTTTTGAGCCTGCAAGAACCGTGGTCTTCCTGGGTCTCTTGCACTTTCACCGAGGCCCTCCCCAGCACGCAGGTCCAGCAGTGGTTTGAGCACAGAAGGGCTGTGAGTGACAGCTATTACCCTCCATGGGTCATGCATGCCACAGAAGCAGGTAAGACCCTTCCTCCCAGGGTCCTGAGCGGCCACATCCTACCCGCAGGTCCACAGAGTGTGGACCCTCTGCAGACCCGAGGTTTCCACACTCCACCTCTAGGCCCTTATGCCTTAGGCCGCCTATCCCAACAGAGAAGCCTGGGAAACGGGATATTCAACTGAAAACCAGCGGGGCGTCCTCCACACTCCTGCAGACAGATGAGCTTGTTCAGGCACAGGTTTACCTGAGAAACTTTAATAGGGAAACACATCTGTGACGGGACACTGGGGGAAACAAGTGTGGGGCTGCGGCCACGCCGCCTTCAGTACTCCTCCCCTTCCTCGGCCTCCGCCTCCACCGAGTCCACGCCCACCTCCTCGTAATCCTTCTCCAGCGCCGCCAGGTCCTCCCGGGCCTCCGAGAACTCCCCCTCCTCCATGCCCTCCCCCACGTACCAGTGCACGAAGGCGCGCTTGGCGTACATGAGGTCGAACTTGTGGTCCAGGCGGGCCCAGGCCTCGGCGATGGCCGTGGTGTTGCTCAGCATGCACACGGCCCGCTGCACCTTGGCCAGGTCCCCGCCCGGGACCACCGTGGGGGGCTGGTAGTTGATGCCCACCTGCCGGAGGAGGAGAACATGGTGAACTCGGAGTGTGGCCTCGGAAATGGGGGCTTGTTTTTTAAAATGGGGGCCGTGGACCCCCTTTACATGATGCCATGTAGGAACAGGTGCTGTACTTTTTGGCAGTATCTGCCAGTGTTTAATATCCTACATTTTCACTTTTAGAAGAGGACTTAAGCTTTTCAGCCTTCTGCTGGACTAAAATATCTTGCCACATACACACTTTCATAATGAGAAAACCTGATACAAACATGGAAAAAGATTCCATGAAAATGGTGCACCCCCGAGCAAACAGCTGTCAGCACGTGAAGTCACTCAGGCAGGTGAGGATTCAACACCGTCCAGGAGTGAACTGTCATGTGTGGGGACAGCAGTGTGACCTAACCTCCCTCCAGACTGGCCTCCCCTCTGGCGCACAGACTCGGCCAGGACGGGAAGCCTGGGCACAGCGCCCGGCACCGCACACAGCGCTGCCCAGCTGAGGCGGCCGTGGATGGCAGCCTTGCCTCCCAAAGGTCAGAGCAAGGGCACTGAAAGGAAACGTCCTCAAACCAAGAAGAATGGGAGAAGAAAAAGACTTCCCTGGTGGTCCAGATGCTGCGGTTTCCTGCAGGGGCCAAGGGCTGACGTCTGGCCCAGGGACTAAGATCCCCCATGCCATGTGGCATGGCAAAAAAAAAGCTTCCAACCCCAACCTGTTAACCTAACCTCAGAGGCCTGCAAACATCTACGAAAGGTTTAATTTTGTGGATATTTCTAATTGGTGAAACCTGCTGCATACACACTTTACCCCGTGAGTCATTTACACGTGTGAGTCGAACACCCTCAGGTGGTCCGTGTCAAGGTGTCTAGCAGTGAGGCCGACAGAGGCCAGGTGGGTGCAACAGCGTGGGCTGGTCAGAGGCAAGCTCGGTATTTAAATGGGAAAACGATGACCCACGCATCGCTGCTACTTGGCCTCACTTTCAGTCTGCAAAGACCCTGGGGATGGCAACTCCCAGCACACCGAAGGGCCGCATCAGGGCTCAGATGCAGGATCCAGCACTTTATCTAACAAAGATCACTTGTGAGAAAGGACTCAACGAGGAAGAGGGCGCAGGGTTCACAAGCCCAGGCGTGGCCAGGCACTTAGCCTGGTGGTCACAGGTCTAAAGTGGGACATTCTGGGACTTGGCTTCAAATTCAGGATGCTCTTCTTTGGGCAGACGTTTCACTGGGACACTAAACACAGTTGGAGGAGCCACTTCTATTAGTGTGGTTTTGTATGGGAGGCAGCATTCCAGGTCTGACTTGGAGAAACAGCGGTGAACCACTCTTGGTCCCACAGAAAATATTGCATAATGAATAGAAGAGCCTCTCTACAAAAACATAACTGTTGCCTAAGATTCAGTGACAACTGGTGACTGAAGCAATGTGAAATCTAAACCCAATCACAGAATGACACCACACACTCTGACAAGGTTCTTTGGTGAGCAGTGGGGAAACCTGAGTACAGGCCTGCAGTCGGAAGTCTCTGAAAGCTCCCTCCTTCCGTCGCTGACCCTGAGGCTCTGAGGTTCTAAAAGCCGTCTCAGCGTCTGTCTCTGAAGTGTAAGATGTTGGTAGTATCAGCCCATGGCATTATTGGCTGGTTGTAACAAGTAAAGGTGCATGAAGTATTGATCAAGATCAAGGCATCCAGCACACTCATTACTAACCTTGCTGTCCCTGAAACCCAGCCGCCCGGGAACAGGGGACCCTCTGCGGCGGGTCAGCACCCTGCCCCGGGGCCGGCCACGGGCAGAAAGCTGCACACGCGCTACCGCCCAGCCTACCTTGAACCCGGTCGGGCACCAGTCCACAAACTGGATGGTGCGCTTGGTCTTGATGGTGGCGATGGCCGCGTTGACGTCTTTGGGGACCACGTCCCCCCGGTACAGCATGCAGCAGGCCATGTACTTGCCGTGGCGAGGGTCACACTTGACCATCTGGTTGGCCGGCTCGAAGCAGGCGTTGGTGATCTCGGCCACGGACAGCTGCTCGTGGTAGGCCTTCTCGGCCGAGATGACCGGGGCGTACGTGGCCAGGGGGAAGTGGATGCGGGGGTAGGGCACCAGGTTGGTCTGGAACTCGGTCAGGTCCACATTGAGGGCGCCGTCGAAGCGCAGGGAGGCCGTGATGGAGGACACGATCTGCCCGATGAGCCGGTTGAGGTTGGTGTAGGTGGGCCGCTCAATGTCCAGGTTGCGCCGGCAGATGTCGTAGATGGCCTCGTTGTCCACCATGAAGGCGCAGTCCGAGTGCTCCAGGGTCGTGTGCGTGGTCAGGATGGAGTTGTAGGGCTCCACCACGGCTGTGGAGACCTGGGGCGCCGGGTAGATGGCGAACTCCAGCTTGGACTTCTTGCCGTAGTCCACCGAGAGCCTCTCCATGAGCAGCGACGCGAAGCCCGAGCCGGTGCCGCCCCCGAAGCTGTGGAAGATGAGGAAGCCCTGCAGCCCCGTGCACAGGTCCGCCTGCGGGAGGGAGAGGCGTGAGCCGGGCCGCACGTGCCACCCCAGGCTCTCCAGTCCCGGCCGGGAGCCCCCCGGGCCCTTCTCACCAGCTTGCGGATGCGGTCCAGGACCAGGTCGACGATCTCCTTGCCGATGGTGTAGTGGCCGCGGGCGTAGTTGTTGGCCGCGTCTTCCTTCCCGGTGATCAGCTGCTCCGGGTGGAAGAGCTGCCTGTAGGTCCCCGTGCGCACCTCGTCTGCAGGGGGACAGCAGCCGGGCTTGGAGGACGCCGCCTCACCCCCGCGGCGGCTCCAGGACCTGCCTATCTGCAGGTCCGCGTTGCTCCTCCCAGGCCGGGGGTCAGGTCTCCCAAGCGAGTCTCCGAGACAGACATGCCCATCTGCCATTCACGGCTCCAGGGGGGTCCATCAGCAGGGAACAAGCGCCAGTGTGGCCGGCTCCCGAAGGACGGGAGTGCCCAGGCGGCTCTGTGTGCGCCTCGCCCACACCTGCCGCTCCACCCCAACGTCACTGGGACGGCCCTGCTACCCTGCACAGATGCCAGCCTGGCTGCCCCGGGCACCCCTGTGGCCTGGGTCTCCCTGGTTCCAGGGTGACTGTCCATTGTCTCCTGGGTGGCCGCTCCCCTCGGAAACTACCTCGCGCTTCTGACCTGTGTGTACCCAGCGAAGGTTCTGCGCTTCCCTTGCCAAGTGGGAGGGGACCTACCGACCACGGTGGGCTCCAGGTCCACGAACACGGCCCTGGGCACGTGCTTGCCGGCCCCGGTCTCGCTGAAGAACGTGTTGAAGGAGTCATCCCCGCCGCCGATGGTCTTGTCGCTGGGCATCTGGCCGTCGGGCTGAATGCCATGCTCCAGGCAGTACAGCTCCCAGCAGGCGTTGCCGATCTGGACGCCCGCCTGCCCCACGTGGATGGAGATGCACTCGCGCTGGAAGCAGAGAAATGAGTGAGGCCCAGCGACTCGGCAGGGGTCTCTGCGTGGCATCAGATGTACCTGACTTCTTAAATTAATTGTTCTAATATCTTTTGGTTTTTTTAAGGTCTTGTCAGACTTTTTCTCACAAGCTCCCAGGTCGATAGGGGCCCAGCACGCTCCTGGAGAAGAGCGGAACCAGCTCCGGAGAAAACAAGAGGCTGAGCCGGAGCAGAGACGGCGCCCTGCTGTGGGCGCGCCTGGCGGGGACGGGGAGTCTGATGCTGTGAGAACAGCACGGCCAAGGGGCCTGCAGTGTTGTCCACGGATCAAGGTGCATTGCAAGTGGTCGAAGCAGGATTTTCAAGAGTAAACATCGACATTTTAGGAATCAGTAAACTAAAACCAATGGGAATGGTGAGTCTAATTCAGATGACTATTATATCTACTACTGTAGGCAAGAATCCCTTAGAACCAATGAACTAGCCCTCATAGTCAATAAAAGATTCCGAAACGCAGTACTTGGATGCAATCTCAAAAATGACAGAATGATCTCTGTTTGTTTCCAAGGCAAACTATTCAATATCACAGTAATTCCAGTGTATGCCCTAATCACTAATGCCAAAGAAATTGAAGTTGAACTGTTCTATGAAGACCTACAAGACCTTCTAGAACTAACACCCAAAAAAGATGTCGTTTTCATTATAGGGGACTGGAATGCAAAAGGAGGAAGTCATGTTCTGTCTGAGCACCTGCCTATCCGGCATGGAGACACACCTGAACTGTAAACAGGAACACAGTCATTATAAACATCTTCCCAACACTCAATAAAAACAGTAAAAACTTACACAAAACCAGCATCAAGCCATTCTGTTTCCACCCAAGGCTGGATTTACCAACCTGATGTAAGCAACGGCTCAGAAAATCAGACCCTTCTCAGTCATTAGACAACAGGCCGCGCACAACAGTGAGTGGGTCCGCCGAGCAGGGAAGCAAGGCGAGCTTGGCAGAGGCCCCAGCATGTCCAGGCTGCGGCTAAGAGAGGAGGCCCAAGCAAAGCCCCGGGATCGCCCAGGGTTGAGTGGGGGAGTCCTGTGTTGAGAGGCCAAGGCAGCTGGAAAGTCTGGTGCTGGAGGAGAGACAGCTGCGCCGAGGGGGCCCAGGGCAGCAGGGAGGCCCCAGGGCCTCCCCCTGCCGCGGCAGGAAGACGTCCTGAGGCAGAGAGCTCCGGCGGGGGGGGGGGTCCCTCAGCAGTGGGGCCGAGTGAGGCCGACCCTAAAGACTGCCCTGAACCCACCCGAGAAAGCTTAATAGGACACAGAAGGATCAAACTCTTCCCAGGTATATTAATAGCATCCCAGCAGAAAGCTGAGAAACGGCTAAAAGAAAATCCAAAAAAATCTAACATCCGATAAGGTACAGCTCCTGATGCCTGCTCTCCACTGCTGTAATGCACATGGGTAAGGAGGACCCACCGCTCAGCAGGAACACGCCGCTCAGTGTCCCGCGGCAGCCTGGTGGGCGGGGAGTCTGAGGGTGAGCGAGACAGGCAGGAATGTGGCTGAGTCCCTCCGCTGTCCACCTGAACTAGCACAGTGCTATACGTCTCGGGTATACCCCAAAACATAAGAAAAACTTCAAGAAAAAGATCCAGAAATGACAGATGATTAGTAGATTAAGGACAGAATTAGTAGAATTATATGCCTCAGGAAGGTACAGGAAAAATGAGCATGATAAGGAGAAACACATCTGATATATAAAAAAAGGCCCTAAATCAAATTGCCAATTATGAAAGAGTCTGAAATGAAAAACACACTGGATGAGATTAATAACAGATTCCATATATTTTAATAACTATAAATGGAGAGTAACCTTTAAAGACTATATAAAAAAATAAAACAACAAAAAATTCCCAGCCGATTATACACTGAGAAGATCTGAAATGATGAAACAGTTCTGGAAATAGTGGTTATACCACAAGTGAATGTACTTAACAGTTAAAATGGTAAAAATGGTTAAAATGGTAACTGCTGTCATGTGTATTTTAAATACACACCAAAAAGAAATACTCAGCAATAAAAAGGAACTGTGCTGCAACAACATGGGTAAATCTCATAAAAATGAGTGAAAGAATCCAAACAACAACAAATTAACTCAATCCAAAAATCATCATATAAAATCCTAGAACACACAGACATGGTTACGCAGGGGAGACAGGGGGTGAGGCTGAAGTGAGATTTACAAAGGGGCACCAGGTAACTTCCCTGGTGGCTCAGAGGGTAAGGAGTCTGCATGCATTTCGGGAGACACAGGTTTGATCCCTGCGTTGGAAAGATCCCCTGGAGGAGGGCATAGCAACCCACTCCAGTATTTTTTGCCTGGAAAATCCCATGGATGGAGGAGCCTGGAGAGCTACAGTCCATGGACATGACCGAGCAACTTCACTTCTTCTTCACTAGGTAACTGGGGGGGATGGATATGTTCATTATCTCGATTGAGCTGATGGTTTCATGGGTGATCAACATGTTAATATTGATATTAAACTTTGTCAAATTACACACTTGCAAATAAAGATCTTGCATGCCAAACTAAAAAAAAAAAAAAAGATCACACAAGCCCCAGTGAAGATCAAAGATCACTCATGCTGCAACTAAGAACTGATGCAGCTAAATAAGTATTAAAAAAAAAAAAAAAAAAGCTTGCAACTTGGTATTTTAAAAAACTCAACAGTGCTCGCTTCGGCAGCACATATACTAAAACTGGAACGATACAGAGAAGATTAGCATGGCCCCTGCGCAAGGATGACAAGCAAATTCATGAAGCGTTCCATATTTTTTTTTAACCAAAGTTACACAGTGGAGTGTAAAAGGTTTTATTCTGTGTGTGATAAGCATTCATGTTAAACAATAAAATTGAATGGTTTCTTGTGTAAAAAAAAAAAACAACTCAACAAAAATAAAATTAAATTAAAAACTCAACAAACTGTAAGCACCTTTTTTTTTTTTTTTTGGCCGTGCCAGTGGCATGTGGGATCTTAGTTCCCTAACCAGGGATCAATCTCATGCCTCCTGCATTGGAAGCACAGAGTCCTAATTACTGGACTTCCAAGGAAGTCCTCAAGCACTTCAATAAAGGTCTTAATTTTTAAAAATTGAAATAATACAAAATATATTTTCTGTATTAGTATTAAATTACAAATCAAGTAACACAAAGATGTCTGCGAAATCCCCAAATATTTGGGAATGGATAACAAGGAAAATGAGAAAGTATTTTGAAAGAAATAAAAATGAAAACATGACATACAAACTTTGTGAGCTACACCTGGAACAGCACTCAAAGGGACATGTGTGTATATGTGTGTATTTTGCATCTGTGTGTGTGTGCAGGCATGCACGTGCTCAGTCATGCCCAACTCTGCAACCCCATGGACTGCAGCCCACCAGGCTCCTCTGTCCCTGGGATTCGCCAGGCAAGAACACTGGAGTGGGGTGCCATTTCCTTCTCCAGAGGATCTTCCCAACCCAGGAGTTGAACCCACGTCTTCTGCACCTCCTGCACTGGCAGTCCGATTGTTTACCACTGACCACCTGGGAAGTGTGTGTGTGTGTGTGTGTGTGTGTGTGTGTGTGTGTGTAAAATCAGTGACCTGTAAAATCTGATGGAGAGACTTCCCTGCTGGCCCAGTGGCTAAGACTCCGCCCTGCGAAAGCAGGGGTCCCAGGTTCAATCCCTGGTCAAGGCACTAGATCCCACATGCTGCAACTAAAGATCCCAAGTGCCACAACTAAGACCAGTGCAGTCAAATAAAAAACCCTTTCGGAGCTCAGGGCAGACCACCCCAAAATATGCTGGTGGCATACTAATTACTTCTAATTAAAATTACTTGAGAACCAGACAGTAGAAGAAAGCTCTGAACCCCCTCAGCCCCCCTGAAAGCAGGTAACAAAGCCCCCATAGGGAGGACGGGGGCACTGGGATCGCTGGGGACAGGGGTTTAAGGCTGAGAAAGCTGCATAAGCAAACCTTGTTACTTCTTCATTAACTGGCTACCCCCAGCAAACAACCCCTTTCTTTCTTCCAATCTTCATAAATAACTGGTTCTTTGTCTAAAAAGATATGTAAAGAGCCTGATTTTGTCACTTCTCAGGTCCTGTACTGACAGAACTTCCATATATATAAATTGAAATTTGATTTTCTCATGTTAATCTGTCTTCTGTCAATCTGATCATTAGATCAACGAGAAGAACCCAGAGAGGAAAATTTTTCCTGCCTTACAAACTCTTCTGGGGCTTCCTAGGTGGCGCTAGTGGTAAAGAACCCGCCTGCCCAATGCAGGAGACACAAGAGACACATTCCATCCCTGGGTTGTAAAGATCCCCCGGAGGAGGGCATGGCAACCCACTCCAGTATTCCTGCCTGGATAATCTCTCATGGACAGAGGAGCCTGGCAGGCTACCGTCTACGGGGTCACACAAAGTCGGACACGTCTGAAGCAACTTAGCATGCACACAAGCTTCTACTTTAATCAACTAGAACAGGAGCAAATATCCAAGTTGTGCAGACAAAAAAAGCAAGTATAATAAAGAAAAGAAACTGAACAGAAAAGAAGGGGAAAAACCCAGAGAAGAGTCAATGAAACCAACACCTGGTTGGAGCTGAACAATCAAACTGATAAGCCCCTGGCCAAATATATCCAGAAAAAGACAAGAGTAATTACCAGTATCAGGAAGGAAAAAGAGGATTTCACTACTGATAGGGATGAGATGGACAAATTCCTTACACACACCACTAAAGCTCATTCAAAAGAAGAGAATCTGGGGAGTTCTGGCCATCCAGTGGCTAGGACTCCAAGTCTCCACTGCAGGGGGCACAGGTTCACTTCCTGGTTAAGAAACTAGGATCCTGAAAGCAGTGCAGCAAGGTTGAAAAAAAACAAACAATAGCCTGAGTGAAGAGAAAATGGGCCATCAAAATGGCCACATCATGAGACAGATAATTTTAAACACAGGTATTATTTTCCCATCATACAATCATGATCATACCCCAGATTTTTAAACTCCAAGCTCTTAAGAGTGAAGGTCTGGAAGGCTAGAAATTCAGCTTCTGGTCTTGTCCTTAGTAAGTGAAAGAAAAAGGGCCAAATCCTAGCTGATTTTCTAGTTCTTTCTGATTCCAACCAAACTGCAATGCTGAACCAGAAACACATTACCCTCTGAGGCCAGGCAGGTTCTCCAGAAGGTACTCAATGTTGTGATGAGCCTCTAGGATGCAGAAAATAGGATTTTACAAAAACTGCTGCTCTGTAACTCCCATTAAATTATTCTTGAGACATAAACCCTTCTAACACAAAGGGAAGGTATCTGCAATGGCTGACGCTTTATCAGAGTTCAGTGTAATTTATTTCAGGCTATATTCACACCAACTCATCACCACCTCCCCCTCACCACACGTTTCCAAATTTTGTTGGTTAAACTAAGTACTGTGAACTTGGCATTTCAACTTGCAAAAACCCTGTTACACCAACAAACAATGGCTGAATAGCTCTTCTAAAAGTGTTAACCATTGTGTTTTTCTTATTCAAGACAACACCTTTGCTAAAAATAACAGCTCCTAATGCACAAACTCCTAATCCTGAAGCATCCTTTTACCTGTCAGGTAACAGAGGATACCTTTACTTTATACTTGGAATAATTCACTGCTCGAAAAAAATGTTTTTGAGCAGCTAGATGTTATGGTGTTCAATAACCAAGAAGAGAAACCTCAAAACCAAGTGTTGCAAAGGGAGATTGCAGAGGGTAGTGTGAGCTATTAATCCAGTTATGAACTTTATTCAGAGTTTGAAAGCTACCACAGGGATGAGAAGAGGAGGGTGACATCAGTGTCAGTTAATCGGGAACAAGGGAGATGTGAGCTGGGCCAGGTGAAGCCCTGTCAGGGATCATTCCAGCCTCTCTCCACATAAGGGTGACTGGCCTAGGACATGCAGTGACAGAGGTGTTGGTTGCCTTCCACCGGTGTGCAAACTAATAATGTCGTTAATAAATTCAACAATTAACTAGAAACCTATGACTTGAGAACACAAATATGAACAAATCAAAGGCAGAAGCCTAACCCTGCTGCGGGAAAACAGGAATTCTCGTGTATGTGTTGGTGATGAAAGGGAATCTGAAATTAGCTCTCATTCACTTCTGGGGTCCCACGTACACCAGTGAGAAACACTGCAGGCACAGATTCCTCCCCGAAACTCCATGCGTTAAAGACTGGAAAACCCCCAAACGTCCAGCGTTTTAAAACAGGCTCAAGACACGCAGCCACCCCTAGAACACTGGGCAATGATAAACTAGGACGCAGGTCTTCGCACACTGGCACGAGGGAGTCGGGCTGTTTGAACACTGAAAAACCCAGACGTGAGAAAAAGGGACTGTAAGCACGTCTATTCCTGTTTGCTTGGTTTTGCTTTAAATAAAAAGAACACCTCACAATGCTATCTAATTGAGGGAGCCGCTTCTTTTCAGCACATACGGTCTTCTGTCACTCACTATCTCAAGGCCTCTTTCCGTAACTGCCCTCGTGAGCTCACACACAGACCAATAAGAGCGCTCAGGCACAGACCCCTGGCTTTTGCTTTGAGAAGGACGAGTCTGGAACGGCGAGGCTGGGAGCCATTTATTGCACCTGCGAAGTGAGCCGCGCGCCTGCCCCTGACCCGCATGCTCCAGACACCATCCCGCCACCTGAGCCTGTCTCCCGGCCCCGCCACCCATCCAGGCCCGTCCCCCCGGCCCCTCAGCCGGTCCAGGCCCATCACCCGGCCCCGCCGCCCGTCCAGGCCCGTCCCCCCGGCCCCTCAGCCGGTCCAGGCCCATCACCCGGCCCCGCCGCCCGTCCAGGCCCGTCCCCCCGGCCCCTCAGCCGGTCCAGGCCCATCACCCGGCCCCGCCGCCCGTCCAGGCCCGTCCCCCCGGCCCCTCAGCCAGACCAGGCCCGGCCCCCAGGCCCCGCCGCCTGTCCAGTCCTGTTCCCCAGAGCCTCAGCGGGCCCAGGCCTGCCCCCTAGGCCCCTCCGGCGCCTACCATGGTGGTCACCCCTGGGCCACAAGCCTCTTCAACCTCTTCTCAGTCCGACGCCACGCGCCCAACTGCCGACGCGCTTCCCCGCACTTCGTGTCCTGATTGGCTCGCCGGCCGCAAGATGGCCATTGGCTCCGACCGCTCACTGGGCCAGATCCACCCCGGCCAGGACAGCAATGGTGATTGGCCAGTTCTGGCGGGCGAACTCGCTTTTCATTGGTCCTCACTTTGGGCGGGAAGCGGCGACAGGTCTTGTTCTGGAAGCTGCGCGTTGGCGCCTCCTGGGCCACCGCGGAGGGCAGAGGCGGGCCCGGTGGTTCGTCGGTAAACTGCGGAGCTGCGCGGGGCGCGAGAAGAAGCAGGACTGGTCCCCAGAGGGGGTTTGCGGGCCTGGCAGACCGCGGAAACGGTCTTCAGGTGGCAGTCTGTTGCTGGTGGCACGTGCTGCCGACCACGTGACAGGCTCCCGGACGCGGTGCCGCGAAGCTGGGGAGGGCGCTTCGCCTTCAGGGACGGGACTTACGCGCGGGTCTCCAAGTATTGCGAGTTTCCCAAGGATCAAATCAGGGCATGTGGGTGGGAGGGTGAGGCTAGGCTGGGCAGGGGGACAGGGACGTCGGAAAGTTGCAGTGAAGAAGGGCTGACGGCGGCCAGGCCACTGGGCCTGGGCACCTGTCCGTGCGGGCGGGTATACCAGCTGGCAGCTGAGGCGGGTTAGCTTGGCCATTTTTTACTGGGAGGGTGTGGCAGGAGACCTCACAGGTGGTGATTGCAGGAGGCCAGAGAACTACCCCACCCACAGACCTTGGCCAAAGGACACATGGAATTTCCCAGCTTCCTGGAAGGGGGGCTGGATATCCTCAGTTCACCGCCCTCCCCAAATCCCCCGTTCCTGCTGCTGGTCCATGGGAGAATCTGTGTTTACCCTACAGAAGAGAAGAACCCTTTCGCTGCTCTTTTAAGCACAGCTGGAATGAGCTGAAATCTTTGAGAAGGCAGGTCCAAAAGGAAGTTAAGTCAAGCGAATATAAGTAAATATAAATTATATATAATAATCTATAGATATAAATCGTATACTAAGCCAGGTGTTGCAGTGGCCAAAAATCCACCTGCCAATGCAGGAGACGCAGGAGACGGTTTGATCTCTGGGTGGGGAAGATCCTCTGGAGAAGGAAATGACGACCCACTCCAGTATTCTTGCCTGGGGAATCCCATGGACAGAGGAGCTCCGTGGTCTACAATCCAAAGGGTAGCAAAGAGTCAGACACGACTGAGTGACTGAACACACAAAAAGAAAACAAGGTTAAAAGTATAGATGAGGGACCTCCTTGATGGTCCAGTGGTTAAGAATCCACCTTCCAATGCAGGGGATCCAAGTTAGATCCCTGGTCAGGGAATTAAGATCCCACAGGCTGCAGGGCAACTGCTGAGCCCCCTTGCCACAACTGAAGCGCCAGCGTGCTACAACAAAGAGCCAGCGTGCTACAACGAAAACCTGGTGACCAAAATTTTTTTTAAAGTAGGTGAAAAATGCAGATTTCTTACCCTGCCTACCACTGCTAGGTCAATAGAGGCTGGAGTAATGTTCACAGTGGCAGATCAAATGATCTGAGTTTGAGTCACACTCATCACCACCATGGATTCAGTGTGACTAATTTCAGCCATTTCTCCCTTGCTTTGAAAGATTTCAGAGACTGTGGCCTGGGGGTTAGAAGGGTGGGGCAGCTAGCCAGAGAAAACCAGAAACCCTCCTCTTCTCAGGGAGGTCCAACAGGATTGGTGCCAGGAACTTGGGCCAGCTGTGGGGAGAGGGGCTGACCAGAAATGAGTGAGAGTGTTCAGCTCTGGTAAGGGCTGGAAAAGGTGCCAGTGCCAACAGCAGGGGACAGAAACAAGAAAGAGGGACTTTTATGATGGGAAACTAAGATTGTGCAAGCCTTGAGGCTCAGCCCAAAAGGAAAAACAAAAAGGAAGAAGGAAGAGCTGGGAAACCAGTTCATGGGGAGGAGTCATGAGGGTCAGTTTGGAGAGATAACGTGACACAACACGTTGATGGGCTTTGAAGGGTGGACTCTGGGCTAAATGTGGCCCAGGGGAGAATAGCAGACTCAGGGTGTCCAGCATTAGAAAAAAGAGGACAGAAGCTGCAGCATTCACACAAAAGTGGAGAAAAAGATAGCAATGACCTGGGAAAATGTAAGATTTCTTTGGCCCCAACTCCTTTGTCCCGCTGTTTACCAGAGGAACATCTCTGTTGAGCAGCCAGAGGCTTCATCTGGTTCTCTGGCCACTCAGCCCTTCCTGTCCCTGGTGTTCTTTCTTACGAACAACTTGGGGGTGGGGGGAGAACCAAAAAAGTAAAAAAAAAAAAAAAAACCACAACTGATGCTTTATCTTTTATTTTTATAACAACCTTATTTATTTTTTTTAATAACAACTTTACTCACATACCATAATACATGCAGAGTCCATCATTCAAAATGCCGGGATGGATAAATCACAAGCTGAAATTGAGACTGCCAAGAGAAATATCAACAACCTCAGATATGCAGATAATACCACTCTAATGGCAGAAAGCAAAGAGGAACTAAAGAGCCACTTGATGAGAGTGAAAAAGCTGGCTTAAAACTGACTGCAGCCATGAAATTAAGACGTTTGCCCTTTGGAAGAAGAGCTATGACAAACCTAGACAGTGTATTAAAATGCAGGCACATCACTTTGTCGACAAAAGCCCATTTAGTCAAAGCTATGGTTTTTCCAGTAGTCATGTACAGATTTGAGAATTAGACCATAAAGAAGGTGGAGCACCGAAGAACTGAAGACCCTTGAGAGTCCCTTGGACTGCAAGATCAAACCAGTAAGTCCTAAAGGAAATCAACCCGGAATAAGCACTGGAAGGACTGATGCTGATAGCTGAAGCTCCAATATTTTGGCCACCTGATCTGAAGAGCCAACTCACTGGAAAAGACCCTCATGCTGGGAAAGATTTAAGGCAGGAGGAGAAGGGAGCAACAGGGGATGAGATGGTTGGATGGCATCACCAAATCAATGGAGATGAGTTTGAGTAAACTCCGGGACTTGGTGAAGGACAGGGAAGCCTGTTGTGCTGCAGTCCATGGGGTCGCAAAGAGTCAGACACAATTTAGTGAATGAACAAATAATACTCCCCAGCTTAAAATGTACAGTTCCATTTTTTATATCCATGGAACTATGCAACCATCGCCACTATCTAATTTCAGAACATTTCAATCACCCCAGAAAGAAACGCTATACCCGATAGCAGTCACTTCCCACCCCCTACCCCCAAATCCCCATGGAAACCACTAATCTACTCTCCATCTCTATGGATTTGCCTAGTCATATAAATAAAATGATACAATATGTGGTCTTTTGTAACTGGTTTTTTTCACTTAGCATAATGCTTTTAAGATTTATCTATGTGGTATCACCACTTTTTTTTTTTTTTTTGGCCACACCTCACAGCACACCTAATTCTAGTTTCCCAACCAGGGATTGAACCCACACCCCCTGCACTGGGAGCATGGCGTCTTAGCCACTGGACCACTGCAGAAGTCCCACCACTTACTTGATCCTTATGGACAAGTCATATTCCATTATATGGATATTTCATATTTTACTGACCTGTCGTCAGTTGGATGTTTGTACTGCGTCTGCTTTTCGGCACTTCTGAGTAATGCTGCTGTGAAAACTTACCTCCAAGTCTTTGCATGGATGCATGTTCTCATTTCTTGGGTATACACGTAGGAGCAGGATGTCTAAGTGACAGTGAAAGTCGCTCAGTCGTGTCCCACTCTTTGTGACCCCATGGACTATACAGTCCGTATAATTCTCCAGGCCAGGATACTGGAGTGGGTAGCCTGTCCCTTCTCCAGAGGATCTTCCCGACCCAGGAATCAAACGGGGGTTGCACGCATTGCAGGCAGATTCTTTACCAACTGAGCTATGTCTGGATGATACAATTGAAGGAGGAAACAGAACAGGCTCCATCTTGAAAGCAGGACTCCATCTTGGGCCAGCCTGTAGACTCTGAGCTATACGCCCAGTATCTATGGAAACGACATACCAACTGGAAAACCAGGCCCCCGGAAGGAAGAGCCCAGGGCTTGTACCTAGACTCTCCACCTAAAAGAGTACCCTGATTATCTGTGTAGAATAGATAGAATAGAATCTGAATAGAATCATAAATTCTGTTTATTGGGGTATGACCACAGGCCTATTGATAATTGTCCACTGTTAACTACTTAGGCTTAAGGCATATGAATCATGAGTTAAGTTTGATTGTATCTTTTCCTTTGTTCAGACTAGTTTCAGGGAATTTGGGGAGGTGGGTTTGGGCATGTACACTTAGAGTATATAAGGTTTTCACAAAAACTGGTCAGGGTCCTTGGCTAAGAGGAGACTCTGCCTTGGGACGGCCGGTGTAATATAATAAACTGCACTCCACTATCTGCATTGTCTTTCTGAATGAGTCTGTTTCCTGGAACGCGTGGCTACAACACAGTAACATCATGTTCAGCATTTTAAGGAATTGCCCAGTGGTTTTCCAAAGCATTTGCACCAACTTACCATTCCCACCAGCAGCACATGCGGGTCCCAGTGACCCCACATGATCTTCAACACTATTATCTGACTTTTGATGACAGCCCTCCTAGGGGTTCCATGCACTGTGGTGTACCTTTCCCTAATAATGAATGATGTTAAGAGTGTTTCCATGTGCTTGTTGGACATCTGTGTACCTTCTTTGAAGAAATGTTTTGGGACTTTCCTGGTGGCCCAGTGGTTAAGATTCAGTGCTCCTGATGCAGGGGGCCCAGGTTGGACCCCTGATCAGGGAACTAGATCCCACAGGCTGCAACTAAGAGTTCACATGCCCCCAAGTAAAGTTCCTGCAAGCCGAAGCACAAATCACTCTGGTCACAACAAAGACCCAGAGCAGGCAAAAAATTTGAAATAAAAAAAGAAGGAAATGTCTACTCAGATTCTTTGCATGTTTTTAAATTGAGTTGTGAAAGTTCTTTAGATATTCTGGATACAATCTCATCGGATATAGGATTTGCAAAACTCTTTCGCATTTTGTGGATTTCTATCTTTTTCACTTTTTGTGGGGGCCGTGCTGCCAACTTGCAGGGTCTTAGTTCTCTGACCAGGGAGTGAGTCCCCACCACACAGTGAAAGCACCAGGTCCTAATGACCTGGCTGCCAAGGAATTCCCTCTCCACTTTCTTGACAATAACATTTATTTATTTATTTATCTTTTAACCTTTTTTTTTTCTTTCTTTTTGATGATATCCTGTGAACAAAACAGTTTCCAACTCTGATGAATTTCAACTCATCTGCATTTTTCTTGGGTCGCTTGAACTTCTGGTGTCACATGTGGGAAACTTCATTCATTCACATTCATTCATTCACATCCCTGGAAACTTCACTGGCCCCTTGTTATTGTTGTTCAGTCACCAAGTTTTGTCTGACCCCACGGACTGCAGTGCGCCAGGCCTCCCTGCCCCTTACCAGGCCCTAGAGTGCCCAAGTTCATGTCCACTGAATCGGTGATGCCATCCAACCAGCTCATCCCCTGTCACCCTCTTCTCCTCCCGCCTTCAATCTTTCCCAGCATCACGGTCTTTTCCAATGAGTCAGCTGTTCACATAAGGTGGCCCCTTGGTGGGTGTCTAACCAAAAGATATAACCGAGTCAAAGAGCTAGGGAAGAAAGGCCTGTTACTCGCAGCAAGTGAGGACAGCTCCAAGGTTATCTCCCAGAGCGGTGTCTCTCCCACCAGCAAAATCGAGGCAGACGTAAATTAAGGGTACATGAGTATTCACAAACGGGCTTGAGCAGGGAATTCAGCATAGAATGCTGACAAAGCCTAACCCTGGTTGATTCGATCATGAGGGTCAACAGTGTGAAGACCATCATTCCTTAGGTTCCAGTTAATTCGGTTATGTTAAAAAATTATATTGGGTTCTCTTCCTTCAGGGACCTATCTGTACAAAATCATTGCCTAACCCACATTCATGAAGAGTTACTCCTGTTTTCCTGTAAAAGTTTGTTGAGAGTTACGACACTGTTGTCTTGTGTCTTCAATTTGTATGGTCATGCAGCCTGCAGGGGTCTTGGACAGATATCCAGATATCTTGGACAGATATCTGGCATGCCCCAGATAACAGACTCACAGCTAAATAATCTGAATTCCTGAGAGAATAAGCATTCTCTCCCACCTCCCAGAAACAGACCCCCCACCCCATGTGATCCTCAGATAAGCTTGCCAAAGCTGCACTCTTTCTGCTTTGGACTGATCAATCCAGACCCAGCCCGGAAAGCCCAAAACCCTCCACCCGTGTGCTAACTTACTTAAGTCGTGTCCGACCGTGCGACCCCATGGACTGTAGCCCGCCAGGTTCCTCTGTCCATGGGATTCTCCAGGCAAGAATATGCGAATGGATTGCCATGACCTCTTCCAGGGGATCTTTGCGACTTAGGGATCAAACCCCTGTCTCTTATGCCTCTTGCAAGGCAAGCAGGTTTTTTCTGTCTTTTTTTTTAACCACTAGCACCACCCTCCACCTGCAGACCCCAGTGAAAGCATCCCTCGGGTCCCGCCCGGCTCTCTGTCCACACTGTGCCTCAGCTGCCTGGTGCGGCCTGGCAGTGTGCTGGGTACCTCCTCCAGGACCCGTGAGGACCAAACTTCTCTCTCCGTTCCTTCATGGTATCTTGTTGATCGCAGATTCACTATCCAGCACCTTCAGGGTTCCACTTCAGAAAAATTTAACAAAGTGTGTTTCGCATTTCAGCTCTTACATTTAGGTCTTTGGTCCATTTTGAGTTAAGTTTTGTATCCTGTGTGAGGTAGGGGTTCAACTTCATTTATCTACGTGAAGATATCCAGTTGTTCCAGGCTGTTCTTTGCCCCACTGAGTCGTTTTGGCACCCTTGTCAAAAGTCAACTGGCCATCAGGAGAATGAGAAAACAAGCCACAGGCTAGGAGGAAGAATCTGCAAAAGACGCAAAGGACTGCTGCCCCGAGCGTACAAAGAACCCTTCAAACTCAACAATAGGAACACCGACAACCCAATTTAAAATGGGAAGAAGATCTGAACAGATACCTCACCAAAGAAGATACACAGGTGGTAAATAAGAAAGTCGAGATGTTCTACATCATATGTCATGAAGGAAGTGCAAATTAAAACAACAGGGAGATGCCACTAACACTTACTGTGTGTATGGGCTTAAGCACTCAGGCGTGTCCGACTCTCTGTGACCCCATGGACTGTAGCCCGCCAGGCTCCTCTGTCCATTCAATTCTTCAGGCAAGAATACTGGAGTGGGTAGCCATTCCCTTCTCCAGGGAACCTTCCTGACTCAGGGATGAACCCGCATCTCCTGCCTTGTGGGCAGATTCTTTATCATCTGAACCATGACGCACTTACTAGAACAGCCAAAATCTGATGTGCTGATAATACCCAGTGCTGGAGACGCAAGGAGCCCAGGAGCTCCTGTTCTGTGCTGCCCGGGACACAGACAGCATGGCCACTCCGAAACACAGTCTGGTGATTCTTCACAAAACTAAACACACTCTTATCACATGACTGAGCAATCACACTCCTTGATATTTACCCAAAAGAGTTGAAAACTTACGTCCGCAGAAAAAAGCTGCACATGGATGTTTATAGCAGCTTTATTCATACTTACCAAGCTTGGAAGCAACCAAAATGTTCTTCAGTAGGTGAATGGACACGCTGTTGTCCATCCAGACAAGAAACACAACTGCAGCACTAAAAGAAATGGGCTATGCAGCCATGAAAAGATAGTAGGCACCCCCAAAAAGACATGAGATCTTTAAACACATATTACCAAGTGAAACAAGCCCATCTGAAAAGGTTACATACTGTATGGTTTCAACTACATGACGTTTGGGAAGAGGTCATGTGGCGCTGGTAAAAATATCAGTGGTTAACTTAAAAAAGATGTCTATCCTGATTTTAGTAACACAGTCCTGATGACGTAGCTTTATATTCAGTTTAGAAATAAAGGAAGTATGAGTCCTCAAATTCTGTTCTTTTTCAGCCCCGTGTTGGCTATTCTAGGCCCCTGCATCTCCATATGAATTTTAGGATCAGACTGACGCTTTCCGCACAATAGACAGCTGGGCTCTGAATAGGGATCACACTGCATCTACAGGCCACTCTGCGTTAAGTCTTCAATCCAGGAACATGTGCTGTCCTTCCACTTATTTAGGTCTTCCTCGTTTCAATCATGTTTGGTAGATTTCCATGTATAAGTCTTGCACTTCTTCTGTTAAATTTATTCTGAGCATGTTTATAAATAAATTTATTCTTTCTGGTGCTATGCAAGGAGAATTGTTTTCTTAATTTCATTTCTGGATAGCTCATTGCTAGTGTGTAGTAACGCCATTGATTTTTTTTAACATACATCTTCTATCCTGTACTTTGCTGAACCTGTTTATTAGTTCTAATATTTATGTGTGTGGGTATTCTTAGGGATTTTCTAGTACATAGAGTCATGTCATCTGTGACTACACACAGTTTTCCTCCTTCCTATCTGGAATCCTTTTATGTCATTTTCTCACCGAACTGCCATGATTAGATCCTCCAGTAAGATGTTGGAAACAAGAGGCAGGAGTGGACATCTTTATGCTCCTGCTAGGAAGGGGAGGCTTCCAGTCTTTCACCACTGAACACAGGAGCCCAGGGGTTTCACAGGTGGTCTTCATCAGGTCGAGGCCAGTCCTCCGATTCCTAGCTCCTTGAATGTTCTCCTGTTTGTTGAGATGACCATGTGGTTTTTGTCCTTTATTAGTAGTGCACTACACTGATTGATTTGCATATGTTAAATCAATCTTGCATTCCTGGGATAAATCTCACTTGCTCCTTGTTTATACATTCCTGGATTTAATTTGCTAGTATTTTGCTGATCAATTTTGTGCCTGTATTTTCTCCTTTTTTTTTTTTTGCCACAAGGTCTTAGCTCCCCAGTCAGGGACTGAACCTGTGCCCCTGCAGGGGAAGCTCAGAGTCCTAACCCCCAGACCCCTGGAGAAGCGCTGTCTACGTTCCTAAGGGATGTTGGTGTGTCCTTTCCTTGCGATGTCTCTGCTGGGCTTGGTGTCAGGGTAGTCCTCTGTTGGTGCTGTATTCTTGCTGCATCTTCATGGTGTGCGTCTGTTCACAGGGGTCCCTGCCATGCCCTTGGCAGGCTAGTCTACTGTGTCAATCATGTGTGGCCTTGACTCCACTGAGCGTCAGTGCCTACGGTAAGAGCACTTCTCTGGGCAAGGAAGAAGTCAGTGCCCCCAGGCACGTGTACCAACTCTCTCAGCGTCATCAGTGAAGCCTCTCGGGACCTCCTGTTATAAAACTGCCCAGCCCTCTGGGTTTGAAATGCATTCTTCTGTGTTTCTGTGGAGGCACTTCAGAACAAAGAATACCCGCTCAGTTCTGGCCACACGGCAGGAAGTGGGAGCCCATCTGAGAAGCTCCTTAAGACATTATCAGCCCGGGACTTCCCTGGTGGTCCAGTGGTTAAGACTCTGAGCTCCCAATGTGTTTGATCTGTCGTTGGGAACTAAGATCTCCATGCTGCAAGGCACAGCCAAAAGTAAATAAAAATAACAATTGCTACCATTATCATTAAAAAAAAAAATCAGCCAAATAACAGAAGGGAGCAAGGGGGCCGGCCAAGGCAACGTCCCAAGTGGTATCAGGTTGCCAGGAGCCCACCATCCCGTCAGGAGCCCACTGAGCCAGACAGACTGCAGGGGCCCCTGAAACTCTGATTCCACAAGCCACACAGGAGCCGGAAAACAAGTACTGGAGGAAGTACTACCTGTTTTGGCTTGGCTTTGCTCGGATGGATCGTCACCATTCTTCCATGAAGGAGTGAACACTGTCACACCGATGTTTTCACTTTCAAAGAAGTGGGAGGGGCAGGACAAAGACCCCCCTCCAACCCAGAAACAAACACGCAGTTGCACGGCGGGATGTGGGACTGGCCATGGTGTGGGCACTCAGGATGCTGGCCTCTCCCTGACATCACCAGTGGGGGGCTGCCCTGGGGTCCCCCGGGGTCCCCCTGGCCTGACACAGGTGCCCCTCGGCTAGGAGCGGCTGCCGTTGGCATCCGAGGGGCCTGGGGGCGCTGGGTGCTGGGGGGCTGCAGGTGGTGCCTGGCAGACTGCTTGCGCCTCTGGGACACTCTCTGCAGCCAGAGGCTCAGAACAGCCAGAGGGCCTCCTGCCAACTCACAGGCCCTCCCGGCCGTGTATGAAGTGGCTGCCCGCCGCCCCGCGCTGGCCACTCAGCCAGCCCTGCGGCCTCGGCTCACCAGGGCCAGCCTGACTCCTGAGGTCCCAGAGCCCCAGCGTTGGGGGTGGCGGGATCAAGGAGGGAGTCTGCTCCAGGGGAATGCAGGTGGGCTCCAGACCCGCTCCCTGCCACCAGAACTGCACCTGCTCGGGGGCACCCCAGTCGCCTTGGGATGGGGCGCCCCTGCAGCCAGGTGAGGAAGCGGAGGGCTGCCGGCTGTGTGTCATCAAGGTGCAGCCGTGCTGGCTCAGGCGCCTGGGGGGTGGGGGCGGGCTCTGCGCGCGGAAGGACGGCACCACGGGCGGGGCGCCGGAGTGGCAGCTGCAGCGGCGGCAGCAGGTGGGTGGCAGAGGGGACGGGTTCGGGCTGGGAGGAGGCGAAGCCTCAGGTACCTGAGGATGGGGCAGTGAGGCTGGCTCCAGGGGCGGCGGCGGCAAGGCGGGGGCAGGGGCGCAGCCGGGAACCTGGGATCCCCGTTCCTTCCTTCGGGCCGCTGCGTGGCTCCTCCGGCCTGCGTGGCGGGGGAGGGGGACCCGGGTGACGCCCAGCGCCTGTTCCGGGTGCTGGAGGCCTGGCCCAGCTCCCGGGAAGCCTTGGGTTTCCACCTGGCTCTGGGCTCCCAGTCTGGCTCCCTGGGGCTGCCTCTCTGCGCCCTCTAGTCCACCCTCCCCCCTCCCACAACATGACCGGGTTCAGCTCCACTAGGTTGCCTGCCCTGCCCTGGAGGCAGACGGCTCTCCCGCCCACCCACAGCCTAGCCCAGCCCTCCGGCAGCCCACTGTTAAGGGCACTTGGGACCCAGGGTGTGATCACACGGCAGGCGGGGCAGCCCGTCACTCCGCTCTGGCTCTGGTAGGTGCCTGCAGCTGGCTTGGGGCTCCGCTCTGCTCCTCTCTGCCCACCTGGCTTGGGGCTCCGCTCTGCTCCTCTCTGCCCACCATGGCCCCGGGACGGCCCTGCGCTGCCGGCCTGGCGCGCTTCTGCCAGAAGCTGAAGCGGCAGAAGCCTCTGGAGGACAGCACCATGGAGACGCTGCTGCAGCGCTGCCTGTCCACGCTGGACTTGACCCTGCTGGGGGTGGGCTCCATGGTGGGCTCCGGCCTCTACGTGCTCACGGGCACCGTGGCCAAGGAGATCAGCGGCCCTGCCGTGGTCGTGTCCTTCGCCGTGGCCGCCGTGGCCTCCCTGATGGCGGCCCTGTGCTACGCGGAGTTCGGGGCCCGTGTGCCCCGCACGGGCTCTGCCTACCTGTTCACCTACGTGTCCGTGGGCGAGCTGTGGGCCTTCCTCATCGGCTGGAACCTCGTGCTCGAGTACATCATCGCTGGTGCCGCTGTGGCCCGTGCCTGGAGCGGCTACCTGGACGCCATGTTCGACCACCGTATCCAGAACTTCACCGAGGCCCACCTGGGCGTCTGGCAGGTGCCCTTTCTGGCCAGAAGTCCAGACTGGCTGGCTGCCAGCATCATCCTTCTGGCCTCCGCCTTCATCTCCTGCGGGGCCCGTGTCTCTTCCTGGCTCAACCACACCCTATCGGCTGTCAGCATGGTTGTCATCCTCTTCATTGTCGTCCTGGGCTTCATCCTCGCCCGGCCCAGCAACTGGGGTGAGGGGGAGGGCGGCTTTGCACCCTTCGGCTTCTCCGGCATCATGTCTGGCACGGCGACCTGCTTCTACGCCTTTGTGGGCTTCGATGTCATTGCCACCTCCAGCGAGGAGGCCCGGGACCCGAAGCGCGCGGTACCCCTGGCCATTGCCCTGTCACTCGGGCTGGCGGCCGTCGCCTACATCCTGGTCTCCACTGTGCTCACCCTCATGATCCCCTGGCACAGCCTGAACCCTAACTCTGCGCTCGCTGACGCCTTCTACCAGCGGGGCTATGGCTGGGCCGGCTACCTTGTGGCGACTGGCTCCATCTGTGGTGAGTGGGGTCCTGCCCTGGTCTCCCGGGGCAGGTTGAGGGGGGACACACATCTCTGTCTGGGCTTCAGTTTTACCAGCTGTAACCCAGGGAGGTGCTGATTATTAGACTCCACCCAGGCTTGTGGGCAGGGACCCGCTGGCCCCCTTATACGGGGGATGCTGGCCTGCGCATGTGCTTCCTCTTCACAGGGACTCAGCCCTCACCAGATTACCGCCCCTGCCCCCGGCCCGCAACCTAGACTGGGGTGTCCCATTCCTGGGCTGGAGGACGGGTGACCGCCCTGCACCTTGCAGGCACTCAGCCTCACTCCGAGAACCCAAATAAACTCAGGCACAGGCTCCCAGGGGCCCCTGCCACAGCCTCTGGGGTGCCTGCCTGCTGGGCGCGCTGACCAGCCCTCACCCTCTGCCGCAGCCATGACCACCGGCCAGATCAACGGCCTCTTCTGCCTGCCGCGCATCATCTATGCCATGGCCGTCGATGGGCTCTTCTTCAAGGGGTTTGACTACGTGCACCCCCGGACGCAGGTGCCTCTGCTGGGCATCCTGGTCTTCGGGGCCCTCACGGCTCTGGTGACGCTGCTGCTGGACCTCGAAGCCCTGGTGCAGTTCCTGTCCATCGGCACCCTGCTGGCCTACACCTTCGTGGCCATCAGCGTGCTCGTGTTGCGGTTCCAGAGAGCCTCGCAGTCCAGCTCGCCCAGCCTGGCCGGCTCCGGCCTGAAGGCCAAGGAGTACAACTCCTTCTCTGACCACTTGGAGCTGGTGGGCCCGGGGCAGGGCCCCCAGCCAGGGCAGCTGCGGCCAGCCCTGAGGCCCTACCTGGGCTTCCTCGACAGGGCCAGCCCCGGCGCGGCCACGTGCTGGGCCATCTGCGGGCTGGTGGTCTCCGCAATCGCCCTGGGCTGTGGGCTGATGCTGGGGTACTCGGTCCTGAGCCTCCCGCACTGGGCCAACCTCCTGCTGCTGCTATGCAGTGGTGTCGCGTTTCTGCTCAGTCTCCTCGTCCTGGGGGCCCACCAGCAGCAACGCCTGAAGGACACCTTCCAGGTAACCCCCCGCCGCCCCCCGTACCCGCCGTCAGCCCACCACCCTGCGTCCTCCGCCGGGCACGTCCCCGTGTCTGTGGGTGGGCCCCAGGCTCCACAGTCTCCAGAGGCAGAAAAAGGCTCGGAGGCCTGCAGAAGGGGCCCTGGGCCGGTGAGCCCCTGCAGCCGGCCCAGCCCTGCCCTTGCCCCCCCAGATGCCCCTGGTGCCCCTGATTCCAGCCCTGAGCATCGTCCTCAACTTCTGCCTGATGATGAAACTGAGCTACCTGACCTGGGTGCGCTTCACCATCTGGCTGCTGATGGGTGAGTCGGGGGCTGGGCTGGGGCACCCGGGGCCTGCTTCTGGGGGCGGGGGGCAGTGGTCAGGAGGGTGAGCAGGGCTGGGGCCTGCTGCTCACGCTCACACTGCCCCGGCAGGACTCTTGGTGTATTTTGGCTATGGCATCTGGCACAGCAAGGAGAACTGGCGGGAGCCGCCAGGGCTGGTCACTGCCCGCTACGTGGCTTTCCCCGACGGCAGGCTGGAGGAGACGGCGCAGGACCCAGGCCAGGCGCCAGCCCAGGGTCCTGGCAGTCCATGAGAGCTGCCCACCCTCCATTCAGGGCAGCTTGGCAGGCTTGCGGGCCTGCCATCCTGAGGGGGGGCCCCTGGGACCCGAGGACTCTAGTTTAGGGGCCGTTGCTGCACATCGATGTTGGAGTGGGCATGGCTGGCTCTGGGGCAGTGGACTCTGCAACCTCTTCCAGCTACTGGGCGAGTGGGGAGGACGCCCTGTCTAGGGGACCCACAATAGGAACCGTTCAACCAGCCGTGTGGCCGTGTCATGTCCGTGGATCTTGAGGCACCGGGTCCTCACCAGCCCCCGGGAAGGGCTCACTCGATTGTCAGGGTGGAGCAGGGGTGCTGGGGTTCCGCACGGGGGAGGTGCCGGCTCTGGACAGCCCTGGGCTGAGCACACTCAGGCCAGTGCCCTCTGCCCTTCCGAGGATGCCACAGCCCCCCCACGCGCCAGCACAGAGGGGCAGAGTCAGGCTTCCCTCCCCTATGGCTATGGCATCTGGCACAGCAAGGAGAACTGGCGGGAGCCGCCAGGGCTGGTCACTGCCCGCTACGTGGCTTACTCCCCGGGGGACGGGCCCGACACAGGTGCCTGGGCCCTGGGAGGCCACCTAGAAGGGCAGAGGAGTCCCAGGGTGTCCTTGTCTCCCTGGCTCCCAGAGAGCGTGGCGTATGCCTGAGGTCCCCCCAGGGAGACAGAGGCACGCCCACACGAGCACACGCATCTCCAGACATGTACCCATGGGCGCGTCACGTGCAGACTGAGGCCCCAGGCCTCCAGGCTCAGACCCTGGTGCCTCGCCAGGCTGCGCGCCCGAGTGCCAGAATCTGCCCCAAGTGCCCTCCGGCTGTCCCCCCACCTCTGGTCCTTGGGAAGGGCCCAGGCCCAGCCCGCATGGCCCGCCGGTCTCCTGGGCAATGCTGTGCCCCCGCAGACACCATCTGCCCCGACCCTGCCTGTAAGGAGCACGCGGGAAGCTGTGGCTTCGGCAGGCTTTACTCCCCGACCGTGCAGCCGTCCGTCAGCGTTGTCTGGGCCCGTGCGTGGGCTCACACCCCTCGCCCTGGCCCTGAGGGCGTCCCCCACCCCCCGCCACCTGGGACACTGCTCTGGGGATCAAGAGGCAGCTTGAGCCCAGCCTGAGCCCGGCGCTGGCCCTCCACAGCCGGCCCACATCCCTGCCCTGGCCGCGGCCAGCACGCCTGGTCGCCAGGCCCCGTGAGAGAGAGCCCCAGGCCTCCCACGTGGGCACCCCCGAACCTCTGCCATGTGGAGTCCAGCAGGGGGGACCCAGACCCAGACCCCATGCAGACTGCACACCAGACCCTGGCCAGAGTGCCGTGGCCTCTGGGGCTTTCTGGGACGTTCCTTCCAGCCTTGGGGCTCCGCTCCCGAAGGACAGGGCCTCCAGAGAGCCGCAGCTGTAGGCTGGCCCCAGGGGTGACCCTGGGCAGCGAGAATTCCCCTCCCACCAGTCCTCCCCACCTGCACAGTTCCAGGGGGTGGGCTGGGTGTCTCCAGGGGGCTCAACCCATCACCAGAGCAGCTTGTCCTTGGTCTGCTGTCAGTCCCAGCCCCCCAGAGCCTGAGGGCTGACACGGGGAAGGGCTGGGCCGTCTGCCCAGCCCAGTCTGAATTCCAGGAGAGGATCCCAGCAGCGGATCCCAGCGGCAGAGACAGTCTGCCTCAGACCCTGGGGCTCTGAGATGGGGGCTCCGGATGGGGGTGCTGACGGAGGAGAGGGCCAGGGTCTGCACAGCCAGAGGAGGGGCTGTGAGGACCACCGGTGCGGGGGCCGCCCTGGGCATCCTGGCGAAGAGCTGGGAGAGGGTTTTCCGCACACAGACGCAGCTGGAGCCCCAGGACGGCACCCTGCCGCGGGTCTCCGCACAGGCGGCTCTGGGCCGCTCCCCGCCTCGAAGGACTCGTCCTTCCACCCTGTCCTAGTCCTGGTGGCTCCATCCACGAGGGTCTCAAGGCGAGGCCCCCGCCTTCCCAGCCCCAGCCCCCACCAGCAGGGAGCAGGCCTCAGGAACGGGCCGTCTAGTGGGGCCACAGCTTCGGTGTCCAGCTCCCAGAAGCCACCGTGGCCGTCAGGACAGGCGCTGGACGCCCTCTAAGGCCCCTGGAAGGCCGGGCGCGGGGGTGCGGGTACCAGCTCCGTCTGCTCGGGGTGGGCGGTCCTCTTTGGAGCCTTTGCCTGAGGACGATGGCAGCAGGTCGGGGCTCGGGCTGAGGCCCCAGACAGGCAGCGCCCAGGCCCCGGCGCGCACAGCGTACCTCCTCGTACTTGCTCCTCCAGTAGAAGTGCGCTTCTCCGTCCACATACAGCAGCAGCAGGTCACACAGGAAGGTGATCTGCAGGCAGCAGGGCCGAGCTGTGCCCCGGGCCCACCCCCCAGGCCTCCCCCAACCAGACCTGACATCGGGGGCCCGGCCGAGCCGTCGAGCGGGCCAGGCGCGTGCTTGCCCACGCTCGCCGCACTCACCACGCCCAGCCAGGCTGCTCCTGTGCCCAGGGAGATAAGCGTGGGGATGAGCCCGAACTTCCCTGCCTGAGAGACGGGGTGAGCCCTGAGCCGTGACTGTCCCCACCCCCCGGCCCCCCACCAGCCCACCCACCACCCACCCAGTGACGTGACCGTCACCCCCCACCCCCGCCCTGCCCACCTACCCGCCCTGTGACCAGGATGTCGAAACGGATCCCGTAGAGCTTGAGCAGGCTGCGGGCCTCCACACCCGAGCTCTCCCACCAATGAGTGGCTGTCCTGGGGGCAGAAGAGAGGCTGGTGGCCTGTTTGGCCTGCTCCCAGCCTCCACCCCACTCACCCGCTGACCCCACAAGCCCCCATCCCTGCTCAGCATCCCGAGAGGCTGCCGAGGACACGGGGGCAATGCAAGCTGGGATCCATCTCTCAGGAGCTCCCTGCCTGCCCAGGGGATGGGGCAGAAGGGTCCCTAAACAGACACCAGTGGGGGAGCTGGGCGCGGGCCCAGGGCTCTGGGGTCCGAGGGGGACCTCACTCTCCCTTAGGAACCAGAAAAGGCTTTCCACAGGGGCTCTCGGGTTGGTTTTCCAGAGGCCGGGAAGCAGTTCTACAAAAAGCATAGGGCAGCCAGGCCAGGTGAGGCCCGGGTAGCACTCAAGGCTGTCGCCTCCAGACCTGGGGGCTGTGTGAGCTTGTGTGAGCCTGTGAGCGTGTGCTCATGTGTGTGCTCGTATGTTGGCATGTGCTCGTGTGTGTGCCTGTGCATGTGTGAGCATGTGCATGCCTGTGTGTGTAAACACATGATGAGGTGACATGAGGTGGCAGGACAGGATTCCAGGGGGTGGGCTGGGTTCTGCTTGGGGGACTCAGACGTGACAATAAGTTCAGTGCAAATTCCTTAACCACACCTTGGATTAGAAAATAGAAAGGTTTCGGACTATTGTTGACACAGTTCAGGAAACTCAAGTCATTAGATTCTTTTTCTCAAAGGCAACATGGGTGTTCAAGGTACTAATCTTTGAACTCTTCTATAGACTTTGGAACTTTTTAAAATAAAACCTAAAGGAAAAAGTAAAATAAGAAGACCCCTGTGTGGTGGAGGGAGTGCTGGAGGCAGGACTGGGGGAGGGGGTCCCAGCGGCAGAGGGGGTGCAGAGTGGAGGCTGGATGGAGCCTGTGCTGGGGGCCCTGGTGCCCGCCCCCACAGCAGGCATCCAGGGCTCTGGGGGGACCGGCCGGGGTGGGGCAGCTGGGGAGGAGGGGCGGGGGTCCCAGCGGCAGAGGGGGTGCAGAGTGGAGGCTGGATGGAGCCTGTGCTGGGGGCCCTGGTGCCCGCCCCCACAGCAGGCATCCCGGGCTCTGGGGGCAGGCGGTGGGGTGGGGGGCCGCACCTGAAGTTGTAGCTCCGCTCCTGCAGCTGGAAGGAGTACTGGGGCCGGCAGTCAGCGCTCCCACTGTCCAGGTCACAGTCCCAGCGGATGTGGACGCCCACGGCCCCGCCCTGCACACAGCGCACACTGCCCTAGCGGCTCTCAGGCCCTCCCGGGCCACCAGGGACCGCTTCCCGCCCACCTGGGACCCACCAGCAGTGCCAGATCCTCAAAGACCCCTCCGGCTGCAGCCACGAGGTCCCCGATGCGGAACACGGGGCAGGCGGGGCTGGAGCGGGGGTCGTAGCGGCAGAGCTTGAAGTAGGTGGGGTCCTGGGTGTCCAGGGCATTGGACCTGAGGGGGCAGGCGGCGGTCAGGACGGACAGGGGGCAGGAGGGTCTTCGGTCTGCCAGTCCCCCCACCCCACCCCACTGCACCCCACCCCACCCCATCCCCGCTTACTTGGAGAAGTTAAACTTGCTGAAAGTGACGGTGTTTTTGATGAACAGGGTGAAGTTCTCAGCCTGGAGCAGCAGGGGCTTCCTGAGGGGTGAAGGGGGGAGGTGAGAGGCAGGCTCCGTGGTCAGGGGGCGGGGCGGGGCCTGGGGGGCTTACACGGGCACAGCGCCGCTCTCCACTGGACACCAGCCCCGGATCTCGCAGGTCCTGTGGGTCCCATTGAACACTACGCACTGGCCCGTCTTTATGCCTTGAAAACATGGGACAAACCCCAGGTCCTCAAATCTCCATGGGGCCTGGGTAGGGGTGGGGGGAGGGCGGCTGACAGGAAGGAGAGATGCAGACCACCCAGGGTCCCCTGGGCCGGAGCCCCCCAGCCCGGGGAGGCCCTGCAAGGCAGGCCCGCTTACCGTGGCTGTGCGTCCCCGTCTCCCCCTCGGGACAGTCCTGGTCGGCCCAGCAGTTAGCCAGCGGGATGGACGGGTGCTGGGGGCGGAGAGCAGACCGCCAAGGGCCTGGAGGGGCCTCCCTCGGGGAGCCTGCCCCGCAGGGCAAGGGGACACACCCCTTCCTGCCTTAGCCCCTGGGGGGTCTCTGAGTCTGGGGGCACCCGAGAGAGCTGGAGGCTGCAGATAAAAATGCAGTGGGCAGCCGCAGCGGGAGACGGGTGCAGGCAGAGTTCCAAGGCTGAGCAAGACTCCTGACCCGCTCCTCCTGGGGGATGGGAGTGACGCGGCCAGGCCCAGTGGCTCTGGTCCAGCTCAGACAAGGGAACAGGGGAGGTGATGGGTGGCGGGAGGGTGAGGGCTTGCCAGGTGGGGCCGCTGGGCACTGACCGTGGGCGAGCCCCGGTGGGACGGCCTGGGAGCACACAGGCTCGCCCCATCCCGGCTTGTTCTCCAGTAAGAAGGGGTCATGGCTGCCTGCAGGTGGGGACAGAGTTCTGGGGGTCAGCCAGCAGGGGAAGGCTCCAGGCGCCAGAGGGAGACAGTCTCACAGACGCGGCTTTGCAGTTCTGTCCTGGCTGGTGCTGGATACCATTGCCCAGGGCACCCAGCTCAGGGCAGTGTGGGGAACACTGGTGGTCAGAGGGCTCTGGGCCAATGAGCTGAGCAGACGGAGGACACTGCGGGGACACCTGCCTGGCCTCAAGGTCCCCACCTGTGTCCTACGTCTGTCCCTCCTCTCCGCCTGGCTGGGCCACCGTGGGCACCCCCCCAGACCCCATCCTCCTCCTTCCGGCTGCCCCTCCCAAGGCACCGAAGATGGAGCACCCCTCCCCTGAGCCCCCTGCACCCCCATGCTCCTGTGATCAAGCCCAGCTCCTCCACAGGGCCCTTGAGACCGCCACCCCTACTCCCGTCCAAAGGGAGGCTCCACCCCCACTGAGCAGCAGGTGACTCCCGAGAGGCCCCACCCGACACAGGGGGCCTTTGCCCATGCAGCCCCCTCTGCCTGGACAGCCTGAAGACCCCCGTTGAGCCTGGGGTCCAGCGGGAAGCCCTGCCTGAGCCCCCAGCGCTGGCAGAGGCCCTCCCGGGGACTCCCAGCTGCAGCCTCTGTGCCACCCCAGGACCTGCCTCGGTGGCTGGGCCGTCTGCCCCGGAGCTCCTTGGCGTGTGCGGGTGGGGTTCTGCAGGCCCCAGCGGAGGCGCTGCGGGTTTCTGAAGGCTGTGGCCCCATCTGGAGCACAGTGTGTGTGCTGGGAGGACCAGCCCACCAGGGTCCCCGGAGGAGCAGCTCTGAGGAAGGCGGGCGGTCAGCTCTGATGCGTTACGGCCCGGCCCCCGCCATTTCATGGGAAGAGTCAGAAGCCGGGAATGGAGCAAAGAGGAATCCCAGGGATTCCAGAAAAGACAGAACCACGGCCCCAGCAAAACTTCAGGACAGTCCACACACTGAACCAAGACTAGACATCCGTGAGCATTTGCAAAGGCAAGGGCATCGCGTTTGCCAAGGGAAGATGGGTCCACTGGGCACATGCGTGCCCAGCAACAGCGGTGGGACCACCAAGCAGGGCTCGGGCAGCTGGCCGCACCCTTTCTCTCCATCCAGCAAGTGATTACGTTTTAGTCTCGATGAAAGAAAAGTGTCGCCACGGAGGCAGGCTTCCAAGGCAGTGTCCTGGGTCAGGACTCTTCAAGCAAAACCCACAGCCAGGAAACTGAACCCTTAAAAACGGTTAAGATGGTAATTTTGATGTTATGTGTATGTTATCACAATTTGAAAAAAATCGGATAAAAGATCTGCAGCTGGAGAGAAGGGTCAGTGGGCTCTGTGGCAGAGGCTGGGCCCTGGGACGCCCTCAGGCGAGGAGGAAAGGTGCGGCTTCTGGGGACGGTGAGATTTTCTAGATGGCGGGGACCACAGCTTCAGGGCAAAGTGCGCAGAGGTCGTGGGCGACCCTGAGCTTGGCATGGGCAGCAGTGTGCCGTTTGCTCACAGAAGCGGATGCTGCCCCCAGGACACATTAATGGAGGCTGTGTCTAGAAAAGGGTGGTGGTCTTCCAGCTTGCCTCTGGCCGTCAGAGTCCACCTGAGGCCTGTTACCTTGACAACCTCCAAAATTCCCCTGAGGCGGGACCAGGATGAGGAAGGGTCCGGACACTTCGCCGGTGACAGACTCTGGAACGAGGGACCTCGGGCAGAAGCCCTCGGGCAGTCTTACCTCTGGGCACCTGCCCTGGACTTGTTCTGGTGTCACAAGGAAGTTGGTCACCAAGAAGAACACGTTCTCTCCCTGGAAGAGAAGTGTCAGGGTGGGTCTCTGCTCCCTGTCCCCCACCAGGAGGGGCCAGAAGCTGGCAGCTTGGCTCATGCAGGGAGGGGGCCCTAGATCCATCAAGTCATCAGCCCTGAGCCCCAGGAAAATGCCTCCAGTGTGGCAAGCCCGGCTGCTGCATGGGGACCCGGCAGAAGGCCTCTGTCAGCCCGACCCAGGGATGGCGCGGGTGGCCGTGAGAGCTGTTAGGAAGTGGAATGAACAGGAGGGAGGGGCAGGGGGGTGTCCAGTGGACCCGACGTGGACACTGGGGGATGTCACTGGAGGACAAGAGGCCATGCTGGGGGCGGGAGGTGATTTCCCGTCTGATGAGGTGGGCCTGCCCCTGGGAGTCAGCTGTGCTCGGGCGGGGGCCACCAGGGTTAGAATCTGGGCGTCAGCAGGACAGCGGAGGAGACTGAGGGGCGGACAACCTAGGTGACGGGAGGTGGGGCAGGAGACACAGCGTGGTGGGGGGCGGAGGAGGAGCGCCCCCCGTGGCCCCCCATCCCACCCCCAAGCTCACACGTTGAGCTCCAACAAGCCTGTCCTTTCCAGATGCAGACTTTTTGTTTTTTGCTTTTCCATTATGTTTTTTAAAAGTTATTTTAAAACTTGTGGCCCACGGGATCTTCCCTGTGGTGTGGGAATCTACAGTCGCGGCAGGCAGGACCTAGTTCTCCAACCAGGGATGACACCTGGGCCCCTGCTTCAGGAAGGCGGAATCTTAACCCTAGACCAGCAGGGAGGTCCCTCCATCGTGGTTTATTACAGGATACCGAATATAGTTTGCTGTTCTATGCGGCAGAAGCTTATTGCTTATCCATTCTATAACAGTTCGCATCTACTGATCCCAAGCGCCCAGTCCTTCCCTCCCTCACCACCGCCCCCAGCTCGGCAGGCGCAAGTCTACGGACTACAGCTGTGAGTCTGTGCGTAGATGCATTCACTTCTGTCACATTCTAGCTTCCACAGGGAAGTGGCATCGTCTGCCCCTGTCTGAGCGTCTCCGGGCCCGTCCTCGTGGCTGCAGACAGCATCACCTCACTCTTTCTCTGGCTGGGGAGCATCCCCTGGGGGCCTCCCAGCTGGCACTAGCCGTAAAGAACCCGTCTGCCAATGTGGGAGATATCAGAGACAAGGGTTCGATCCCTGGGTCGGGACGATCCCCTGGAAGAGGAAATGGTACCCCATGGCAGTGTTCTCGCCTAGAGAATCCCATGGACAGAGGAGCCCGGTAGGCTACAGGCCATGGGGTCGCCCAGAGCAGGACACGACTGAGCAGCCGAGCAGGCACAGGCGGCATTCTGCCATGCGCGCGCACCACCTGTCCTCCACCCGTTCCGGATGCAGGCTTGCAGAGCGCGTCCCTCTGGCCTGGCTTCCTGACCATCTCCTCCTCCACTGGAAGGCCACTGCTCTGCGAGGCCCCTCCAGGGCCGGCGCCCCGTCACCCTTGCACATGCTCACGGTGGGAGGGGGGCTGTCAGAGGGGGCAGCACCCAGCAGCAGCTCCGGGTCACCCACCTGCGGTGGCTTCACGAAGTCAGCCACGTCCCACAGCCGGTTCCCCAGCTCCTCAATCTGGGTCACGGAGACCCCCTTGAGCTTGGTGATGACAGAGACCTGGGGGTCCGGGTCCTGCTCCTGGTAGCCTTTTTTGGCGAGGAGGGCCCAGCTGGGGAGGACAGACGGGCTGCGTGCTGCGCCCCCAGCCCCTCTCCCGTGGCCTCCTGGCTCCCAGCCCGGGGCTGGCCACACATCAGAGAGCCAGGGCCCTTGTTGGGCACCCATGGGTTTGGGGACGCCCACCATCACCTCCTTCACCAGCCATCACCCTCCCCTGCCCTGTCTATGTCCGGCTTCCTCCTCAAAGACGACCCCAACCCAGCTTGAACTGGTGGTCGCTCCTGGGGTCCTTAGTGCTCCAGCTCTCACGAGTGTCAGGGACCACCTCCTGCCCGGCCAAGGGCCCCCGGTGTGGGGATGGGGTCCATCCTGCTGGGCACTGGAGTCCAGCACAAGGCTGGGAAGAAGGCCCAGGAAAGGATGCAGGGAGGCACCTAAGCACAGGACCTGCTCTGACACACCCCCCAGCCTCTAGACAGATGGAGAACCTTCCTTCTCCCCACGTCCTGCCCTGTCCACCAACCACCAGCCCAGACCCTGAAGACCAAGTCTTTCGCCCCTCAGCCCAGCCGTGACCGCTCTGGCCAGCACACCCGGGAGCTGTCCTCTTACCCCACCACATAGACCACGACCCCCAGCTGCAGCAGTCTCTGCAGGGCGCCCACCCGCCAGTTCCGGGTCATCACATACTTCTCCGTTTTGTAATCCAGAAGCCCCCAGCCCACCCCGGCACCTGGGGAGCCCATGTTCCCAGCTCCTGCTGGCGGCCAGGCTGCGTGAGTCAGCACGGCAGCTGCAGCCACAGCTGAACGGGGAGCTGAAGCAGGCGCCAAGCAGGGCCAAGCCAGAAGCTATTAAAGGGACACTCGGGCAGGACTCAGCCTCCACCTCCCAGGCCCTGGGCTCAGGCCCAGCCTCCCCGCTTCCCAGGGCCTCCCATCCACCGCAGACTCTGCCGGCTGGGCCCCGGGCTCTAAGGGAGGAACCGTCTCTGGACACACCCTCTAACCTGTCACCTCTGAGGGGTGATGACAGGTGGGACAGGCACTGTGAGAGGGCCAGCTGGAGCCCAGAGGGCAAGGAAAGCCTCAGGAAGAAGGGAGCCCTGAGCTGCCCCGTGCAGACCCGACGCTCAACAAGCAGCGCTGGGGAGGGCTGTCCTGGGTGGAGGGAGAAACAGGCGACTGCTAGCGGGTGAGTGAGCGCTGGACCCACAGGTGGAAGCGCGATCCTGGCTGCAGAAAGCAGTCAGCCCCCTGTGCGGCGCCCCCGAGAAGCTGCCCCGTTCCCAGGCTCCCGAATGCAAAGAGGATAACGAAGAGGCAAGCCCGCCCCGCGCGCCGCCGATCGGTCCCGGCTGCGAGCGGGCCAAGGTCAGCGCGCGCTCTTGGCGGTGTCCGCAGCAACCAACAACTCGGGGTCGCCTGGGCAACTGCTGCCGGGGAGGCGTCCCTATTGGCTGCAGCGGACAAGCGCCCCGTCAGATTGGCCGGTGAGCTGGAGGGCCCGCCCCCACCCCCGGGCCGCGCTCCGCTGCAGGCCCCGGCAGTCCCCGCTCTGTGGCCGCGACTGTAGAGTGGGCGTAACCATGAGGGGTCCCCTCCAGGGGCCTGGGGAGAAGGAAGACCAGGAGGAAGGGGCGGCGGCGGCCTCTGGGCGTCCTGCTGGGGGCCCGGAGGCCAAGAAGGGTTTGGACGCAGATTCGGACTCCGACCAGGAGACAGAAGGTGCCTACTGGCAGGGGGTGGGCAGGCTGGGGCCTCATAGGCAGGGGACCCCCGTCTAGCAGAAGCTCACCCCTCCGTGGAGCTGGGGGCGGCTCCCGCCCTGTGCCTTCCCGCACCATGCTCCTGGCGGCATCAGTTCCATCCTTAGAACAGGCTTCCAGAATGAGGTTAAGAGGCAACCCCCCCCCAACACCCCGAACAGTGTAAGAAGGGCTGTCTCACCGCAGCCATCAGAAAAAAACTAAAGGAATGGAGGTAGGGAACTTAGAACTGCTTCAGTTTCCTCCCCTATAAGAGGTTCACACAGCCCTGTGGTCTGCAGTCCGGTGGAAGAGACAGCATACACTGCGGGGTCAGGGGGCTGGGTGGGGAGGGGGGCCAGGACCAGCTACACGAGTGGCAGGACTGCAGGTGGGGCCGCTGTCCTGGCACAGGAGAGACCAGGCTGGGCAGTGGGGCCGGCCGGGAGAGGGCCACGTGAACCCTGCCTCCCATCAGGTGCCCGCAGGCCTGGCAGGCTGGGCGAAGATACCCTCTACCTAAGGTTTTGCCGGGCTCACAGTGTCGTGCCCGCCTCCTGCTTTCTGCGCCAAGGGAGCGCCCCAGAGCTCAGCCTGCGGCACCGTGGCCTGGGGCCCCAGGTACCCCGGGAGGGACCCTCGAGCAGGTTTGAAGGGCGAGGACCTGGGAGGCAGCAGCCGTGGGAGGGGTCCCTTCCTGAGCCCACTCCCCCACACACTCCCCAGCCCTGCTCGGGGTCCCAGGCATGTCCAGCCCCCACAGTGAGCTACAGGTAGGATCGGGGCTATGACAGAGCTCAGTACAAGGACTGGGGGGCCTAACTGGGGGCCCTAACAAGCAGGGCACCCCTAACTTGTTGGGGGGATCAAGGAAGCTCCTGGGGAGACCGAGAAGGAGAAGCCGGCATCCCTGGGCCTGTGGGAAGGAACTGAGCGGGCAGAGCCCAGGGAGTGTCCCCCCACCATGTCTGCAGCCCTGGGAAGGGCCAGGCCCTCAGGTACCTATCCGTCCCAGGGGGCCCGGGCTCTGGCCCGGGCACTGACCTCCAATCCCTACGTCAAGCGGCTGGACCTCCGGGACAACGGACTCTGCGGGGCCGGTGCAGAGGCCCTTGCGGGCGCTCTGAGCAAAACCCGCAGTATCTGTGGTAGGTTCTGAGCCTGGGGTGGGGCTGGGCTACCCCGCATGGGCCTTCTCACCCCGCTCCCAGCTGCTGCTGCTGCTGGGGGGCGGAGCTTCATCACAGGGTGGGGGAGTGGGATGCAGTCAGCCCCTGTGTGGGGCCCCCGGAGTTGTGGGGCCTCCTCCACTGTCTTTGGCTGGCCACTCCCCCTGTGTGTGGTGGCCTCCTGGTGCCTGGATTTGGGGGGGTGGGCGTGCAGATGGGCAGGGGCCAGGCAGGGCGAGAGGAGAGGGGCTGCATCCAGATGCCACCTCTGCCACAGAAGGGCAGGGAGACCCTGAGCAAGGAGCCAGCCTTGCTGAGCCTCAGTTTCTGACACTCAATCCTTGGAGATGTGGGGACATACTCTCAGGAGAGCGTCTGCTTACGTAAGCCCTTGACGCGCAGCCACCTGGGCTGTCACCGCCAGTCCCGGAAAACGCTGCAGTGGCGCTTCCACAGGAGGGCCACACGGCTGCCAGGCGTGAATCACCCACTGAGGGGCTGGGTGCATCTACATCACAGCCCCACAGAGCAGGCGGTGTTGGCCCCCCGACAAAGCTTGTGGACACACGGGCTGGGGACGGGAGTCCGGGGAGCTGTCTGGGGCCGCAGGGGACCCAGTCGATGGGGGGCAGACTCACCATCCACTCCAGGATAGTCCGGCTGCTAAGTCCCCCGTGCTGGGTCAGGCTGGGCAGCTGCGGGGGACGGGAGGGGGCAGGGCCTGGCTCTGGAGCCCGTTCCTGAGGAGTGCTGCTGGCCCCAGATGTGGACCTGTCGGAGAACCGTCTGGGAGCGGAGGGAGCCCGGGCTATTTGTGCTGCCCTGGTGGTGAGCCCGGCCGTGCAGAGGGTGCAGCTGGCAGAGAACGGCCTGGAGGAGCAGGCAGCCCAGTACCTGGCTGAACTCCTGCTGGCCCACACGGGCCTGAAATCTCTGGACCTGAGCTATAACCAGCTGAATGACCAAGCAGGTACCATCCGGCCACCGGCCAGGGCTGCCACAGTGGTGCTTGTGACCGTCTTCCTGGGGCAGGGTGGGCGGAGGTAGGCAGGACCACTCTGAGCATCCGTGCCCCGCTCCTGTTCCCTGCACCCCACCACCACCCCGGGACTCTCAGTACATTCCCCAGGTATTTCTCTGCCCAGCCAGTGCCTGTGGGCCCTGACAGCCACTGGGGATCCAGCCATGAACTCAACAAAGCCCTTGCCCTCACGGAGGGCTTCCCAGATGGTGCTAATGGTAAAGAACCTGCTTGCCAACGCAGGAGACACAAGAGACTCGGGTTTGATCCTTGGGTTGGGGAGATCTCCTGGAGGAGGGCACGGCGATCCACTCCAGTGTTCTTGCTGGAGAATCCCATGGACAGAGGAGCCTGGCGGGCTACAGTCCATGGGGTTGCACAGTCAGACACGACTGAAGCAGAGTAGCAAGCACGCCCTCACGGGACATGTGTTACAGGATTACCCTCCATAATTATTGGTGCTACAAAAGAAAGAAGCAGGGCAGGATTCTAGAGAAGAATGGACTCCCCCCACTGCTTTAGAGAGGTGATCACCGGGAAGGACTCTGTGAGGAAGTGACCTCTAAGCTGGACTGTGGAGGAGGGAGAAGTCAGTCATGGCAAGACCAGAGGGCGAGCATTTCAAGCAGAGGAACACTTCCCAGAGAGACAGACAGACACCAGGGTGGCTGGGCCAGTGAGCCAGGAGAGAGGGGCCCGGACGGGACGGAGTGGCCGAAGAGCTGCAGGGCCGCAACAGGCGGGACGGGAGGACGCTGTTCCAGGCGCTGTGGGCGACGTCAGTGGGACTCCCCCACCTCAGCACCCCCTCTCCTGCCCCAGGGCCTCTGCACGGGCTGGCTGCCTTGCCAGGAACACACACTTCTACCTGCCTGTCCTCAACCACCCCAGGCAGTTCTGAGAGTCACCTGGGGGCCTTCCCTGGAGGTCCAGGGACTAGAACTCTGCTTTCCCAATGCAGGGGGGCCTGGGTTTGATCCTTGGTCAGAGAACTAGATGTCATATGCTGCAACTAAGACCTAGGGCAGCCAAATAAAATTTTTAAAAACATTTAAAAAAACACATTTAAAAAAAAATTTTTTTAAAAATTCCCCAGGACCCTGGGTTAGGAATACAGATTCCGTGGCCCGGGGCCTGCTCGGCCTCTGAATCCTCTTGAGGGGTATGCCTGTGGACCTGCATTGTAACAGCTGCCCCAGGAAATTTGCCTGATCCAGAAAGTTCGGGAATCACTGCTCTGCCTGCTGAGCGTGAGTGAATGGCACTAGCCTCGCCGTGGGAGAATCAGTCCTAGAGTTCAACTTTGAGACAGACAGCCTGCCTTCTGAGAAAACTGCTGTGGGAACAGGCACATTAAAAGAGAAGCTTATTTCAGGCTTTCAACAAAGTAAGCCTAGGCGTCCCTCTGGGCCAGCACCAAACAGGCAGTGAGGTTGGAGAGGCTTGGGACGTGAGGCCCTTCGAAGGCTGCACGGCTCGTGGGGGTCTGTGGGCGGGCCTGCCTCCCTGAGGGGTCTCAGCCTCCCCACCCGACCCGAGGCCAGGGTAGCACCGACCTGGTGAGGTGGCTGCGGGGGTCGTGAAGAACACGCACCGGGACAACAGAAGGCCGATTCACGGCTGTAGGTCCCGCTCACCCTCCCGCTGCTCAGCAGAGAAGGGGCTCCCCTCCAAAGCTGGTGCTGCCGCCGCCTGCCTCTCCCAGCCCTGGACGGGTCTGAGACACTGCGGCTGTCAGACCTGGTGCTGGACATGCGGTGGGGGCCCGGATCTCAGGGAGGAGCCGGGCAGCCGCGCGGCCTGCAGGGAGCTCTCCAAGGTGCTACCGCGCCTGCGGACCTGGACGCTCAGCCTTCTGTTCTGTGCTGGGTGCCAGCACCATGGAGAGGGGCCAGGCAGGGCGGTCTGCCGCTCAGAGCCCGGAAGGATGGACACGGAGCAGACAAAGGGTCCGAGGTGGCCCAGCCCGGCCTGACTGAGTAAGCAAGGCTTCCCGGGTGGGAATGAGGAGCTCTTCCCCAGGTAAAGAAGGGCGTCAGCAGTTGCACACGGGGGTGGGGGGGAGCGAGGGAAGCCGGAGCTGAGGACCAGGAGCAGGTCAGACCCGCTGAGCCCCGACACAGCAGCGGATGGGTAGGCGGGGCTTCTGCCCATCCTACATGTAACATAGCTTTCGGGATTCTCTTTCCTTTCCTTTTTTCCTCTTTTTAATATTTACTTATTTATTTGGAGAAGGGCATGGCAACCCGCTCCAGGACTCTTGTCTGGAGAATCCCATGGACAGAGGAGCGTGTTGGGCTACAGTCCATGGGGATGCAGAGAGTTGGACATGACTGAGTGACTTTCACTTCACTACTTGTTTATTTGGCTGCACTAGGTCACAGTTGTGGCACGCAAGGTCTTCAGCTTCAGCATGTGTGATCTAGTTCCCTGAGCAGGGGTCCGATCTGGGCCCCCTGCTTTGGGAGCTCGGGAGTCTTAGCCACTGGACCGCCAGGGAAGTCCTCTCTTTTTCTACGCCGCTGCCTCCTCTCTACCACGGCCGTGCCGACCTTGTCACCTCCTGCGCAGACGGTGGCACAAGCCACCCTGACCTCTGGTCCCCGCCCCTGCCCACCATGACCTTGTCTCTTCTTAAAGCATCTCTCTAGCGCCCATCGCTCCTACCTCCTCTCACAGCCTCACCTGGGGGCCCAGCACCAGGCCTGTGTGCATTTCCATGAGCCCCGGACCCCCTGTCCCCGCTTCTCCCCTCCACGTTCACTCTCCATGGGTGCATGGGGCGTCCCTTAATCCTCAAGGCTCTTTCTGCTTTCCTGACCGCCCCCCAAGGCAGGGTTAGCCCCCACTCTGTCCCCACGCCTCCCTGTTGGTGGTTGGATAGCTCACATCCCACAAATGTGTGTTTATAGCTTCTCTATTGAACCTGAATGCCTTGAAGGCAGGGCAGGCCCACGTGGGGTTGGATGCCCTGACGTTCGTGCACAGCCAAGACCCTGGCCCACAGCAGGCATTGCTGTCAGCTCTTGAAGGAATGATATGAGTGAAGAAAAAAGTCTGTCGTGGTGTTTCTTTCTTTTTTTTTTTTTTTTTTTGTCGTGGTGTTTCTGAAGGGGAGATGCTTGGACCAGCCCTGGCAGAAAACACAGGACTCACGGAGCTCAGTGTGAGGTGGAATCACCTACGAGGCCCGGGAGCCATAGCCTTCGCCAGGGGACTGGAGGTACAAGGCCCCGCCCAGCAAGCCCCTCCGGCCTGTCCTTTGGGGGCGGGTCTCCCAGGCACCAGCCCCCCACCTCTTGCAGCTCTTCAGAAATGAGCCCTAGGGACTTCCCTGGCAGTCCCTGGCAGTCCAGTGGCTCAGACTTCAGGGGGCACAGGTTTAATTCCTGGTTGGGGAACTAAGACCCCCCACGCCTCATGGTACAGTCAAAAAAGAAAAAAGGGAAGAAAGGAGAAGCTGGATCTTTCCAGCATTGCTTAGAGGATGTTTCTCCAGGTGACTTCGGTTTCCCTGGCTTTATTTAATGACGACAGTTTGGTCTCCCTGCACTGACTCTCAGGGTGCTGAGTGAGGGGTCCATAGCTGGAGACGCACACCTCTGGAGACGTCATGGACACTTGGGTGGGGGGACACCATGCGTTCCAGTGACGCACACTCACCGCTGGAAAGATGCTTGCCTGAGATGACAGCCCTGGGCCCTGGGACCCTTGCACACCCTCTCACATGCCCCTCCTGCTCCCTGGTCCTGACGCCTGGGGAGTGGGGGGCACAGGACCCTGTGATGCCCCTGGGGGCAGCTGCCTCCGTGGGATCTTCTTCGGGGAACGGCAGCAAGGCCATGCCCTCCCACAAGGCTGACCAGGGTCTCGCCCCACAAGCTGGGCACCCATGGGCTCCCCACTTCTCCCCATCACAGCCCTCTGGACACATTTCACCGAACAGTCCTTCACTGGTATCCTCTCTGGGCCCTGGGCTGCTCTGTGCCTCGGGGTCCCTGCCTGACAGGGGTCCCCGCCATTGTGTCCCTGGGGCCTGTGGCCCGGGGCAGACCACCCAGTCCTGAGGCTCGCTCACACCCATGCCCGTCCTCTGCACTCGAGTCTGGCCTTCCCACTCCACTAGTCGCCGCCATCCAAGCCCAGGGCTCTGCCCTGCAACCTCTGTGGTCTCCTGCTCCCAGGCCACACTCTGCCCCTCAGACCTCCTGGGCTCGGAGGCTGGGGCCTGGCTTCCTCCACCGGCACGTGTGGTCCCATGGGGTTGCTCCTTTGTGTCCCAGGCAAACATCTTCCTGAGGGTCCTGGACATCTCATACAATGGCTGCGGGGATTCTGGAGCCTCCGCGGTGGGGGAGGCGCTGAAGACCAACAATGTGCTGGAGGAGCTCTACATGAGGTGAGAGCAGGTGGCCCCCGCCCCTGCCTCCAGGCCCCCGGCCACCCAGGGACTGGGACTCCTCCTGCTGCTGTTCACCCTCAGGGCTGGAACCTGTCACAGTCCCAGGGCAATCCGCTCTGTCCCTCTCACTCAAGTTCATCCTTGCCACGTGAAAGTGTGAGTTGCTGAATCGTGTCCACTCTTTGTGACCCCAGGGACTGTAGCCCACCAGGTTCCTCTGTCCATGGAATTCTCCAGGCAAGAATACTGGAGTGGGTTGCCATGCCCTCCTCCAGGGGGTCTTCCCAACCCAGGGATCGAACCTGGGTCTCCCAAATTGCAGGTAGATTCTTTACCCTCTGAGCCACTAGGGAAGCTGATCATTTGTACGTGGGGACTCGTAATTCCTACCACATGGCTGTGGGCTGGGAGGTGCAAACATGTAAACCTCTTTAGCGGAGCTGGTGTGGGCGGTGGCGCTCCACCTGCATGCTCCTCCCTTTCAGGAGGGATTTGTGCTCTGTCCAGCACATGGCTGCTGGGGGCCTGCACAGGTGAGCTGCTCCTCCAAGCCCAGGCAGGGTCCCAGGCCTCCTGGGGAAACCAGAGGGAAGGGAGGAGGCGGAGGCCAGACATGTCATGGGCTGTCCGCCATTGGCACAGGCATCTGCTCCATCCTACCCATTCTCCCCTCCCGATGGGGGAAAGCTGGGGTCTGAGAAGTTAGAGGGGAGTGGGGCTGGCTTGGAGACAAAGTGGCCAAGAGCAGTGAGGAGGCCTGGGATTTGGGCCCATCGGGAGCAGAAGCCGTGGGGAGGGAGCTGGGTGGCTGTCATGAGGACAGAGGCAGGGTGCAGGATGTGTGGGAGCACCCAGAGTGATGAGGGCCAGGGAGCAGCAGCGGGTCTCCACTGGGGCGTGGGGTTGGGGGGCAACAACCCTCTAGGCACATCTGCTGGACCCTGAACACTGGAGACTCCACTGAAGCATCTACACACTGACCTGCCCAGGGCCCCCGGGGTGTGCTTGGAGGCTGGACCTGGGGGTTGCGCCAGCAGCCCTGGGGCAGTGTGGCTCTGCACAGCTGCCTGCAAGGCAGCGCAAGGCACACGCCTTTCTGTTGCAGCAACAACCGTGTCTCTGCGGCGGGAGCCCTGAGCCTGGGCCTGGGCCTGCGAGTCAACCAGACACTGAGGATTCTTGCTGTGAGTGCCAGCCTGAAGGGGGAGGCCCCGGCACAGACCCGCCTGTGCCTGTCCACACAGCCCCCTCCCCGCCACATCTCACCCTGGTGCCTGCGGGCACATGGGGGAGGGGGCGCCCGGCTTCCTCCGGCAGCCTCGTCATCCACTCACCCATCTCTGGCCTGGCCCACAAATTCCTTCAGACTCCCCCCAGGCCCACCAGGCTTCCCCTTACCTCCCCCTGGCCTTGCTGGAACCCAGGGGCCACACAGGTGTTCCGGCTCCAGTGGGCAGGATGTGGCTGACCGTGAGAGCAGAAGGCAGTGAAGGGAGGCCGGAGCGGGCCCTCTGTGCCAGCTGCACGTGCTCTGAGGACATCAGCCCTGCCTGGCCCTCAGGGGGCACAGGAGCCCCCAGCAGCACCCACTTCCCCAGCCTGAGGCTCACTCTTGCCCCCGAGTAGAACCCAGACCTCTCCCTAAGCTCTGAGTCTCCATTTCTAGCCACCTGCCGGATGGCCCCCGAGATGAGAACAGGTGCACGGGATTCTGGGAGTCGAGCCTGACCTGGTCATCCCCCTCTAAGGGCTGCCTCTAGGTGGGGGGCTCCTTCCCATCCTGTCAGCTGGGGCCCAGTGCTGACCCCGCCTCGTTCCACATCTTCCCCCCGGGGAGGGGGGCCAGGCTGCCCGGTGCCCCACCTCCCCGCCTGCAATCAGGTGCTAACAGGAGATGGTCCCGGCTTTAAATCTCTCTGAAAGACACCAAGCTTAGTCATTTGCTCAATCACAGCACATGGGCTCTGCGCTCTGCCAGCCCCACCCTCCTCCCTACCTTGAAGTCCTTCACTCTCAGCCCAGTTCAGTTCAGTTCAGTCACTCAGTCATGTCCGAATCTTTGCGGCCCCATGGACTGCAGCACGCCAGGCCTCCCTGTCCATTACCAACTCCCAGAGTTTGCTCAAACTCACGTCCATCAAGTCAATGATGCCATCCAACCATCTGTCATCCTCATCCTCTGTTGCCCCCTTCTCCTCCCGCCTTCAATCTTTCCCAGGATCATGGTCTTTTCCAATGACTCATTTCTTCACATCAAGTGGCCAAAGTATTGGAGTTTCAGCTTCAGCATCAGTCCTTCCAATGAATATTCAGGACTGATTTCTTTTAGGATGGACTGGTTGGATCTCCTTGCAGTCCAAGGGACTCGAGTCTTCTCCAGCACCACAGTTCAAAAGCATCAATTCTTTGGCATTCAGCTTTCTTTATAGTCCAAAACTCTCACATCCATACATGACTACACATGACTACTGGAAAAACTATAGCTTTGACTAGATGGACCTTTGCTGGAAAAGTAATGTCTCTGCTTTTTAATATGCTGTCTAGGTTGGTCATAGCTTTTCTTCCAAGGAGCAAGCGTCTTTTAATTTCACGACTGCAGTCACCATCTGCAGTGATTTTGGAGCACAAGAAAAGAAAGTCTGTCACTCTTTCCATTGTTTCCCCATCTATTTGCCATGAAGCGATGGGACTGGATGCCATGATCTTAGTTTTCTGAATGTTGAGTTTTAAGCCAGCTTTTTCACTCTCCTCTTTCATCAAGAGGATCTTCAGTTCCTCTTCACTTTCTGCCATAAGGGTGGTGTCATCTGCATACCTGAGGTTATTGACATTTCTCCTGCAATCTTGATTCCAGCTTGTGCCTCATCCAGTCCAGCATTTCTCATGATGTACTCTGCATATAAGTTAAATAAGCAGGGTGACAACATATAGCCTTGACATACTCCTTTCCCAATTCGGAACCAGTGTGTTGGGAAACAAGGAGAGAACACAGCCCTGCCCATCAACAGAAAATTGGATTGAAGATTTACTGAGCATGGCCCCACCCATCAGAACAAAACAGTTTCCCCCACAGTCAGTCTCTCCCATCAGGAAGCTTCCATGAGCCTCTTATCCTTCTCCATCAGAGGGCAGACAGACTGAAAACCACAGTCACAGAAAACTAATCAAACTGATCACATGGACCACAGCCTCGTCTAACCCAGTGAAACTATGAGCCATGCCGTGTGGGGCCACCTAAGACGGCCGGGTCATGGTGGAGAGTTCTGATGAAACGTGGTCCACTGGAGAAGGGAAGGGCAAACCACCTCAGTATTCTTGCCTTGAGAACCCCATGAACAGTATGAAAAGACTCTCAGCCCAAGCTGCTTGCAATTTCCCAGCCATGCGGTACAACCTCTCAGCCCTGCTTTGCTCCTGTGGCTCTTCTTGTTGAAATGCCCAGCTCAACCCACCTGGCCTGGAAAGTTCAGCTCGGGTGTTTCATCCCATCCACCCTTCACTTTCCAGGGAGGGTTGGTGCAGGGGTCTCTCAGCACTCTCCACACTGCATTGTTTTGTTTCTTCTCCTCTCCTTCCTGTAACAGTGAGCTCTTTAAGGGCAGGGCAGGTCTCGTGTGTCTCTTTGATTCCTGACACAGAGTGGGTGCAGGGTGGGGGTGCAGCCAGTGTCCACTCCCTTCTGCTATTCCTGGTTCCAGCACCACCAAAGGCATCGTGCCACAGGGAAGAGCCTTTTGAGCTGAGAGAGTGGGGCCGCCCAGAGCCACATCAGCAAAGATGGGGGAATCCCTCCTGCTGCCCTGGGCTTGGCGTCCCTCACTGAGGGACGTGTGTGCTTCTCAGGTGTCCAGGAATCCCATGCGAAGTGAAGGCTGCTCTGGTGTGCTCAAGTCTGTCCAGGCTAATCCACAGTCTGCACTGGAGCTTCTGGACTTTTCTGTGAGTTTCTCATAAACCTTGTCTCTGACCCTCCCAACAGCCCTGGGAGATATACTTTCTCCATTTTAGAAGGAAAGAAGTGGGCATTGGAGAGAGTGCCTGCTCAGGCATACGGTGTGGCCACATCCGAGTTCCAACCTGGGTCACGATGCCACTCTGACTCTGCTCCTGCCTCTGTGCGGGGTGTCATGATGGTCTCACCTCGGACCCCTGCCTGGGTTCTTCATTGGCAGAGAGGGAACAGGTTGATCAGAGGCACCATGCTCACTGATGTGTGGATTTGCAGGTTCATCTCTTGCAAGGCAGCCCCCTCTCCCAGCCAGCAGTGCCTGCGAGTGGATCCTAGTGCTGGAGATTCACTCGGGGGGCTGCACGAGAGATAACCCTTTCATTCCATTTTGCCTTTAAAAAATTCTTTATTGGCAGTGTGGAGTCTTAGCCACTGGACCACCAGGGAAGTTCCAATTTTGCCTTTTAATATAGAAAAAATATCACTCTTTTCTAAGGTGGTTAAACACAAAGGAGAGAATCCCCAAATACAAATCACGAAGACTCTAGTTACAAATCACTGCTCATTTTCCCTCTGATTTCAACCCAGGCTTGAGTCAAAGCCTGTTCAGAGATGTGTTTACAGTTTCAATCCTTCAAACTTGGGACAAACTGATACCCTATGAGGCTCTAGACCTTGTGTGTGTGTGAGTAAAATGGTCAAGTTCTCAAAAAGTCTTAACATTCTTCCTAGTGATGGGTTTCTCCTCAGGATATCCAGGTGAACAGAGAGTTTGATGATCTTGCCAGTTCAGTGAAGGTCATCCTTCCAGGGCTTTGCATAAAGACGGCTGCCCGCAGAGTGGAGTACAAAAAAGAACTGCTGGCCGTCTTCAGACCATCTGAATGACTATGTGTTGTGTGACTTTCTTCTCTCTCCCATGGGCCACTTCAACTTCAAGGTGCCTTTCAATGCATCAGTGCACTGAGGCCCCATGTCAACCAGGTGGAAGTCCTACAGAGCTGGCCTTCATAGTGACTGAGACATCAGTGTTAACCAGGGCCTTCCGTTGTTCTCATTCAGGTCACAGATTTGTACTCCTAGAGAAATGAAAACATGTCCACACAAAAACTTGAACATACACGTTCATGGCAGCATTATCCATGATATCCACAAAATGCAAATACCCACCAACTGATGAGCGGATAAATAGAATGTAGTGTACTTATACAATGGAACATTAATTGGCAATAAAAAGGATGAAATTTGGGATGATGAAAATGTTCTAAAATTGATTATGGTAACGGTTGCACAATTTCAGTAACATACTAAAAGTATTTGAATTGTGTACTTTAAATAGATGAATCATATGATATGTGAACTGTGTTTTATACAGTTAAGAAAAAAAGGTGGAGAAGGAAAGGGCAACCCACTCCAGTACTCTTGCCTGGAAAAGTCCATGGACAGAGGAGTCTGGCGGGCTGAAGTCCATGAGATTACATGACTGAGCATGTGTGCACGAGGGTGGAAGGAGATGGGTTGGTAGCAATAAAGTGGTAGAACTAAAAAAAAAAAGAAAGAAAGAAAGGAACGAAGTAATGACACATGCGACAACATGGATGAACCACTACCCTAAGTGAAAGAAGTTTATCATAAAAGACCACTTATTGCACCACTTTAACTGGGTGACTTGTCCAATATGTACATCATATCTCAGAAAAACTGTTACCTACACACACACACACACACACACACACACAGAGTTTGATCCATATTGTGTGGGAAAAATGATGTATAAATGTGTATACTAGCAAAAAAAAACAAAAAAAATCCAAAACAAAACAACCCTGGCACATTAATAATGCTTATCTCTAGGTTGTGGCTTTATGGCTTTTAGTTCCTATTTTCTTGCATTTTCCACTCTTCACACTCAGTATGTGTTACTTTTACAATCAGAAAAACAAGTCGTACTTAAGACCAGGTCGACAGCACAGGTCTCGAGTCCGCTGCGTTCTCGGCGCCTGAGGAAGGAGGGTCCCCCCATGCCCACGACAACGTCGTAACCTGAGGCGGTGCTGGGGCCAGGAGGTGACGGAGGGTAACGGGAGCCAGGCGCTGCGGGATGAGCACCCGTGAGGAGCCCCAGGAGTCTGCTGTCCCCGCTCCCATGCGGGGCAGCACTCCTCGGTGACCCTCCGCCCTGTAGGGCGGTGAGAGGACCTCACAGTCAGAGCGCGGGGCTGGGCCAAGCGCCGCAGGACGCTCCCCCACTTCCCTGTAGAGCCTGCAAATAACCAAGCCAGTCATTACACCAAGGCCCCACACCCTCCGCAATTTACCAGGAGGCTCCGGGCGGAGAACCGCGAGGTGAGGCGGCGTAGACCAGGCCACGCCTGCTGCAGGCTGCGTGAGGGGCGGGAGGGGCAGTTTGAGGAGACCGAATGAGACCCGTTGCGCTCCGCCTCCCGCGTGCACCTTCCCGCCAAAGCCGCGTCCAATCAGAACGCGCCACAGACCGGGAGTCCCGTGTGGGTCAATCAGAAGCGGGATTCTAGACTCAGCCCCACCCACAGCGCTCTGGACCAATGGGCATCGGCGGCGGCGGCGTGGGGTCCACGAGGACGTGGGGGGCGCGTCCGAGGAGCGCGAGACTTCGGGTCAGCAGTTGAGCGGCGGCGTCGGCGAGAGCAGTTGGGGTTTGTGTAGCGGCGGCGGTTGAGCTCATAATGGTACGGATGGATGGAGCGGGAGGTCGGGCGGGCGGGCCAGGAGGCCTGGAGGCCGTGTTAGTGGTGGGGGGTGACACCGAGGACGCCAGAGAAGCCCATGTGGGCTTCTGGTGCGAATCACGCGGCGACCCGAACAGAGGCTGAGGAAGAGAAACTGCGAAGGTAGAGCCGCAGTTCCCAAGAGTATCTACGTCCGAGGGCCTCATCGGCCAGCGCGCCTTCGCATGTGGCCCCAGGGCTCAGGGGAGGCAGGCAGCCCCAGGTCCAGCCTCCGGGACGCGGACAGTGGGCAGTGCCGGGCTCCGGAGGTTGGGGCGGGGCGTGCTCGGGAAGGAGGTCATCTACGGAGAACGGGGGGCACAGGATTTGGTCTGTGGGAGCTTTCAGAGGACATGGAGACAGGGACAGGAATATCATTACCCAAACTTCAGTGATCCAGGCGAGGACGGCAGTGCGCTTTCCTTTCTGTGGAAAGTGGGGAATGATTTCCCCGAGCGATTCCTTTCATTGTCAGTCAGGTGGACATAGCCTGTACTGACCATGGAGCTCCCCAGCCGCACTTTGTAAATGAAGACATTAGGTCACAGAGCTGACCCTGAACACACTGGGGCTGAGCAAGCAAGAGTGACACAGACATTCTGTGAAATACAGCTGTTCCGGATTAGAAGCGAACACCATGTGTGTGAAAACCTCGTGGATGGGTGGATTTCAAAGGCCTTCCCAGGGTGCTGTTAAGAGTCTCCTCTGGAGGAGTGCGTGCCCTGTCCCCGGAGAAGGTCTTTCCAGAGCCCAGTGCTTCCCTCCGGAATGAGGTGCAGGGACTGCTGCCTCACATTGATCTCTGAGATACGGTGCTTGTGTGATAGAAAACAGGACCAAGCTCCTAGCTATGAGTTAGAATTTAGGGTGGGTGGCACACCTCAGATCTCACTCGATCTCCTCTATGTATTTGTTAGGATGATGTGTCTAAATTCAGCCAGACGGTTAGGGAATGTAGAATTAGATTCCCAGCAGGAAACAGAGGGTACATTTAAAATATTTAATAGGTACTGTGACTGCAACCTGTTAGAAGATACTACTTATACAGATACGGGCAGGGTTTAAGGAGACCCCCAAAGGACAGTGCAGTATCCCAGCACGTGACATTTGGGAGCCATTAACTCCTAGGCTCCAGGGAGTGAGTGGCGGGAGCGCTTACAACGGGCGGGGGGTTTCTGACGACCGATGACTGCCCACAGTCTGTGCCCTTGAAAAGGAACCCAAGACAGCCTGGTGGGGAGGGAGCCAGGAGCAACCACCGTGACCACACCTTCCTCTAACCTCCATCTCTTGCTGCTCACTGACACAGGCTGATGCAACCAGAAGCTAGGGGAACAGTCCACACTGGTCAGCCTGGAACCAGAGCTGGACGGAGAACAGAGGGTAGACCTAGAGGCGCAGGCGGAACAGATTTAGGTCCCATCCAGTTTTCCTTTTCCATTACCGCTTATCCTTCGGTCAGGACTCGATCAAAATGGCTATATTCTCTAGAGAAGTACTGACACTGGCCGTAACATGGAGTTTGTTGCTGACATTACATGCCTTGCAAGTATTAAAGTAACTGAATTTATCTATGGTATGGGCACGTAGACTTTGGGGCTAATTCTGGCGCTATCAGCTCACGTGTTTCGGAGCAAGCCAGTTTTCACAGGGTTAAAAGGGTCACATAAGGCTCCTTAAAAACAAGGTTTGAGAAGGCCTGAGACACTCTGGAGGCACATACAAACATTGAGTTAACATCTGCATGCCACGCAGAGACCCCTGCCGAGTCGCTGGGCCTCACTCATTTCTCTGCTTCCAGCGCGAGTGCATCTCCATCCACGTGGGGCAGGCGGGCGTCCAGATCGGCAACGCCTGCTGGGAGCTGTACTGCCTGGAGCATGGCATTCAGCCCGACGGCCAGATGCCCAGCGACAAGACCATCGGCGGCGGGGATGACTCCTTCAACACGTTCTTCAGCGAGACCGGGGCCGGCAAGCACGTGCCCAGGGCCGTGTTCGTGGACCTGGAGCCCACCGTGGTCGGTAGGTCCCCTCCCACTTGGCAAGGGAAGCGCAGAACCTTCGCTGGGTACACACAGGTCAGAAGCGCGAGGTAGTTTCCGAGGGGAGCGGCCACCCAGGAGACAATGGACAGTCACCCTGGAACCAGGAAGACCCAGGCCACAGGGGTGCCTGGGGCAGCCAGGCTGGTGCAGGGTGGCAGGGCCGTCCCAGTGACGTTGGGGTGGAGCGGCGGGTGTGGGCGAGGCGCACACAGAGACGCCTGGGCACTCCCGTCCTTCGGGAGCCGGCCACAGTGGCGCTTGTTCCGGGTTGATGGACCCCCCTGGAGCCGTGAATGGCAGATGGGCATGTCTGTCTCGGAGACTTGCCTGGGAGACCTGACCCCCGGCCTGGGAGGAGCAACGCGGACCTGCAGATAGGCAGGTCCTGGAGCCGCCGCGGGGGTGAGGCGGCGTCCTCCAAGCCCGGCTGCTGTCCCCCCCGCAGACGAGGTGCGCACGGGGACCTACAGGCAGCTCTTCCACCCGGAGCAGCTGATCACCGGGAAGGAAGACGCAGCCAACAACTACGCCCGCGGCCACTACACCATCGGCAAGGAGATCGTCGACCTGGTCCTGGACCGCATCCGCAAGCTGGTGAGAAGGGCCCGGGGGGCTCCCGGCCGGGACTGGAGAGCCCGGGGTGGCGCGTGCGGCCCGGCTCACGCCTCTCCCTCCCGCAGGCGGACCTGTGCACGGGGCTGCAGGGCTTCCTCATCTTCCACAGCTTCGGGGGCGGCACCGGCTCGGGCTTCGCGTCGCTGCTCATGGAGAGGCTCTCGGTGGACTACGGCAAGAAGTCCAAGCTGGAGTTCGCCATCTACCCGGCGCCCCAGGTCTCCACAGCCGTGGTGGAGCCCTACAACTCCATCCTGACCACGCACACGACCCTGGAGCACTCGGACTGCGCCTTCATGGTGGACAACGAGGCCATCTACGACATCTGCCGGCGCAACCTGGACATTGAGCGGCCCACCTACACCAACCTCAACCGGCTCATCGGGCAGATCGTGTCCTCCATCACGGCCTCCCTGCGCTTCGACGGCGCCCTCAATGTGGACCTGACCGAGTTCCAGACCAACCTGGTGCCCTACCCCCGCATCCACTTCCCCCTGGCCACGTACGCCCCGGTCATCTCGGCCGAGAAGGCCTACCACGAGCAGCTGTCCGTGGCCGAGATCACCAACGCCTGCTTCGAGCCGGCCAACCAGATGGTCAAGTGTGACCCTCGCCACGGCAAGTACATGGCCTGCTGCATGCTGTACCGGGGGGACGTGGTCCCCAAAGACGTCAACGCGGCCATCGCCACCATCAAGACCAAGCGCACCATCCAGTTTGTGGACTGGTGCCCGACCGGGTTCAAGGTAGGCTGGGCGGTAGCGCGTGTGCAGCTTTCTGCCCGTGGCCGGCCCCGGGGCAGGGTGCTGACCCGCCGCAGAGGGTCCCCTGTTCCCGGGCAGCTGGGTTTCAGGGACAGCAAGGTTAGTAATGAGTGTGCTGGATGCCTTGATCTTGATCAATACTTCATGCACCTTTACTTGTTACAACCAGCCAATAATGCCATGGGCTGATACTGCCAACATCTTACACTTCAGAGACAGATGCTGAGACGGCTTTTAGAACCTCAGAGCCTCAGGGTCAGCGACGGAAGGAGGGAGCTTTCAGAGACTTCCGACTGCAGGCCTGTACTCAGGTTTCCCCACTGCTCACCAAAGAACCTTGTCAGAGTGTGTGGTGTCATTCTGTGATTGGGTTTAGATTTCACATTGCTTCAGTCACCAGTTGTCACTGAATCTTAGGCAACAGTTATGTTTTTGTAGAGAGGCTCTTCTATTCATTATGCAATATTTTCTGTGGGACCAAGAGTGGTTCACCGCTGTTTCTCCAAGTCAGACCTGAATGCTGCCTCCCATACAAAACCACACTAATAGAAGTGGCTCCTCCAACTGTGTTTAGTGTCCCAGTGAAACGTCTGCCCAAAGAAGAGCATCCTGAATTTGAAGCCAAGTCCCAGAATGTCCCACTTTAGACCTGTGACCACCAGGCTAAGTGCCTGGCCACGCCTGGGCTTGTGAACCCTGCGCCCTCTTCCTCGTTGAGTCCTTTCTCACAAGTGATCTTTGTTAGATAAAGTGCTGGATCCTGCATCTGAGCCCTGATGCGGCCCTTCGGTGTGCTGGGAGTTGCCATCCCCAGGGTCTTTGCAGACTGAAAGTGAGGCCAAGTAGCAGCGATGCGTGGGTCATCGTTTTCCCATTTAAATACCGAGCTTGCCTCTGACCAGCCCACGCTGTTGCACCCACCTGGCCTCTGTCGGCCTCACTGCCAGACACCTTGACACGGACCACCTGAGGGTGTTCGACTCACACGTGTAAATGACTCACGGGGTAAAGTGTGTATGCAGCAGGTTTCACCAATTAGAAATATCCACAAAATTAAACCTTTCGTAGATGTTTGCAGGCCTCTGAGGTTAGGTTAACAGGTTGGGGTTGGAAGCTTTTTTTTTTGCCATGGCACACGGCATGGGTCATCTTAGTCCCTGGGCCAGACGTCAGCCCTTGGCCCCTGCAGGAAACCGCAGCATCTGGACCACCAGGGAAGTCTTTTTCTTCTCCCATTCTTCTTGGTTTGAGGACGTTTCCTTTCAGTGCCCTTGCTTTGACCTTTGGGAGGCAAGGCTGCCATCCACGGCCGCCTCAGCTGGGCAGCGCTGTGTGCGGTGCCGGGCGCTGTGCCCAGGCTTCCCGTCCTGGCCGAGTCTGTGCGCCAGAGGGGAGGCCAGTCTGGAGGGAGGTTAGGTCACACTGCTGTCCCCACGCATGACAGTTCACTCCTGGCCGGTGTTGAATCCTCACCTGCCTGAGTGACTTCACGTGCTGACAGCTGTTTGCTCGGGGGTGCACCATTTTCATGGAATCTTTTTCCATGTTTGTATCAGGTTTTCTCATTATGAAAGTGTGTATGTGGCAAGATATTTTAGTCCAGCAGAAGGCTGAAAAGCTTAAGTCCTCTTCTAAAAGTGAAAATGTAGGATATTAAACACTGGCAGATACTGCCAAAAAGTACAGCACCTGTTCCTACATGGCATCATGTAAAGGGGGTCCACGGCCCCCATTTTAAAAAACAAGCCCCCATTTCCGAGGCCACACTCCGAGTTCACCATGTTCTCCTCCTCCGGCAGGTGGGCATCAACTACCAGCCCCCCACGGTGGTCCCGGGCGGGGACCTGGCCAAGGTGCAGCGGGCCGTGTGCATGCTGAGCAACACCACGGCCATCGCCGAGGCCTGGGCCCGCCTGGACCACAAGTTCGACCTCATGTACGCCAAGCGCGCCTTCGTGCACTGGTACGTGGGGGAGGGCATGGAGGAGGGGGAGTTCTCGGAGGCCCGGGAGGACCTGGCGGCGCTGGAGAAGGATTACGAGGAGGTGGGCGTGGACTCGGTGGAGGCGGAGGCCGAGGAAGGGGAGGAGTACTGAAGGCGGCGCAGCCGCAGCCCCACACTTGTTTCCCCCAGTGTCCCGTCACAGATGTGTTTCCCTATTAAAGTTTTTGTGTTGAGCATCATTTGCGTGTGTTGCTTTCGGCCCAACCCCCCGCCAGATACCCGTCTTTCCAAGTGAGCCGCGGGAAGAACCGTGTTCCTCCCCGACGTCAGTGTTGACGGAGGGCCGCACGTCTGGCTATGCAGAGCATCACCTGCCGCGTTAACCCGGAAAGGGGCGGAGAGCGGAAGGTGGATGCACGCTCCACCTACAGACGTCGGGTCAGCGCGCTACTCGGGGGCAGGAAGCGCACCCTAGCGGGTCTTCGAATAGGAACCCGCGCTCCTCGGAGAAGTGGCGCTAGAGCCTCCCGCCCGGCCCACGGCAAACCCCTTTACCGGGGGAAGCGTGCGTGCCGGCTCTGACGGCACCACCGCGATCCCGGCCGCCTGCTCTAGCCCCGCGGCCCCTTTTCGCCGCTTCCGGGAGCCGCTCCTCAGCGAGCGCCGAGCGCTTCCGCATCTCTATGGTACCGACTTCCGCGGCGAGCCAAACCTCGCGAGAACTCAGCGGCGCCGCAATGGCGAGACCGTGAGTGCCGCAGAGGAGTCGGAATAGCGGGCTGGGGCGGGACTCGGCGAGGTCGGGCGGGGGAGACTCGCCAGGCCCGGGCCGCCGGACTGGGGTGGCGGCCTGGGCCTCGGCCGTCGCCGAGACCGAGCTCCCGCCTCTGCCCCAGATGCCGCGTCACTGCTCCGCCGCCGGCTGCTGCACACGAGACACGCGCGAGACGCGCAATCGCGGCATCTCTTTCCACAGGTCAGCGCGCGTGCGCGTCGGCGCGCGGAGGGCCCCTTGCGCATGCGCCCGTCCCGCCGCCGCGCACGCGCTTTCGCGCTGGGGGCGGGGCTCGGGTGTGGCCCGGGGCGGCCGGGGGACGGCCCCCGGCTTTGGCTTTCGGCGGCGTCTGCGCTGCGCGATGATGTCGAGTGAACGTGTATCTCTCCGGGGGCCTAAACTTCCTGGTCTGCGCGCGGGCAGAGTTCGCTCGAGGTCCGCGGGCGGTATGAGCCAGGCCGCACCTTCCCATCGCGCTCACGGGCTCGTGGCCCCGCAGGCTTCCCAAGAAAGACAACCCGAGGCGGGGTTTGTGGCTGGCCAACTGCCAGCGACTGGACCCCAGCGGGCAGGGCCTGTGGGACCCAGCGTCCGAGTACATCTACTTCTGCTCCAAGCACTTCGAGGAGAACTGCTTTGAATTGGTGGGAATAAGGTGAGCCTCCTGGCAGCCGGCGGTCGGGTCGGCCTGGATACGGGGTGGGTGGCCTTGGGGAGGCCCCCGGAGTAGCAGCCCTGGTGCTTCCCACGTCGGAACCTCACCTTCCGCTCCAGACGGATCTGGGGAGTGATAGCCTAGCCCCACTCCTTCCGCACTGGTCACGGCCGGAGCCCGCTCCCTGCAATCCCAGCCCTCCCAGCAAAAGCACGGAAAAGATGCGTCTTTCTGCCTGGTTCTCCCGTGCTGGTGGGGCCCTTGACTTGGGAAATTCACTGAATGAATTGTTGGCACGATGCCTTCCACTTCCCGCGGAGCCAGGGTGGCAGCCTGCTCTGCGACCTGCAGGTCACCTGGGGTGGCAGCGCTGTGTTCTGTCTCATCCAGACCACTTTCTCCGCAGTGGGTATCACAGGCTGAAGGAAGGAGCGGTTCCCACCATATTTGAGTCTTTCTCGAAGTTGCGCCGGACCAAGACCAAGGGGCACGGTTACCCGCCCGGCCCCCCAGACGTCAGCCGGCTCCGGCGATGCAGGAAGCGGTACGTGTTGTCCCACTGTATGCAGCCCCCAAGGGACCGGGCTTCAGGGTGCCGGCCAGCAGCCTTACTGGGCGGGGCTGGGAGCCTGTGTAGTGGGTTCAGGGATGGGGGTTAGGCGAGCTGTGAAGTGGGGTCAGGGGGCCCTGCACCTGGCCTGGCGTGTCAGCCTGTCTGTCTCTTCCCAGCTGCCCTGAGGGCCGAGGGCCCACCACTCCCTTTTCCCCGCCTCCACCTGCCGACGTCGTCTGCTTTCCTGTGGAAGAGGCCTCGGCACCTGCTGCTTTGTCTGCCTCCCCAGCCGGGAGGCTGGAGCCTGGCCTCGGCAGCCCTTTCTCCGATCTTCTGGGGCCCTTGGGCGCCCAGGCAGATGAAGCAGGCTGCAGTGCCCAGCCCTCCCCAGAGCGCCAGCCATCCCCCCTGGAGCCGCGGCCCGTCTCGCCCTCTGCCTACATGCTGCGCCTCCCGCCGCCTGCGGGCGCCTACATACAGAACGAGCACAGCTACCAAGTGGGCAGCGCCCTGCTCTGGAAGCGGCGGGCCGAGGCCGCCCTCGACGCCCTGGACAAGGCCCAGCGCCAGCTGCAGGCGTGCAAGCGGCGGGAGCAGCGGCTGCGGCTACGGCTGACCAAGCTGCAGCAGGAGCGGGCGCGGGAGAAGCGGGCCCAGGCCGACGCCCGGCAGACCCTGAAGGAGCATGTGCAGGACTTTGCCTTGCAGCTGAGCAGCAGCATGGCCTGAGGGAGCCGTCCGGCAGCGCTCGGCTTTGCAGCCGAGCAGCAGCATGGCCCGAGGGAGCCATCCGGCAGCGCTCGGCCTGAGAATCCACCTGAAGAGGGAGCTGCCCTGAGCTGTGTCCGCAACAATAAAGGGGATCCCAGAAAGCCCTGCTGTCTGGCTCAGCTGAGGGCTGGGGCCCTGCCCCCTGGGTGCCACATCCATCTCCCCCGCCGACTGGTTATGGCCCCCCAGAGGGCTCGGCCCTGCAGAGGCCGGCCGAGGGCCGCCTCACTCGGGCCATTGCCGAACTTGCTGTGCCTCCAGGTGAGCACCCCTCTCCTAAGGCCGTCCACCCACGGACCACATGTGGGGCTCATCGGTCGGGCCGGAGGAGTGGCAGGCCCTGTGTGTACCCTGGGGACACAACCCAAGGCAGGAAACGTGCTTTAAAGCTCAGAGAGAGAGAGACTGTTTCTCCCTCCGCGTGGCTTCCCAGCAGCCTGGACACAACTGTTCCCGGAAGGGAGGCAGAACGGTCCTTACCCACTGGGATGGACACAGGACGGAAGAAGGCTTGGCCTGGCCCCACCCAGGCATGAGCCTCCAGGCAGCCAGCAAGGGGCCAGAAGGGGGAGGCCAGAGGCCAGCCTTCATTCCTCCCTGCAGGGTGGGTAGCGTCTGGAATGAACAGAGCACCACATGAGGCTGGCTTCTTCTGAGCCCTCAGGCCTCCTGGCCTGGCCTCGCCTCAGGAGGACTGGGGCTGGAGCCGCAGTGGGGACTGCGTGGCGAGCTGTGGGTGCAGGTAGCACTGCTGTGGCTTTAATGGAGGCAAACCTATTGACAATAAATAGTCGGTAACAGGCGGGGACCCAGGACATCTCTGACTTCATTCTGGGACACCCAGGACCCCGATGTGGATGCCCGGCCTAGTCTGGAGGTGCTGACCCCTCTGGCTGGGAGCTGAGCTCAGAGCCCTTCATATCTCACAATTCATCCGGAGTTAGACTCCACCTGCCCGAGCTCTGGGTGGCAGGACAGGACCCTTACTTACACCGACCTTGGCAAGGGTCGAGGATTGCTGTGTGGCCCACATCAAGGCGTCTTGGCAATGTGACCCAGTGGTGGAAGGCAAGCCATGCTGGGTCCCTGCAGGAAGGTGGGGGGCTCAAAGCCAGTTCCCTGACAGGCTCCTCTGCCCCTCTGGGCTGCAGCCAGGCCCTTCCTCTTGTGGCATCCACACCATTGAGTCCTGGCATCCCACCCTGGGAGAGGTTGCAAGCCAGAGACCTGCTTCACTGCTTCCTGGGGGACATGTGTCCTCAGCAATGAAAGGGGGGTTTGGGACGCCCCCGTGTCCGATCAGCTCCCTTCGGGAGGCTCTAGGCACTGGACCCCTCAGCTGCAGGCCCAAGTGTGACCAGCATAGCCTGCAGCGGGCAGGGCAGGGCAGGGCAGCACCGCTCGGGCCCTCATATGTCGGCCCCCAGCTCTGCACACTGCTTGTCTGAGATGTGGGAGGCCAGTGAGTCGATGATGTCCAGCAGCAGCTGCTGGCTCAGCGAGCGCAGTGTGGGCAGCTTGGAAACCTGCAGGGGCAACCAGAGGCCAGAGGATGGAACCAGGTGAAGACCACGGTCTTCTGGGGGGTGAGGAGTGGCCAGTGGGTGAACCTCTCCGTCTGGTCATCCCCAGCACCCACTGCTGCAGGGGGCCAGACTCCAGTCCCCTACACCCCACCCGGGTCTGGCTACCAACAAGGGGAGTGCACCCTGCAGCCGGGGCGGGGCCCTGACCTTGGTGAACTGGTGCACGATGATGTGCAGGCAATGCCGCTTCATGTCCAGAGCCTGCGTCTTGTCCGCCGCCTCCAGGATCTGCAACGGCAGGCTCCCTGAGATGCCGTCCCAGCCTGCCTGACCCACCCCCACCACCACTCAGACCCAGGGCCGCCACCTGTAGCACGTTCTGCACCGTCACGTTCATCTCCAGGTTCTGCTTGCAGTACGCCTGCAGCCGGTTGTTGTAGAAGCCGTAGTAGTAGGGCGCCGAGAACAAGTAGCTGGGGGCTGGTTAAGGAGCTGCTGGCCAAGCGAGCCTGCCTCCCCTCCCCAGGGAAGGCCACCCTGGGCCTGGGCTGCATCTGCCTCAGGACAGGAAGGGCCCACCCACCACCAGGACGCCAGGCTCCCATCCAGGCAGGGCACACCTGCCCTGCACCTGGGCTCTGAACCACTCAGGCGTCCAGGGCCCATTTCAGGATCCAAAGAACACCCCAGGCTCCCTCCCAAGGAACGTCCCCCACGAACCTGCAGAACCATCCTCGCCCTCCCCTACTCCGACCAGCAGAGCAGATGTGGCCGGGAGCCACGCGTCCCCAGAATCCCCCCTCCCCTCTGAGCTGGACCAACTGCTCAGGAGATGGGGCCACCAGGAATCCTTGGGAAACCGCCCGGCCAGGCAGGGCTAGTGGGGTCCAAAGCTGCCTGGGAATGGCCAGGAGCCCTGAGGCTAGGATGCAGTGAGTCCTCAGGTGGCATGTTGACCTCGCCATAGTAGATGTAGCGCAGCATGGACTCGAAGGCCTGCCTGCTGGGCACCATCTCCCCGATGGAGATGTTCACCTGGCCGTCCTCAGGCATGAAGGACCGGAACATGGCCTCGAAGTAGCTGCAGACGGCAGGCAGCCTCAGCAAGGCATCCGGCGCCCGACCCCGAGCCCACGTGCCACACCTCACCCACCTGGAGCGGGCGGCCAGGATGGCCTTGTGGGCTGGCCGTGGGTGCCCGTCCAGCAGGAGGGTGATGTCGCAGAACTCCGAGCCCGCGCCCTCCAAGTATGCCTTCATGTCCTGGATCAGAGACGTGCCTGGGGGTGTGGAGGGAGCCTGCTAGAGGGCTGCGCCTTACTTAGGGCTTGAGACCCGCCCCCTGCGCATCTGGCACATTGCCCCCTGAACAAGTCCCGCCCCCGGGTCAGAGGCCCCACCCCCCACCCTCCTCTCCGACTAGGCCCCCGGAGCCCGCCCCGCCCCTATGCCGGAAACCCTCGGCTGAGTCACCTGGAGCCGGGGCCAGGGGGTGAAGGAGCCCAAGGTCCCTTCCCGGCTCGGTGGGCACGGGACAGGGAGGCACCGAGCATCTGAGGGCCGCGCCCACCCCTCACCAGGCCCCAGACCTGGGCGCACCTGGAAGAGAAGCTGGCCCACTAAAGACTGACACTCAGGCCTGGCGCCCCAGTCAAGGCAGCCGCCGCCAGCGAGGGCTCGCGCTCCCCCAGGAGTGCCCCCGGAGGTGCAGCCCGGCGCCGGCCCCCTTGGCGGGTCTCCGCCCTGCCCGAGCCTGAGCCGCCTGCGGTTCGACCCTGTGCCAAGGTACCCCCCGCCCTCGGAAGAGGCGGGCTCCCTACCGATGTCCACCGGCTGGTCGGAGGGGGCGCGGGGCGGCGGCTGCTGCTTCCGCCGCACAATCTCCACGATCAGAGGGGAGGAGAGGCGCTCAAATTCCTTCATCATGATCACCTGGTTGAAGTGCGACTCCTTCACCACGAAGTTCAGGCAGTGCTCCTGCACAAAGAGGCGGTGGGCGCCGGGTCAGGCCCCCCACGGGCTGGGCCGCAGCGGGAGGGGCGGGGCTGGGGGCCGCCAGAGGACCCCCGCCGGCACCTTCAGCTGGCCCAGCTGCAGCCGGGCGGCGCTCTCGCACACGACCAGCACGTTCTGCAGGTCCACCGAAGCCTCGATGTACTGGCGACACAGCTGCTCCAGGCGGCAGAGCTGGAAGCCCAGCGCCAGCTTGTACACGTCCATGATGAGCAGCACGTCCTCCACGTGACCTGCGCCCCCAGAGCCCCCTGAGCCTTGGGACGCGCGGGGGGCGTGGGGCAGGGGCCTGGGAGCCGCAGGCCGCCCCCGCCCGGCCCCCACCCGGGGCCCGCCCCGCGGCGCGCCGACCTTTCCGCGGGTACTGAATCTTGTCGGTGTAGAGGAACTGCATGAGCACCTCGAACGGCCGCGCCTCCGCTTCGCGGATGGCCACCCGCAACAGGGCTGGCCGGGCCGCTCCCACAGCGGCCGGGGGGCCCTCCCTGGGCGCCGGGGCCGCCTCCTCCTCCAGCTTCTGTGCGGGCAGAGGGAGGGGGCTTAGGGCGCCACTGAAGCGGCGGGCGGGCCGGGGCAGGGGCGGCGCGGAGCGCGCGCGGCCTCACCCGCGCCTGCGCGATCTTCCTGCGGAGCCAGCGGCTGCGAGCCGTGACGATGGCCACGTGGCCCTGCACGCGCTCCTCCTTCTGCGGGGAGAGGCAGGGCTTGGTGGAGGGCGGGGCCCGGGGCAGGGGCCGCCGGCGGGGCGGGGGGGGCACCCACCTCGCCCAGCACGAACTCCACGTCGCAGAACTGGCGGCTCTCCCACAGCCGCCCGTAGTCTTCGTGCAGTGTGCACTTGGGGTAACAGGAGAACTGCGGGCGGAGATCCCGCGGCTGGATGGCGCGGCGCTGCCCACCGTTACCCGGGCCCACGGCGGGCCGCTCGGCGGGGGCCGGCCGTCCCACCCGGTGCCCACAGGCCCCTCGCCCGCCGCCCTGGCCTTGGTTTCCAGGATCTCCGCGGCAGGCCGCCCCACCTGGAACCTGTACATCTCCCCGCTTCGGATGTTGTTGTCCACTGTGCCCCCGAAGATATACATGGCGTCCGAGATGACGGCGGCCGCGTGGAAGAGCCTTCCGCTGGGCAGCTGGGTGGGGAGGGGTCAGTCAGCAGAGGGCATGGGGAAAGCGTGAGTTGTCCGGCGGCAGGGCCGCCTGAGGCCCCACGCCGGCCAGGCTGTAAGCAAGGACGGCACCAGTGACCTAGAAGAGCAGGGGTTCACAGAACCAGACCCACCCCCCCCCCCCCCAGAAAAACCACCTGTGCAGCGAGGTGGGGCCTGTGTGCGCAAGAGGCAGAGATAGACCTTGTGCCCCGTGGAGCGGCGATAGGCGCCGGATGCCACATGTTGGACCCCTGCAGGCTGGCCGGGGGCGTGTGCTCCGGGCCTCCCCTCACGTGCTGGGTGACCCCCGAGCCTCCCCCTCCTGACCACACCACCGGCTCCAGGGCGTGAGGCTGGGGCGGATGGGGGGGCGGGGCACGAGGGTGCCGGGCTTCACCTCTGAGGCAGGCAGGGAGGGCTGCCTGGAGGTGGTGCTGCCGAAGTCCAGGCCGAACACATCCCGGGACTTCTTGCAGCCGGCCCGCTCCTCGGAGCCGGGGGCAGGCACTTCCTCGGAAGTGGAGGCTCGCTCTGGCATCTCGGCCCCACCAACCTGGGGGCGATAGGGCACACGCAGGGGCCCTCAGCAAGAGCTGGGAGAGCGGTGGGAGGCCGCTGCTAGCCCCGCCCAGGCTGTGGATGGGTGCTGTGGACACAGCATGGGTGTAGGAGGGGCCAGACGGGGGCTCCCTCGGCACGGCGGAGATGGGATCCAGGCCTCGTTCACGCGCACATCCCGGGAACGAGCCCGGCACGGCGCACGCACAGCACTGTAGCGCGTTACCCCGCGGGTGTTAAGTATAGGAGGGCAGAGGACAGGGGCCGGCCGCGCCCAAGGCTGAGGCCCCTGGGCATCCCAGCCTCGCTCCTGCTGGCCATCCAGAGCTCCTGGCTCTGGCCCCAGCCGCCTGGGGGCCAGCCGCGCTCACCTCGCTATCCGAGCTGGGCTGGATGACTTCCCAGGTCTGAAAGTCCACGTCATAGCAGTGCAGCTCGTTGGGGAGGGTGTTGTCAGCCGCGCCCCCGAACACATAGAGGTGGCGGTCAAAGGCCACCATGGTGTGCCCGTAGCGCCGCTGTGGGGGCGGCGGGGAGCCCCGGAGCAGGTGCTCGGTGGGGATGCGTGTCCACCTGCAAGGCGGGTTCAGGCAGCCTGTGAGCATCCACGGGCCGGGGGCTCCCGCTGCCCTGCAGCCTCCGCCTGGGCACGGAGCTCCCCACCCCCGTCCACCCTGGCACCAGCCCCGTCTGGCCCCTCAGGACCACCGTGGGGCCCGTCTCAGCCTCACTCCTCGCCCACAGAACAGGCAGCAGTGGAGGGCCGGGGGGCGGCTGTCTTCACGCCGGGACCCGGAGGAGGGCCATCCAGACTGCGTTAGGGGCCTGCGCCAAGGAGGCCAGCTGCATGCGGGCCCGCAGGGGCAGCCCCTGGGCACGGGTGCGGAGTGCTGACGGGGCCCCGGTCCCCAGGGCACTCACGTCTGGTCCTTGAACTCGAACTGGAAGAGGTTGTTGGTTATCTTGGCCCCACTCTGGCCCGAGAAGACGAACATCCTGTCCCGGCACACGGCCGCGGGGAAGTTGCAGCAGGAGGGCGGGATCTCGCCGCTCTGGGCCACCTGTGGGTGGGGAGGGCGCTCAGCCTGGCCCGGGCTGCTGAGGCGGGGCTACGCTCACCCCTGGGGAGGGGTCACGGTCCACGTCTGCGCAGCAGCTTAAAGCCCCCACGTGAACGGGCCCAGGGTGCACAGCTGGGGTGAAGCCCTCACAACAGGGGCGGCAGAGCAGCGGGTGGACAGACCGCCCAGGACCCCAGCAGCAGTCGCCCCCATCGTGTTCGAGGAAGGATGCATTGTCCCCAACTACGGCAGTCATGGGCTCGCCTGTGGTTGCTCCGCCCGGAGCAAGGCTGCCTCCCGGCCCCGAGCCCCTCACCTCCTCCCAGCACGTGAGCTCCCGATCCTGGAGGCCGATGGTCCACATGTCGTTCAACCTGCATCAGGACAGAGGGGGCGGGACCCCGCAGCTGGGCTGGCGGTCAGGGTGGGCCTGGGCCTGGCTGGGACAGAAGGCTCCAGGAGGGAATCTGACCAGGGGACTACAGAGTGGCCTTGGGGTGGGGCCTTCGGCTGGGGGCTGCCCCGAGTCCCCAGGGGCCACCACGAAGCCTGCGGCACTCGGGGCTTCCAGAACTGGCTGAGGTCCTGGGGAAACAGCGCTTGGTGTTTTTGTAATCAGAACACAGCAACGTCAACATTCCACAACAGGAAGAAGGAGCCTGCTTCCCCCGCCCTGAGCTCCAAGGACACCAGCTGTGGTCCCGAACATCCTTGGCCAGCAACCCTGACGTGGGGGGCCCACCACGCCTTCAGTCACCCCGGGGGTTTCAGGGGTGTCAGAGTGCCTGTGCCTGGTGGGGGTCCGGCAGGGCGCTTCCCTCAGGGGCCTTCCCCCAGCCCCATCCACACACCCACCCTCCTGAGAAACCCCCAGCTCACACCCCCTCCTCGGGGCAGGAGGGCCGATCTGAGCCCCGGCGTGTTTCCGGGCTGCGGCCTACCTGGCGTTGCCGTCGTAGCCTGCGAAGATCCACAGCTTGTCACTGTACACTGTGGCGCCGTGGGCCGACCGGGCGACTGGCAGCCTGGGGCAAGGGGAGGGCAGGGCTGGGGGGCGCCCTGGGCAGAGCCGAGCCGCAGGCCCCACACAGCCTGGGGCCCAGCCCTGTGAGCCCACCGCCCCGGGGCGGCCGTGCCCACACCCGCTGATCGGCTGCTGGGAATGAGGGGCCTGGCAGAGGCTGAGCCCGCGAGGCCCGGGCACTGGACGAGAAGTCACATGGCCAAGGGCACAGAGCCCCCTCCAAGCCCCCGCCTGGTATCGAGGGGTGCCTGTGAAACAGGGCCAGAGACGCGCCACCCGCAGAACACTGGGTCCCCCTACACTGTGAGGGATCCAGGGGAGCTGAGGGCCAGGATGCGCAAACAGGGCCAGCGGGCAGGTGACACGGACTCCCAGCTCGGGCCACGGCTCACCCTTTCAGGCTGCGGGCTCCTCATCTAGCTTTTAAAGTCGTCATTGGATTTATCACAACACTGCTTCCGTTTTGTGCTCCTGTCCTCTGGCCGAGGTGAGTGGGCTCGTGGCTCCCTGACCAGTGTTTGAACCCACACCCCCCGCCTTGGAAGGCGGGGTCGTAACCCCTAGGCCGCCACGGCAGGCCCCTTCATCTGTAACCCTACAGAGGCCAGTCCAGGCCTGCCGCCCCCCAAGACCCAGCACGGCAGCCTGCAGAACCGCAAAGGTCTCAGCACCGTCTCACCGTCCTTCAATTTTCCACTCCGTCCACTGGCCAGTTGCAAACTTGTATTCAAAGAGGTCGTTTTTGTTCTTCAGGTTGGAGTTGGAGTAAATGTCCCCAGTGTAACCCCCTGTAAAGAGAGCGGGAGGCCGCGGCGTCAGTTCAGCCTGCGAGCCCCGGGCCGGGGCGCGGCCCGGCCTTGCGCAGCAGGGCCCCCAGGGCCCCTGGAGCCCGTCAGCTCCTGCTCAAGGCCCTGGGGACAGCGGCCGGCCGGCCGGCAGACGCAGACAGTTGCCCCCCTCCCCCCCGGAGATCAGGACGGTCGGGGGAGGGGCCCCGAGAGGCCCCTGACCCAGCACAGGTGCTGGAGGACTGGGCCCGGGGCCTGGCCGGACGCGAGGCGCCGCTCACCGAAGACGAACATGCTGCTCCCGTAGACCACGGCCGAGTGGTGGTAGCGGGGGGCCGGGGGGGTCCCGGTGGTGAAGGCCCTGGGGGAGGAGGGGCAGCAGGTGTCAGCGGGCAGCCCCATCACCCCCAAACTGCCGTCTGCTTTCTCATTATAGAAGCCTTTTAAAAAAAGCCAAATAAGGAAAAAGCAGGGCACTAAAACTTAGCATTTAATCCCTTTGCCAGAAACCACCGTTCACACCTTGACGGTACACCTCCCGACTTTTACCACAATTATGACTCTGAGCGATTCTCTGTAATTTCTCTATGACCAACTCAATGAATGTGAAATTGAGCGAGCTCCAAGAGATAGCGGGCTTCCCTGGTAGCTCGGCGGTGAAGTATCCGCCGGCAACGCGGAGCCCCAGGAGCCAGTGGCAGGAGACCCAGGTTCGATCCCGGGGCCATGAAGATGCCCTGGAGGAAGAAATGGCAACCCACTCCAGTACTGTTGCCTGGGGACTCCCATGGACAGAGGGGCCTGGCGGGCTACAGTCCACGGGGTCACAAAGAGTCAGACACGACTGAAGCGACACAGCACAAACCCACATCAGGAGATGGTGGAGGACAGGGAAGCCTGGCATGCAGTCTGTGGGACTGCAGTCAGACAGGACTGAGCAAATGGACAATTTTCTGTAGTGGGAGGGATCACGTAGTAGGCATCCTGGCCACTCTGGAACCATCCACCCCTGTGGCCCCAGGCTGAGACGTGCTCCGCAGCACAGGTCTCCATGCGACTTATTCACGGAATTACACACCCATTTATACTGCTTTCCTGGGGCTGCTCCTTTTCAGACTTTTAACTGAAGCAATTTTTAACCAAGAATTCCAAGTCTTGAGAGTGATTTTCCAGTTCATCCGTAACTTTTGGACACACGTTACAATCGAGCGTGAGAGAAACAACACAAGGACTGAAGCGGCCCCAGTGCCGCCCAGGGGCGCCACTGCGAGTCCTGGGCCTAGACATCCTCCTGTCAAAGGTGGGGGCAGGGAGACGCCCCCCGCGAAAGGCAGGGCCCAGAGCTGCTGCTGCCAGCTGCTGTTGCCAAGCCCAACATTTCCCAGCCCCAGGATCTTCTCCCCCCCTCAGCTGAGAGCTGCCCCCAGCAGGGCTGGACTGGAGCAGATAGGCACAGGCATCTAGAGCTCAGGGAGGGAAGGAATCTTGCCCAAGGCCACACAGCAGGGGAAGGAGCCAGGACCTGTGGGCTGCCGCTGCCCGTGTGAGGCCTCCGGAATGGGATGGGCCCCAGAGGAAGGGAGGGCGGAGCAGCTGCTGTCGGCCCCTGGGCGGCCCCCCTGTAGCGGCAGAGACCATCCTAGAAGGACCCATCAGCTCGCGGCCCCCAGTCGGCTCCGACAGCAGCCCCTGTTCTGGGAGATGGACCTGGTGATGGAACAGCTCTCCTGAAGCAGAGTCTGAGGACCCAAAACTGGATCAAACAGATCCCCTAACATCATGGGATCCGGAAAAACCAATCTCAGCCACAGACCGGGAAAGTCGGGACGTAGAAAGAGGAGGACGGGGTCAGCAGGAGAGGGCGGGTGGGGCCCCCAGCCCCGCGCAGCACCTCTCGCCCGGCACGCTCAGGACCCAGCCGGCGGCGCTCCGCGGCTGGGCCGGGCACCCACCTGCACCAGGAGCAGTCCTTCACATCGAAGCGCAGGAGGTCGTTGAGCATCGTCTTCCTGAAAGACAGCAGGCCGGCGGCGGGGCGGCTGGCAGAGGCTCGCGCTGGACCAGGCAGCCAGCGGGTGTGCGAGGGGCCAGAGACAGGGCCCCACAGGGAGCCCCCCGTGGGTGCGGGGCACGGGGCCGCCATGCAGGCGGGGCCAGCCTGCCCGAGGTCAGGACGCACACCTGGTTCCGGGCACCTCGCGCCTCACCCACCCCCCGCCCCGCCCCGCCCCCTGCTCCAAAACCCCCACCCACACTCCCGCTCCCAGGCCGCAGCGGGTCAGGGAGGCCCCCGGCCTTCTCCCTCTTCCTGTCACCTCTTTATCGCAGCTCCAAGGTAATAATCACATTAAGATACAATAAAGCACGAAGCAAATCCACAAACCACCCAACAGCACCCACACGTCACCACCCAGCCCTCATCAGTGAGAGGGAGAAAGGCGTCCACCCAACAAGAGCCCAGCACCCCTGCCCGGGGGCCAGGCCTGTGCCCCTGCTCCCCCTCCAGCAAACAGCCTGGGAGACCAAAGGGCCTGAGGCCACGCGGCCCACGGCGGAGCAGCAGAGACTGTGATCCCGCCCTCTCCCATGTGTACCCTCTAAGTGGCAGGAGCCACCTTCACACTGTGTTTACAGTTATAACTCCAATGAGACAAATGCTTCTTCTGTTTCTTAGTGTCAAATTGCAGAGAAAATGTTTCTGTTTCCAGCTACACAGCTGTCACTCAAAGGCTATGTCTGGGGCAAAGGATGGGTGACTCATCACCCCCTGCCCTGCGCTGGCCACCAGGCCTTTTCGGGCTCAGGGAAGTCTCTTTCAGGCTGCAGTAAACCCCTGGGGATGGATGCCTCTTCTGCATTTTATTCCCACAAATGGCACACATGTATTCAATTGTCGGTGCTGGGACACAGCTCCAGCCCTGGCCGAGGAGACAGATAGCAAACATCTGGGTGCTCTGGGGACCAGTGGGACCCATAAGAGGTGCAGAAGTGGAGGAGAGGCCGCCACCTAGTCTGGTTGGTCCGAGCTGTGGGGGACGGGAAGGCCTCGATCCCCCATTTAGAGGGGCAGGCAGGGTGAGAAGCAGGGAACAGGCAGTGGGAGGGGCTGAGCAGTGGGAGGACCCTCACGTGCATTCAGAACGCAGCAAGACAGAATGTCCAGTGCCACGCAGACAAGGGCAGGGGAGCTGTGGACACACATGCGGGTCTCACACACTGCCAGGAGGGCGTGCACCTTGCCCCAGAGAGAGGGGACCATGCGGGGTAATGAACCAGGAAGGAACATGCTCCAACTGGCTGTGCATGGGCAGAGAGGCTGGATGCCAGGGGCTGTGCCCAGGAGACCCTGCTCCCCAGCATGCAGGCCCCATGGAGGGATCCTGTGGGACCGCGGCTGCAGCCTGTCAGAGGCCAGGCAGTCTGTGGTGGAGATGGGTGGATAGGCTCAAGGGCGAGATCGGTCTGTGCCCACGGCACCCCGCCCCACGGGGACACCTGTGTCCTGGGCCCTGACAGCCCGGGGCTCACTGACCCTCAGGAGCACCCTGCAAAAGCAAGGCGGAGGCCCACCACCTTCGACAGAGGAGACCCGGGTGCAGTGGAGGGTTGAAGCCACCTTCCCAGAGCCACCAAGCTGACTTCGACCGAGCCCTGTGTGTCCAGGAGCCCAACTTCAACCCCACACCCAGCTGGCTCCCAACCCTCAGGGCCCCGGGGGCCATCCCTGGCCTCTCCTGTGTACATCCCGGGTGGACGGGGCAGGGAAGCCCAGCGGACTCAAGGCGGCACAGGTCTGTCACACCGATCCCTCTGTTCCAGACTCTTCTTCGTTGGCCTGGCTCACTTCTTTCCAGGGAGGCCGAGCGGACCGCACACGCCTCTCCTGGTGCAGAACAAGCCTACCGGCCTGCTGTGCTGCACTTGGCGGGGCCCTGCCCTTGCTGAGACAACTCCGTCCCTCCAGGGAGATCCAGCTCCTGGAGGAAACAGGCCAGCAGCAGGACGCGGCCTCACAAACCAAGGGCCACCTTGGCCGTTACTTCATGGAAGGAAGCCTGCCACCACTAAGCTGGGAACCGTCTGGGGGGTGGAGATGGGCCACCGGGAAAGGTTGATTGCAGGCATGTGCAGTAAAACGCAGGGAAACCCTTGTGCAGTGAGAGATGCCGGAAGGCAGGAAACCTGTGTCCCGCAAGCGTGTGGCCCAGAGGGAGGCGCGGGGAAGGAGCAGCGCCTGGCCAGGGTGCCAGCTGGGGCAGACGTGTCTCCTTCAAGGCTGCGTCCACTCAGGCGGAAGGACAGGGCTGGTTCCCTGACCTGAGTGCGTGCTCCCCATTGCTGAGGGAGCCTCACAGATAGGGAAGCCCAGGCCCAGGACTTAGCTAACAGCTGGGAGGGTGGCAGCGGATGTGCAGAGACCCAGTCCCCACCACCCCGCTCCTGCCTTGGGACCCCGACTCACCCGTTGTCTCCACCAAACACATAGATGGCATCTTTATAGGCTACCACCGTGTGCTTGCTGCGCCTGGAGACAGAGAGGGGCGGATCGGGTCAGGCCAGGACCCTCCCGGGGGGCACCTAGCAACCATACTCGGCACGGGGGGCAGCCGCCGAAGTCGGATAACAACCCTCCTCCCCCAAGACCGGTGGAGACCCCCAAGCTCCACCAGCAACCCCAAAGGGCTCCGCGCTTGGGGACCCACTCTCCCACCCCATGGCGGAGCCCCGGGGCTCCAGCTCCACATCTACGAACACAACGTGACCCGAGTCCGGAGGGGTACCCTGCTCGGGGACCCCCTCGGAAGCCCCTTCTCCTAATCCTGAACACCACTCCCCACCCCACAAATACTACCGCGTCGGGCTCCGGGACAGCACGACCCGGCCTCGCCCCCGCGCCCCGCCGGGGACCTGCTCGGATTCCCCGTCCCCGGACCCCCGGACCCGCCGTACCGGGCCCCCACGAACTCGTCGCAGGGCGGGAGGCGTCGCCAACGATGCACGGTCTCAAAGGGCCCGAAGTTGAGCGTCAGGTACTCGACGCTGTCCGAGCAGCTGTGATCAAAGTCCACGCTCGGGGCCACCTTGGACCGCGCGCCGCCGGCCAGCGACCCGGCCCCGATCGGGCCGCCCGAGCCGCCCGGCCCCGCCATGCCAAGTCCTCGGCCAATGGGCCCCCGGGGCCACCGGACGCGCGGCCGCCGCCCCGAGCCACCCCCGCGGAACTACATTTCCCGGCGAGCCCTGTGCCAGCCGGCTCCTCGCACTTCCGGGCCCCGCGCGCACTTCCGGCCGGCGCCGGCCGCACTCCTGGGCGAGCCTCCCATGGACTCTACCGCTGGCCTGCGCGGCGAGCTCACGGTGGTCATCTAAGAAATGTTTTTCGCGGCGCGCGGCACCCCCTCACCCCCCGCTCAAGAGTGCGTGGCCCTGGCAGCAGCCCCGCCCGGCCCGCATGTCCCCGGCGCGGCTCCCGGCATGCCCTGCGCGGGTGGCTCCGTCGCGATTGTCCGCCGCGCCCGGGATCCCGGACGGAAGGGTTCCGGGCTCGCAGCGGCCCTCGCCGCCGTCCCCTTCCTGCTGGGTCCCAGTCGCCATCCCCTTCCTGCTGGGTCCCCGGCTCGGCCTCCCGCATCTCCACTCCCCTCGGCCTTTCTTCTCGTTGCGAGGCAGCGTGGCGCGGAGGCCCTGGGTTCTCGGTCCTGCTCTAGGCAGAGCCTCAGCTGCTCCATCTGCGAAATGGGCATTCAGGAAGCTTAGGTTGCCACGAGACCCAGTCCTCGGCCCTAATGTGGTCAGCCAAGCGCAAGCTGCCTCTGCCCTGAAGAAGCACCTCCTGTCTCAAACCCTTGGCACACGTGCTGTCCCCTCTACCTGCAGTGCCCTTCCTTCAAAATCCAGACCCAGGCCTTTGGTCTGCCGGGGGGCCTTCCCTAATCCCGGGGGGTGCAGAATCAGCTGCTCCCTCCTCAGGGCGCTCCCAGACCAAACTTCCTCCGTGTGACACTTCGGTGGTCTCTGGTCGTGCCTGTGTCCCCCGTGATCCGCTTTCTCCCTCGTGAGAGTTTGCCCAGGTATAGTGGAAGTCACACAGATCTGCAAACGTGTGCGTTTTAATGTTAAGATAATATCTAGTACGTTGCAGGGTCCCACAGGGGACCAGTCCCAGTAGAGGAAGAGGCAAGCCCACCCCGCCTCCCCCACTGCCAGCCATCAGTCGGCACTGCAGGCCTTGGGTGGTGAGCATCTCCTGGAGGCCAGAGAGGACTCTCTGGAAGGTGCGGGGTGGTAAGCCAGGCAGCCGAAGGCAAGCACTGGGGGCGCTTAGGGTCTGCCCCGGGGGGGTCCTGGGGAACTGGAGGTTGGCACTTGCCCTCTGGGGCTTGGCCTCTGTCCCTGGCGCCCCAGCGAGCCTGTGTTGTGTGCAAACTCAGGAGCCTTTCCCTGTGAGCCAGGACATGTCACCGGTCCTGTAGGAACGAGGGAGGAGGCGTGAGGGCAGCGGGCAGCAGGTGCCCCCTGAGCACCAGGAGCAGCGGGCCCTTGAAGACAGCAGGGAGCTGTGCACGGCCCTGGTGCCCGGCAGGGAAGTGCCCTTGGGCAGAGGGAGAGACCACTGGGCGCAGGCTCCGGGCTGAGGTGGGCAAGGCTCAGAGGAAGGAGAGGACCCACGTACTTGTTGTGCAGGACAAACAGCCTTCTCGAAGGCAAGAGGGAGAGACAGAGAAGGCCAGGGAGACAGCGTGTCATTCCTGGCCCCTCCCTTGGTTCCCCATTTCCAGGCTTTCCTCGGCCCTGGGCAGGGGGGTGGGGCCCTGCAGCTTGGCTGAGCCCACAGTGTGAGGTGAGGCCCAGTGGCGCCATGCCGGGACGAGGCTACAGCAGTGATGGCTTCTGACCCGGGCCCCTCAAGACCCCGAGCAACCGCCCCAGGACTCTGTCAGGGCGTCCCCAGGAGCAGTGCGAATCACGTTTTTCCATGGCTGTGTTCTGGGCAGTGGGGTGTCCCGGGCCCCATGACTGCCCGGGCAGTGGGTCTGGACCCTTCCCTGCAGGGTCTGGACCCTTCCCTGGACACGGCCTCCTTCCCTTCTACCCACAAGAGCACAAATAAGCAGCCCGCTCCCAAACCACAACCCTTGTCCCACATGACACCGTAGCCCTAGGAGCTTCAAGCTGGTTGATGGGGGGACGGGAGCCCCGGGAGGCTGTGGGGGCAGCTCACTGCCATGGGCAGCTTGAAACAAGGCCTCCGGGACGTCTGCCCCCTCCCTGGGGCCTCCAGCGCCCACACTCACTCCACCTCCCGCTTTCGGATGGTGCGGCCGGAGGCCAGAACCTCAGCCACCTTAGACACGATGGGGTCGTAGTTCATGCTGGCTACGGAGATCACCTCGTCGCCCCTGCAGGGAGAGGTGGCCGAGCCTGAGGACTGGCCAGCAGCAGCCCCTGTCCTTGGAGACCCGGATGCAGCCGGGGCCCAGGGTTGCTCTCACTCGGGACCGGGGGAATGCTCTGACCACCTGGCACTGCCTTGGCCCAGCACAACTTCTGGTCCCGCGGGACCCCATGACGCTCCTGCCCAGTGGGGTTCAAGGCCAAGACCTGTCCTGGGACCCCACCCTCTACCTGTGTCACTGTCCTCAGTGTAAAAGTAGGCTGTCAACCCCCATCTCCAAGAGCTAACCTGAGATGAAGTGTCCACCTCCCGCGGGGCGGCTGTGCCCCACCTCTGTGCTCCTCTCCTGGCGCCTAGCTGGCCCCCTTGCCCTTCGGCCCACCGCCCGGCGAAGCTGGCTCCTCCGGAGCAACGCTTCTCCCGGCCAAGTGCCCCCTGCTTCTCATCCCCGCGGCTCTCACTTGGTGTAAAAAGCCACGAACTTGAGCTCGTCCAGATCCCCTTGGATGATGACGTCGTCGAAGCCTTCTCCATAACCTGCGGGACGGGCGGAGGGGACGTGGCTTCACCAGGTCCGCGTGCAGTACCCTTCCCACGATGCCCCCGGCGGATCTGTAAGGGTGATCTGGTCCCGCCGCCAGCGAGCTCGGGCTTCCTCCAGCAGCCGCCGTGGTCCCGCCCCCGGGATGCTCCTGGCCCCGCCCCTGGATGTTCCTAGCCCCACCCCCCGCTGCTCCTAGCCCCACCCCCAGGGTGCTCCTAACCCCGCCCCCGATGCTCCTAGCTCCGCCCCTGGGGTGCTCCGAGCCCCGCCCCCGGGATGCTCCTAACCCCGCCCCCGATGCTCCTAGCCCCGCCCCGGGGTGCTCCGAGCCCCGCCCCCGATGCTCCTAGCCCCGCCCCCGATGCTCCTAGCCCTGCCTCCGCAGCACCTGGGCCCGCCCGCGGCCAGGCTCCTTGGTACCTGCATAGCGCAGACTCTTGCCGAACATGGCGGTCCACAGGTAGGGCACCGTGCTGATCTCCGCCTCTTGTGCCAGCATGTTCTGGGCCGCCACGCGCCCTGTGGGTCCTGGGGTCGTCAGCGCTCCGCCCCGAGCCCTTGCCACCACTCTACTGCCTGCTCCCCCGCCCCGCTCTCCGGGGATCCCTGATATGTGGGGCAGGGATGGGGAGTGCCCACCCCTGCTTGCCAATGACGGGTGCAGAGGTCATGCTGGGCCCAAAGCTGGCCACTGACGTCCAGTGTCTGGACTGGGTCCGGAAGGGACCAACTTCCTGGGGCCACCTCTTCAGGTGTGACTCAGACACCTCACCAGACTGGTCAGGTCTGAGGAGGGAGGCGGGACAATGGGGCACCAGTGTCCGGGGAAGCAAGGACGACAGGTTGCTTCAAGACCCGAGACAGAAAGGGGGTGTGGCTTCCCTGTTTGATCGAGGCCCTGTCGGACCCCTGCAGTTGGATGTCTGTGACCGTCTCCTGGACCCTTCCGGTTAAACGTTAATTATATGAGCAGTTCAAAAGCTTGACGCTTTTGAACTGTGGTGTTAGAGAAAACTCTTGAGAGTCCCTTGGACTTCAAGGAGATCCAACCAGTCCATCCTAAAGATCAGTCCTGGGTGTTCATTGGAAGGACTGATGCTGAAGTTCTACAATACTTTGGCCACCAGGTGGGAAGAACTGACTCATTTGAAAAGACCCTGATGCTGGGAAAGATTGAAGGCGGGAGGAGAAGGGGATGACAAAGGATGAGATGGTTGGATGGTATCACTGACTCAATGGACATGAGTTTGAGCAAGCTCCTGTAGTTGGTGATGGACAGGGAGCTTGGCGTGCTGCAGTCCATGGGGTCACAGAGAGTCGGACACAACTGAGCGACGGAACGGAACTGATATGAGCAGTTTGTGTTCCTTCAAACCTAGCACCAACCGCAGACCTTGGACCTGAACAGAGGCTGGTACCAGGAGAGGGGCTTCAGGCTCAGATGACATGAGGGTGAAGGGAACAGAAGAGGGTGCAGGGGGTCTGGACGTCCGGCCTCTGAGAAGCTAACTGGCTGTACCTGCAGCTGAGGGGCCTGGACCAGGTGTGTGCAGTGACTGCCCAAGGGGAGGGGGAGGAGGGTTTCCAGGCCCAGCCACCCACCTCCCAGGGGCCTGCAGGCAGCAGCCAGGTTCACAGAGTCTGTCGGGTTGCCTAAAGGGGATGCAGTGGGGAGCTGGACCGGGTCCTACTAAGCTCCGCCCCCCACCCCGGGTGACTGCACGGATTTGTGAGGACTTCTGCGGAATGTGATGTCCGAGGACAACAGGAAAGGAGAGGCTGGCGCAGGGACAGTGGGGTGGGACACGGTGGCCGGCAGAACCGGGTGCCCAGAGGATGCTGGATGGGTCTAGAGAAGGAGGTAGCAGTGAGCTGGCTCCATCACCTGAGTGAGGCTGGCAGGACGGGCCACTGCAGTCCTTGAATGGCGGACCCAGGGAGCGGGACCCGAGGGCAGCAACTGAGGGGCGGGCCTGGGGGAGGCCAGGGCCCAAGGACAGCCTCCCACCCCCTGCTGCCTCTGGGCTGACGGTACCCTGGGCGTGAGCCATCTGCCAGTGGGGGATGTTCACTTTGCGGCTGTTTCTCCAGGCCAGAGGGAAGGTGACGGCGTCGCCGGCTGCAAACACGCCAGGAATGTTGGTCTGCATCATCTGTGGGGGGTGCGGGGATCATGGGTGACAGGCACCCCAAATGGGTCCTCCCCCAGCCCCACTGGCAGCTTGCCCACCTGCCCCAACGGCCCCACCTTGTTGACAGGGATGAAGCCTCGGGAGTCCAGACTGATGCCACTCTGCCTCAGGAAGCCGGTGGCAGGCACCGCGCCTGGCAGGACAGGGCCACTGTGTTCACAGCAGCCCAGCCCAGCCCATGCCGTCACAGCCCGTCCCCTCTGCGTGGACCCCCAGAGACCCCGGTGCCTCCCATCGGGCCTCACGTACCACCTCTGAGAAGCTCTCCGAGAAGCCCCTGGTGGGGGTGAGCATGCCGCACCTCCCCCCAGCCCATGCCACCTCCTCCCCCGACTGGCACTTCAGCTGGAGCAGGGGCCAGCTAGAGCCTCACCTGTGTCTGCGCAGTTACTGGGCAGGGGTCCCTAGAAGCATGCCCCGTGCCAGCCCAGGCCAAGTACCGACTCCCCAAGAGCCCTGACCGGTGGGTATGGTCAGACAGGCTGGGGGAGGGGAAGGGACTGGCCTGAGGTCAGCACTGAGCAAGAGGGAGTGACCCTGCTCCCTGCCGCCTCCCGCCCCCCACTCACCGATGCCCACCACGCAGACGTCAGCCCGTACCACCTTGCTGCTCTTCAGCACGACCTCCTTCAGCTGCGGAGAGTGGCGGGCAGGTGAGCAGCTCTGGGGCACGGGAGAGGGGGCAGAAGGGCCGGGGGTGGGGGTGGAGGAGGGCCCACCTTGCCCTCCTGGGCCCGCAGCTCTGACACCTCCGTCTGCATGTAGAACTTGACGCGGTTGTTCTCAAAACATCTGCCAGGCGGTGGGGGTGGGGCAGGGGGTGCAGGAGTGAGAGCTGAACGGGAGGGATGGGGCAGGCGGGGGCCCAGCACGGTGGGTCCCCAGGGGGGCTCACCTTCATGAGGGCGCGGCCAACGCGCTCTCCCAGGGACCTCCTGAAGGGCGTCTCCTCAAGCTCCACCACGGACACCGAGTGGGCCTTCTCGGTCAGGTAGGCGGCCACCTCCATCCCTGGGGAGGGGCAGGCTGGTACCCTGCACCGCCCCTGCCAGCGCCGCCCCGGGCTCCCCCAGCTGCTCACCCAGGAAACCGGCCCCCACGACGACGGCGTTGCGGCCCCGGGCCAGCCTCACCACGCGGTTGGCATCCTCGGGCGTCCGGATGGTGAGCACGTTCTCCACGTCTTTGCCTTTGCAGCTCAGTGTCCTGGGGCTGAGACGGGCCAGAATTGGGGGGAGGGGCGGCTCCGAGGCCACCCCTGCCGCGAGCCCCCCCCTGCCTGGCGGGGGCGGGGCCCCTCCCACCTGCTCCCGGGCGCCAGCAGCAGCTTGCTATACTCCAACTTGAAGCCGTCCTTGAACACGGCCTTCTTGCTCCTCACGTCCACTGTGACCACCTGAGACCCCCGCCGGGCAGAGCGCTGTCTCCAGGTCCTCCACCGCGCCCCGCGCCCGCCAGGCCCTCTGGGCAGCTCTACCACCCTCTGCACCTTCCTCCCGCACTGGGCCACGCCCTCCCACGCTTCAGCCCCACGTCCTCCTCAAAGCCCTCTTGCAGCCCCAGGCCCCAACCCACCACCCTGGGGCCCTGTGTGTGCTATGATCCCCCCAGCCCTGGGGCACCCCTGGGTGCCTGGGCCCTTGGGTAGGGGGGTGCAGGCCGCACCCACACCTCCAGGGGCCTCAGGCCCGCCCTCCACGGCGCCCAGGAAGCCCTCCCAGGCCTGCTCCCCCGCCTCGTCCACACCTGGGCCTCAGTGAGCACCTCGATGCCGTGGGCTCGGAAGAACTCCTTGGGCCTCAGGGCCAGCTGCTCCGGCTGTGCGTCCAGCGACTGTCGGGGACGCCAGCTTGAGATGGGGCCACGCGGCCACCGTCTCCTTGGCAGCTGAGGACCAAGGCCTGGTGGGTGCGGGGCAGCCCGGGCCACACAGAGGCTCCAGGGCGGAACTCCGCCGACCAGACCTCATGGGCACCACAGACGGGCCTGGCACGAGCAGAGAGGGTGGCCGCCCGGACCCCCGGGGGGCGGTGAGCCGGGTCCCAGGGGCCCTAACTGTGGGCAGAAGGGCGAGGGTCTGGCCCCACCCTGTGCCATTCACGCCCCGCCCAGACCCAAACACGCCCCGCCCACCTTGCTGAGCTTGGGCCGGTCGTAGGGAAGGTAGCGGTCCAGCGTGCACAGCACGATCCTGTCCGAGAAGCCCTCCTGCCGCAGTGTCTCCGCGCACACCAGGCCGGCTGCCCCTGAGCAGAGGGGACGGCGGGGGACAGGTGTCAGGAGCCCCCTCCCTAACCCACCCTGCCCCCGAGGACCCACTACCAACCTGCGCCCACAATCAGCACGTTGGTGCTGCCGCTGTGGCCGGCGCTTGGCGAGATACACGTGGCCATCACCTTGGTCCTTCGCTGCAGCTGCAAGGCCTGGGGGGCGGCCAGCAAGCTAGGGGCAGCTGGGAGTGGGGGTCACCGCCATCTCCCTGTGCCCACCCAGCGGGCCAGGCTCTCCTGCCCCAGTGGTGCCTCTGCCACACCGGGGAAGCCCTTCACCTGCCCCTGGGCTGGCCCGCCAGGCTCCCTCCCACCCCAGGGACCCAGAGGCCCTCCCGCCGTCTCTCCCTCGGCCTGAGCCCCAGCCCCATGCCCTCACCTGCTTGCTGGCCCGGACGTACACCTTCTCCTTCTCGATCTTCACCTGCAAGGGCTGTGGAGCTCAGGCCGGGGCTTTGGGGTGCTCCGGCCCCTGCACCCCCAGGGCTCACCCCACTGCACGCCTGGCCCCACCTGGAACTTGTGCAGACTGTCCAGGCCCGGGAAGTCCTCCAGGTCCCCGCTGCTGACGCTGAAGCAGGCGCCGTGCCAGGGGCAGCGGATCCGGCCACGGGACAGCACCCCTGGAGGGGGCAGGGCTGGGCCACCAGCAGGGGCCCTGCTCCAAGGGCACCACGGGCCCGTCCCCACGGCCCCGGAGCCCCCGCCAGCAGATGGGCCACCCCACCCCTGCAGGTACCCACAGCTCACCTTTCACCAGGGGCGCGCCATAGTGAGGGCACTTGTGGCCCAGGGCATGGAACTCCCCGTTGTCCTTCAGTACCAGCGCCTTCCCCCAGCCCAGCTCCACCTCCCGCATCCTGCAGGCGGGGGGCTGCCCTCAGAGGCCAGGGAGCAGCCCCCAGCCCAGCTCCACCTCCCGCATCCTGCGGGCGGGGGGCTGCCCTCAGAGGCCAGGGAGCAGCCCCCAGCCCCAGACCAGCAGCAGCCTCCAAGGCTGGGTGTGCAGCTGGTCGTGGGCCCCTTCCAGGCTGTGCCCCCACCCCGCCTCCCACGCCCTCCCAGGCCCAGCACCCACTGGCCGTTCTCCAGGTCCTTGACGTGGCAGACAGCGGCCTCCACGAAGTCCTGGGTGCCGGGGTAGGGGTGGGGGGAGGGCAGGCGCTCGTCTGCATGGAAGTGGCGGGCAGCGCCTTTGCCCTGGTAGGCCCGGGGACTGCCCTTGCCGCCGGCGGACAGCTCCTCCTTGCCCCGGTCCTTCTCGGGCAGCACCACTTCGATCTTGAGCTCCACTGCGGGCAGGGGGCGGGTTGGGGTGAGCCTGCAGCCGGGCCCATCTCTCACCCACCCCTCCAGCAGGAGGCAGAACGGAGGTGCCGGGGGGACCCTGGGCAAACTCGACGTGATGTCTCATGCGTTTTCTTCCTCACTAACAAAATGAGCCAGGGGCACCAGCAGTGCGCATTCACCCCTGAAGCGGCCCCTTCTCCAGGAACCTGCGTGCAGGTAAGAGCTCAGGGCTGGAACCCTGCTGACCCCGAGGGCGTGGCCACCACGGAGGGCGGGGGCGGCCTGAGAAACTTGGGGCGCAGCCTGGGTCAAGGTCCCTGAGTGAGTCTGGGTAACCGAGGTCTGCAGAGGTTTGAAATTTTTTCAAAATTAAAAGAAAAAAGTGTATATGCTACATAATTTCAACTGGAGATAGCTGCTCTGGCCAGCTGGAGAACCCTTCATTATTTACCAGGTGCTGGGTGCAGGGGGCCTTGGGGATGGACCCCACCCAGGCAGTGCATGCGGAGGGCACAAGGCGTACCCCCTTCCAGTGGGGCCGACTGGGAGGGGGCACTTAGGGAGATTATCACTTTCTTTATACTTCTCCGCATTTTCCAAATTCCCCACCATGAGCCTCCGGTATTTTTCTAATTAGAAGGGAACAATAAACAGAATTTTCAGCAGTGATAATCCAGTCTCCTGGCCTGCGGCTGCAGGGAGCAAAGCTCAGCACAGGGCGCTGAGCCCTGGCACAGCGTGGGCGCCCCTCCCTCCAACCCTGGGCCCCTGAGCCCCCAGGCCCTTCCCCCGCAGACCTGACCTCCGGAAAGAAAGAGCCCAGCTGGCTCCTTGGGGCCTTAGCCTGAGCGGCGGCCCCCTTGGCCAGGGCCCTTGTCCGTTCCTGGCACAGCTCACCCCTGCCCGTCCTCCTAGACACAGCCCAGGGGTCGCCTCCACTGGCCACCCCCCCTCATGCTGCCCTAACCCCCCAGCCCTCCATCCCAGCGCCCGCCCCACCCCCCACCCAAGGTGCAGTCAGGGCTGAACGTGGTCCCCTGGTTCCAGGGGCGGGAAGGGCCCACGCACATATCGCACTGACGCTGTTGTGTCAGGTGGGAGCCTCTGGGTGGGCTGGGTTTTTGCCTTCACTTTCCACACTTGATGTAACGGCGATAGAATGTTTTCAGAAGAATTAAAAAGAAAAGCACTCTGGATTCAGCTGACACCAGTTACTGGACTGCAGAGACCAGAGCTCACAGGAGCAGCCTGGCGTGCCCGGGGGACAGCCAAGCCCCGCTGCTCCGTCCCCCGTCCTCCAGCAGAAGGCCCAAGGCGCTCGTGATGCAGCCTAACGGAACGGCATGAAGGCAGGAGCCGTGGGGCACCCTTAGCCCTTTTCAGCGCATGCCTTCATTGTAAAACGGAAAGAAGAGAGCTGGCCTCCTTGGGGGCAGTGCAGCTGAAGGAAATAATACAGCAGCTGAGAGCAGATGCCCAGTGGGTGAAGCTGGTTAGCAGCTCTGAGCCTCCTGGTGGCGACAGCAAAGAGGGAAAGCCTTTGAGTAGCACTGCTGCTGCTGCTAAGTCGCTTCAGTCCCTGATAACAGGAAGGTGACCAGGGACCTCCCTGGGGGTACAGTGGATAAGAATCTGCCTGCCAATGCAGGGGATATGGGTTTTACCCCTGGGAAGATTCCACATACTACAGAGCAAGTAAGCCCTGCACCACAGCTCCCGAGCCTGTGCACCCAAACTCCTGAAGCCCCCGGGCCTGGAGCCTGTGCTCTGCAAGGAGAAGCCCACGCACCGCAGGGAGGGCGGAGCGTGCTGGCTGCAGCTCGAGAAAGCCCGCGCAGAGCAACGAAGACGGGTGTAACGACAGCAACGACAAAGGCGGGCGGCCAGACGCCTGGAGACCTGCACTTCCTCCCAAGTTCTGAGCTCAGAGAGGACGGGCTTGGAGCGCTTCCTGAGAAACACGGGCCCCTGGAGCCCGCGATGTGTTGTGACGTGTGCTCCGAACCACAGGGCCCGGGAGGTGGAAAGGGAGGACTGCACACAAGCCTCCTGTGCTCCCTCTGGTCTCCCTGTGGGCTGGGGACCCCCAGAGAACTCTCCTGGCCCGAACGCGCTCACTCCCACGCGCTGAAACTCCCGAGCCTCAACCCCACACCTGCCCCGAGTGGGCGCCGGGGCCCTGAGCTCCTGGCCACCTGCCACAGCCCACAGGGAGCCCAGCCCTCACAGAGGAGAGGACAGCATTCTGCGAGGGCCTCCTGGATGCCGGCCCCATGCCAAGCGCACCACCCCGAGCGGGGGCACAGTGACTGGGCCCGTTTCACAGTGAGAACGCAGAGGCTCGGAGGGGTGACGTCGCCTGCCTGAGGCCACACAGTCGGGGCAGGCTCCGGATGTGAGCTCGAGAGCACGGCCCCTGGTGCGGTGAGAGTGACCCGTCCCTGTCCTGGGGGTCCTGGGGCTGGAGCTCTGCGAGGCCCCCTTTGCCAGGGCGTCCAGCCAGCCAGCACCCCAGGGCCCACTACCGACGGGTGGGAGCCGCGATCGAGACAGTTATGTCTTTCGCCCGAGGGCTGGGTTTCCTCAGCTCGGGAGCAGGGGGCCCTCTGCCGGCCTGGCACCCCCTTGCCTCCAGGTTCCTCCTCAGGCCCAGGGAGAGGAGAAAAGGCTTGCGGGCTTTCAGGTTGTGGAGCCATGGGCTATCAGGTAAGGGCAGCTGGGCGAGCGGGCAGGGGCGGAAGTGCTTGGGCCAGGCAGGGTGGGGATGTCCTCCACCAGAGGGGAGTGTGTCCAGAGAAGCCTAGGAGGCAGCCCAAGGTCACACAGTGGTCAGAAGAGATGGCAGGGCTGGACCTGTCCACTCCACCTCTGAGTGGTCTTGAGAGCTCAGGCTTTTTTTTTTGGGGGGGTGGGTGAGGCTCAGAGAGGTTGCTCGCATGCCCTGGATCACACGGTGGCCGGGGTCTCCCCAGAGCCCCCTTCCTCAGCTCTGAGGGGGATAGGCCCCCCAGCCCCCGGCAGCAGGAGGAAGCCTCCCCTCCCCTTTCTGAGAAAGGCACCGCTGTTGTTCCCACCTCCAGCACCCCGAGGCCCAGATAAAGAGGGCTCCAGCCACCCCCCTGCCCGCAGCGTTAGCATTCGGCTGCCTCTGGGTCTGACCTACTTCGGAGGCAGAGGGGGAGGGACGGAGGGAGGCGAGAAGGGAACAGGTACCTGGCTTGGGCTTGGAGAAGCAGCCGCCCATGGCGCGGGGCCTGCGGGCGGGAGGGCGCGCTGAGTGGCAGCCGTGGGAGGCCTAGGATGCCCCCTGGGGGGGTGGGCCCCCCGCGGCTCTCAGAGGTGCTGGCGCTGCCATCCCAGCGGGAGCTGCCTCTGGGACCTGTGGGGAGAAGGGCAGCTTTGATGAGGCTGTGGGTAGAGACACAGAGAGACGGAGCCGGGGGCTTCGGAAAGGGGCCGCGCTGGGGCCGGGTCCCCGAGGCGTCATGGACCGCGCCTCCCTTCCGGCCCCCCAGGCTCAGCACCCTCACTCTCCTCCCCTCTGGCTTGCCCCCCCCTTAGGGGGCCCTCCCTTAGGTCCAGGAAACCCCCGATTTCTGCGGCCCTCGGGAGTGCTAACCGCCCGAGAGCCCTGGGGCCCTCCATTCTCCAGGGCGGCCACTGTGCCTGGGGTCAGACCCGGGTCACCTTGACAGATCAGAGCTTCTCATCCTGGAGGTCCTCCCTTCTCCTCCTAGGTGGGGGGTGCATTTAGCGCTCCCTGGCCCTGCCCGAACCTCGGCGGGCAGCCCCGGTACCCACCTCCTCCAAGGGCAGCTGCTGCCTCCCGTCCCGGTGCCAGAGTGGACCGGACCGAGGCCGCCCATCTGGGAAGGCAGGGCCAGGGCAGGGGTCCAGGAGGCGGCCCAGCGTCCACCCCTCCCCCTGTGCGCCGTGGCCAGGAGGGCCGGGGGCGGGGCCGGGGGCAGGCCAGCGGTCCCCAGGGAAACCCAGCTCTCTGTGAACAGAAGTGGGCTGCCCGCCCGGGCCCCACGGAGTAGGGGGAACGGAGGCCAGGCACACCGCCCCACTTCCGCCCCCCTCCCCCGCTCTTTGCCAAAGCGTCTGATGTCGGGGTTCTGCCCAAAAGCAGATGGAAACACGGGAGGGGGCCAAGGGCTTGCCAGGGTCCAGCAGCAGGTAGGGGCATCCGGGTGGCCTCCCACCTAGTGACTCCAAGACAGACAGAAACCCAGGAAGGCCCTGTGTCGCCCTGCAAGCTGCGGGGCTGGGGATGGGTCACCCCATCCTCCAGGGAGCTCCCAGGACCACATGTGGGCCGCCTGGAGCATGCAGCTTAACACGCTGGACTCGGAGGGCCCAGGACGGAGCTGTGGCTGCTTTGTCTACACTGGGCTCCCCACTCTTATCCCCCCAGAAGTTCTTCCTGGAGTTTAAAGCAGCTGAGGTCTACTTGGTCTGGTTCAGATTCCAGCGAGGGCCCCGGAGGGCCCCTGAGCGCAAGAGGCCTGGGAACTGCAGGGAGTCTGGGGGGGACCGTCTACTGCCTGGCACCCGTCTCACCGCCCTGGCGGGCTGTCACGGGAGAGGTGGCACCTGAAGGCCATGCGGGCACACCCTTGCTCTTTCCCCCACTCACTGCCAAGGCAGGTCGGTAAGACGGGGCCTCTACCCGCCCCACCTGCCCCTCCCTGGGCACACGGGTGCCCCTCCCCGGGCCCTGGCTCAGCCCTGCCCACCTCCCTCCTGCCTGACCTCCGGCCTTGTCTGCTGGGCCACAGACACCCCAGAAGAGGGGTGACCTCAACTTGCCACCAGGTGCCTGTCGAGGCTGTCCCCTCCTTCCCAGGTGCCCAGATGTCCAGACCCCCGGGATCTTGGGCCTGGAAAAAGATTTGCTGGGGACAGAAACCTCCCCAGAGCTACTATGTGCCGGGCTAGCATGGAGCCCCCCCGCCCCCGCGGGTCCAGACACCCCCACCAAGCAAAGGCCCTTGGCAGGACAAACCAAGAGGGCACCCCGAATCTTGGCAGAGTGCCGTCCATGTCCACAAACTGCCCAAACTGCAAACGGTTCTAACAGTCCCAGAGGGCTAACCCCCTGCAGACCCACGTGTGTCCCCAGAACAGCCCCAGGGCCCTGATCCCCACTCCTCCGGCCGGTTCTTCAGTGGGGGTCCCCTGGGCCCTTCCCACACCCACCCCGAGGGCCCCCCGGCCCCATCCCAGCCGCTGGCTTCGTTTTCTGGGACAGCGTCTGAGCTCCGCCTCCGGCCCTCGAGGTGGGGGAGCGCTGTGGCCGCATCTCCCCTCCACGTGCAGCGCGTCCCCCGGGGAAGGCCCTTCCAGCCTCCCTCCAGGACCCCCACCGGCCCGGGAAGGGGATCAGCACACATAGGGGCCCCCGCGGACGCCAACGGGCGGCGAGTCACGGGAGCGGAGGCCGAGGAGAGGGGGTCGCCCCGCCCCGCCGCCCCCTCCACGGCGCCGCCCCCAGCCCCGCGGGCTCACCTGCGTTCCGCGCCTGCCTGAGCCTCCCGGGCGGGCGGGCGGGGCCGGCGCTGCGGCGACACTGCGGCCGGAGCCGGGAGCCAGCGCCGGCTGGCGCCGCGCAAGTGGGGCGGCCCGGGGCAGGCCGCGGGGGCCTCGGCCCCGGACGCCGGCGGGGTCTGGGGCCCTGGCATCCTGGCGACCCCCTGGGACTCCAGGCTGGCGGCAGGCCGGCCCTCTTTCCTTTCCTTTCTTTCCTAAGTCTTGGAACCAGGGGCTTCTGGCAACGTGGGGGCAGAGGAACCTCCCGCAGAAAGCTCCCGAAGCGAGCCCAACTGACCCCGACACCTGGAAGGCTTTGGGGGCTCAGCTCCGTCCCTCCCCCGCTCTCCCCACACACGACTCCTTCCACTTTGTATTTTATGACGGTGTCTCTCTCCCAACTTCCCTTACGCCTGGAGAGCTGCCCGGGTCCCTATAAATCGTGGGGCACCCTGGTTGTGTGTCGCGTCCCCTCCTCCAGGTAGCCCTCCCTGGGCAGCCTCTCTCCCCTAGCCTGGAGGTGCTGTTCCTGCTCCGGGGCCCTCCCAGAGTTTCCAGGTGCTGACCGTCCAGCCTGTGCTGTGATCGGGTAAAGCTGGGGCTCAGCAAACCTGTCACTCAGCCCAGCGCCTCCTGGGCCCGCTGGCGTTGAGCCCTCTTATTTGCCACCTCCCCCGTTTCTGGGCCTCCCTCCCCGCCGGCTGGGGTGCCTGGCTGACCAGCCTCTGAGGAGGCCCCTCCTTATGTCTCAGGCAGACACCCGGGGGGCAGGCCTATCTCCCCACATTTTACAGATGCGGGAGCTGGGGGAGGCACCCGCGGGCAGGGGCAGGGCCTGCGAGGGTCACTTCTGCGGGCAGGTGTGGGGCCAGGGGCTGCAGGGGGCAGGGGATCCCCCGTTCCACCCCTCCCTGCTCCTGCCGCAGGAGGGGCCCCGACACGGGTGCTGCTTGGCGGGGTGCCCTGGGCCTCCATCCAGCCTGCCCCGACTGCACCCAGGACTGACCTTGTGGCCCATCCCCCGCGCCCCCGGCTCCCCAGCCGGGAAGACACTGCGCCCCGTGGGAGGACAGCGGCTGTGGCTTCGCGGCTGTGCTTCACCCTCCACGCAGCCCGAGGGAGGTTCTCTGTCGTCTCCATTTTACAGATGAGAGCCAAGGCTCAGGGGATTGGGGGCCCCCCAGAGCCAGGCTGCTGGTGAGGGGCGGGTCCTGGCTGGGCTGACAACGCGGAGCAGAATGGGGGCGTCTCCGGTGCAGGGCCCCCATCTGTCTGTGATCTCTGAGTCAGTGAGCCCTCTGTGCCCCAGGTCCCCCAGGAATCTGGGGGGACAGCAGACAGGTGAGGCCTGGGAGGCGGCGGTGCTCAGGGTGGGGCTGGGAGCTGCGAGGAGGCTGAGGACGACGGGGGGGCGATGCCCTGACGTGGGGCAGCAAAGGCGGAGACGGAAGGCAGGCGGGTGGGCAGCCTCCGTGACGGCCCCGGCTGAGGTGGTGCGCGTGGACGTGGGGGTCCTCGGGCCACCCGAGGTCCTCACCTTGCCCCGAGAGGAGATTCGTCCCGGTGGCCTGGACGGCACCCAACGAGGCCCCAGCAGCGAGTGGGGGCTGCCCAACGAGCTGCGGGTGAAGGGGAGCCGGGAGGCGCCTGGCCTCGCCAAGCCAGCAGCAAAGTGAGGGCGCGGCGCCCCCTGGAGGGCGGCCCGAATCCCGCAGCGCCCTCCCTGGGCCTTGGGTTCTGACGGCAGAGTGGACTCTTGCCGGGGACCTAAGGCCAGCCGGGGAGACCTCCATGTGCCTACCTGGCCCCCTGGTAACATGGGGAGGGGGCTGTTACAGCACAGCCAAGATCCGAGCTGCGGCCGGCTGTGTGAGGGACAAGAAACAGGCGGGCCTGGCGCCCCCGGCTACTTATTCTCACGGAGGCAGAGGCTTGGGGACCCCCAGGCTGGGGGACCTGGGCCGAGCCCACCCCGGCCTCACTCTGAGCCCCTGGCTTGCTCGGGTTGCTGCAGCCCGGCCCCCCTCCCCGCACTGCCGGTCAGTCCACACAGCCCGAGTTCCACAGCCCCCAGGGCTCCCCAACCCCGTGGGGCCAGCGGCCCCCCGGCCCCGGCGCGCCCCACGCTGCTGCTGCTGCGCGCTGCCGTCTCCAGGCCCAGTGGTGACCAGCTCTGATTCCAGTGCCCAGGGAACTTTATGTTTTTTTCATTTTTGTCTTCCAAGATGTTTTCTATTTGTAAATTAAAATAATTTCAAAATAGAAAAAAAAAAACCCTCCAACAAACAAAACAGCACTGACAACAACTCCCACACCTGAGACGTCCAGACAGACCAGTACAAACCGCTTCCGCTCAGCTCAGGCGCTCAGCCGTGTCCCCCTGTGACCCCACGGACCGCAGCACGCCAGGCCTCCCTGTCTGTCACCGACTCCCGGAGCTTACTCACACGCACGTCAATTGAGTCGGTGATGCCATCCAGCCATCTCATCCTCTGTCGTCCCCTTCTCCTCCCGCCTTCAATCTTCCTCAGCATCACGGTCTTTTCAAATGAGCTCTTTGCATCAAGTGGCCAAAGTATTGGAGTTTCAGCTTCAGCATGAGTCCTTTCAATGAATATTCAGGACTGATTTCCTTTGGGATGGACTGGTTGGATCTCCTTGCAGTCCAAGGGACTCAAGTCTTCTCCAACACCACAGTTCAAAAGCATCAATTCTTCGGTGCTCAGCTTTCTTTGCAGTCCAACTCTCATCCATAAATTACTGGGAACACCATAGCTCTGATTAGACAGACCTCTGTTGGCAAAAGTAATGTCTGCTTTTTAATATGCTGTCTAGGTTGGTCATAACTTTTCTTAACTTTTCTTACAAGGAGCAAGCGTCTTCTTAATTTCATGGTTGCAATCACCATCTGCAATGATTTTGGAGCCCCCCCCAAAATTAAGTCTGTCACTGTTTCCACTGTTTCCCCATCTATTTGCCATGAAGTGATGGGACCAGATGCCATGATCTTAGTTTTCTGAATGTATATTTACTGTTCAGCAACAAGGCAGGTGTCTACAGACTTGTAAAATGTGTTTTCACACACATCGCTGGAGAAAGTGTAAATTGAGGCAATCCTTATACTCCGCTCAGAGGAGCCGCTTCACCGGGTCTGACAGCTGGAGACTGGAAAGGCCCTGCACGCCCACCGTGACGGTGGCTCCCCCAGTGCCAACACGCCCACCTCGTGGGCCACAACACAGCGATGGGAGAAGAGGCGTGCTTCTGAGTCACAGCCTCTGATAGGACAGACCGAGGTCTACGCTGTCTCTCCGTAGAGAAGACATGGGGAAGTCCTTACAGAGCTGGCTGCCCGAATGTTCTGCACCTCCGGAGAGATCCGCAGTAAACAGGCAACAGGGAGACGGCGTGTGCGTCCACCAGGGTGGGACCCCTGCTGACCTCAGCACCAAACCCCAGCTCCACCAGCTCCTCCCGGGCAGACCACCCCCTTCACGGGCTGGTCTCAGGCATTGGGCAGCTGTGGGTTCCCACCCCCCTCGGACCGCTGAGGTTCCCCAGTGGGCCCCCACCCGCTTCAGTGCCAGGCGGCAGGGGTACAGCCTGCCTTGGGCTCTGAGCCCAGGAGCCTAGGGCGCTGGTCTGATGGTGTCCCCGGGGCAGCAGGCATGGGTGAGGATGCCCCCGATTTCTGCAGCCCGTTTGGACACGGGCCTCACCCTCCTGCCAGGAAGCCTTAAGCAGGGCCAGGAGTCAGAGCCGTCGTGGGGTGCCAGGACCCAGGCCCTGACACCTGCCAACTTGCCAAGAGTTCCTGCCACGGGGGAACCCAGCCCTGCGCTGCGGAGCAGTATGTGCCCTCTGAAGCTCCAAGGACTTGACAGGCGTCTCCGAGGCCTGCCGCCTTCTGGGACCGGAGCCGTGCCCGGGGGAGGGGTCCTGGAGGCAGCGCGGGATGGCCGGGATCCCCCGCTGGTGGAGGCCCCTTTCTAGAGGCTTTTCCACGACACTGGGCCCTCCTGACACACACGTAGGTGCAGGGATGGCACTTGTGGGGGGCCGCAGGGCGTCAGGAGGTGGCCCCCCGAACCCCAGCTGGAGGCCAGGCAGGCAGGCGGGTCCCTGCCCTGCCCTGGGACGCGCCGACGTGCTCAGCCCAGGCTCCCGGGGGTGCCAGGCCTGGAACTTCCGCCCCCTCTCCCCCCACAGGGTCGGGGCCGCAGGGCTGGGCGCCCAGAGCAAGCAGCAGGTGTCGCCGCAGGTGCGGGCGTGCTGGGGGGGCGCCTCCCGGCAGCGCCGACGACACACGGACACAGAGCGACTGCCACCACCGGGGGTGCACGTTTATTGAGACAATGCACAGACAGGCCACGCAGACAGGGTCTGAGGCTGGACCAGCAACGCAACGTGCAACACAAGAACAAGGCACTGATCTGTCAAGAAAAGACACTCCATGTATTCTAAGAATATAAGTCATTTAATACTGTTAATTTTATAGCACAAAATAAAACAAGCTATGATCCCCAAAAATAATTTTAAAAGCTTACACAGAAAATATTATTGCCTGAAGTTTCTGGTCTTTAAGTTACAGGTCAAAGAGTCTGTGTTGTGTGGCTGTCTCTTTAAAACACACAGTGAAGGCTGGCGAGAAGCGAGGCCACCGTTCCTCCTGCAGAGACCCAGCCTGGCTCTGAGGATGCCCCTAGGCCGCGGGCCTCCGCCCCAGCACTGGTGGCCGGGGGGAGCTTGGGGGTGTCTCCGGCTCCGTGTGAGAGCACTCAGGACTCACTCATTTTAAGAGGTTAATGAACACAATATTAAAGGATTAAATTATAAACCCCTGGCACGACAGCATCCCTTTTCCAAGTGAGATGTTCACGCCCTCTGAGCACACAGCCCAAGCACGTGGCTTCAGTCTCGGCTGCCGGCGTGTAAACGGCTGGAGGAGCAAGTCCGCGGGTCAGGCGCTTGGGGCAGCTGCTGCCCCGCCAGGCCCGGCCGCAGGGCCCCGTCCGTGGCTGTCTCCGGGCAGAGCAGGCAAGAGTCACAGGGAGACCCCGTCCCCAGGCGAGTTCAGGGTCACACCGCCAGTGCCTCCAGCACACGCTCTGCTCTCCCCCCCGTGAGCGGCTGGAACATCCACACCTCCCAAGGGACACAGAGCGGGCCGAGCCGCGATGCAGCGTGGCCCTGGGGGGCCGGCGCCTCTGAGGACTCCTCTCCTCCTGGTGCAGTCTTCCCGGACCCCCGGGGCCCAGGCCCAGGTGAGGCAGGCGGCCACTTCCCGTATACTTAGTGTGAAAAAACATTTCCCTGATTAAAAATCTAACAAGGTTCAGAGTCACAGAGGCCCTGCTCTGGCACACGTCCAGAGTGCGGCGCTCAAGGCTCAGTCCGGCCTGGGCTCTGAATCTCGGGGCAGCCGCAGAGACGAGAACCAGGGTGAGGACGCAGCGCACGCCAGCCCCAGGCAGATGGCAGGGGTCCTGGCACGGCCACGCCACTGGCGAGGAAACGCCTGGGCTCCCAACAGGAGGCGGCGGCGGCAGGTAGCCCAACACAGCCTCTCAGGAAGCCACAGAGGGACAGGGCCATGTGAGCACGCGAGACCCCCGAGGCGACGGCCACCCCCGACCGCAGATGAGCGCAGAGAGCCCGACGCTGGCGACGCTGCGCCCACCCTCACGACCCCTGACCCCGGGGGTCGCACCTGGCCACAGCAGACGAAGGGGGTGGGGGCCGCAAGACTTCTCAGGCTACGACCCCACCCAGGGCTGCAGGGCGCGTTCCAGCAGCGCCTGTCTTCACCAGGGTCCACAGGGCAGGCGCAGGGGCGCCGGCCAGCCGGCCGTGTGCTGCGGGAGAGCGTGCGAACAGACCTCAGGTACCCGACGGGGACACCTGACCGCCGGGCGGCGCTGGCTCACCTCCCGGACCCGGGGCCCGCACGCAGTCGTGTGGGGGGCGGCCGGGCGAGCGTGAGGCCAGGCAGAGCTGGGCTCGGTGAGCGGGCAGGAGACTCGGGAGTGAATTCAACAACTGCTGAGAAAACCGGGGCCACACTTTCCGGGGACGCCGTCACGGAAAGGCCGCTCCTCCACTGCTGGCAGACAGGGTGAGCCCCAGCTCTGACACCTCTACGACGTCGCCCAGGAGGCTGTGCACACAGCGGGGAAATGCAGGGCTGCTGGGGGGCTGCTCGGTCGACTCCAGACAGGACGAGCTGGCCTTGGGGCTCCGTCCCCTGCGCTCCCGCGGTGACAGCAGCTCATCCCTGATCTCATCACAGAACCCAACCTGCTACTTAAACACCTCTTCAGAACAAACGAAGCCTTCCAAAACCAAACCAAACCAGAGGGGAGAAAGAAAGAAAAACCAGAAGCCAGAGTGGAGAGTCTGGGGCAACGCCCCCTCCGGAAGGGCCCGCACCCTGCTGTCCCCGGGCACGGGCCCCGCGCTCTGCGTGTCCACGCAGGGGCGCCTTCCCTCCACCAGTGTTTCCAGTTTGTGATCCAACGACTCTACAATCAGCTACTCCGTGACAACACGACTATGATACAATGCAGGCGGCCCCGAGCACGCCCAGGCGGGGCCGCCGCTACAAAGCCGGGCGCGGGCCTGCCCAGAGGGGGCTACCCCAGCGGGAGGAGACAGACGGGCGGGACGAGCAGCAGGCGCGGGGTGGGGCGGTCACTCGCTCTCGTCCGGGTTCTGGGGGTCGATGATCTTGACATGCGTGAAGGGGAAAAGCCCCTTGCGCCCATTCACCTCGCCCTCCCACTGGCCGTTGATGTTCATCCTCGTGACCTTCACGATGTCGCCCACCTGCCGGGAGAAGGGGACAGAGTCAGCGTTTCCTCCGAAAGTCACAGCCACAGGCGGCACCACTGAAGGGACCTGCTCTGTTCTCAGGACTCATCTCCTGGGCGCCACCGGGGGCCTGGGAGCGTGTGTGGCCCCCAGGACGGGCTCTGACGCAGCTCCTGCCCAGACTGGCCATCGCCGCCAGGGGACAGCCACCACTGGGCTCTCTGAACAGCTCAGCCCACACAGGAAGCATACGAGAAAAACTGAAGCAGTGTGGCAGCCTGTTTCAGGTGAAGGCACAGCCACCACCAGGACCGCCCCCAGCAGGAGCCCCCTGGGCCAGAGGCCAGGAGGTGCTCTGCCGTCAGGGGGTCAGCAGCTCTGCTGGTGGGGCCCCCCATCATCCGCAGACCCACAGGCTCCGAGGCAGCGCGGGGGTCAGGCGGGGCCTCAGCCTCGTGGATGCTGTTTATGAAACTGTCCTCAGAGGTAGGCGTGGGCACTCCTGTTTGGCTGGCTGCTCACCGGGTCCCTCAGAATGAAGCTCCATCTGCCCTGGGTTTGATGGAAGGCCCCCGGAAGAGCAGGGCCAAGGGCGAAACGCACGGCTCACCACTCGCCCCAGGGACATTCAGAAACGAGTCGGTTGTGGGGTGAGCACAAGACTGCATCTATTGTTCATGGTGTTTCCAATGTTTTCTGCCCCCTGTAACAGGTACCCCCCCTCAACTGCCTTCTTCATTATGGCAGTTCCCAGCTTTTTACGAAACAACCTTGTGTTATTTCATTTGGGAAAAGGCACCTTCTGCTCAAGCTGCTGGGAGAGCCAGCTCGCTGGTGGCCTGAAGTGACCAAGGGCGCAGAGCTGCCAGGGTGGCGTGAGGAGCCCCTCCTCCACGGCCCCCGAGCACAGGGCCCCAGGCGGGCAGGTACTGGGCTCTGAGAAAGGCAGTGTGTTTTCTGAAGTGGACCCACAGTCACCTGCGTTACTGAACATCCAGGGCTGAAAATGCAGCAATCATGTTTAAACAAACACAAGGACAAGGAAAAGCGTGCTGCACAGAGACAGACCCTAACTGCACACCGCCCCAGGAGGATGCACCCAAAGGTCACTCCCCTCGTGGGGGGGGGGGGGGGGGCGTGTGGCAGGAAGCAGGCAATGCCTGCGTCTGACCCACCCGGTCGCCCGGTACTCCGCGTGGTGATCCCGTCCCCAAGTGAGCCCATGAAGGCTCAGAAGGCTCAGGCACACTATGTTAGGAGAGGAGCAGTGAGAAAGCAGCAGGGCAGAGCAGGGCGCCTGGTCAGGCCTGCCCCGGAGGGAGAAAGTGCCCATGCTGCGCCCTGGCCTGCGGGAGCGCTCACACACCATGGCCCAGTGGGCCTAATGCACGCTGGACCAGCTGCAAGGCCTGCTCAACAGCCACAACAATCTCAAAGAGGAGGCCAGAGCTGGAGGCCTCAGGCCCCCAAATGAAAACCCACTAAGCCATGGAAACCGGAAGCGTGGTCTTGGCACACAGACAGACACACGGATGGACTAGTACAACAGATATGAGAGCTCGTAACAAACTCATACATCTCTGGTCGACTCATTTTTTTTTTAAGTTTCCTACACAGGGACGGAACTCAAGCCCCTGCAACGGAAGCATGCAGTCCTAACCACTGGTCTGCCCAGGAAGCCCCCCCAATTGATTTTTGAAAAAGTGCCAACTCCCCTCAATGGGGGAAGAACAAAGTCTTCAACAAATGGTCCTGGCACAACTGATCTTCAGCCTGCGAAAGAAAGGATTTGGCTGCCTGCGTCAATCCATATCCAAAACTAACTCAAGGTGGATAAGTGACCTAAATGCAAAAGGTAAAACCATAAAACTCTTGGAAAGAAACATAGGGGTAAACAACCCTGAACCTGGCAATGGATTCCTAGGTATGACATCAGAAGCATGAGCACTGAAAAGACAATATACGTGAGACGGACTTCATCGAAGTCAGCAGCGTGCAGTGAAGTAGGCCAGAGAGTGCAGAGACAACATGGGGAAAATCACACCTCTGATAACAGTTTAATACTCAGAATGTATGAAGAACTCCTAAAACCCAACAACAAAAAGCAAACAAGCCAATTTAAAAATGAGCAAAGGTCTTGACCTTCATTTTCCCAGAGAAGATACAGAAGTGGCCAAGAGGCACAGGAAAAGACCCTCCATGTGACTGACAATCAGAGAAGTTTCAGTCTCGAGCCGCCACCTCACAGCCCTCAGGGCAGCTGTGGTTAACTCTAAAAAGAAGGAAAACAACAGGTGCTGATGTGGCTATGGATTGTAACCCTGGCCAACTGCCTGTGGGACTGTAGGATGGTACGGCCGCTGTGGAAAACAGTCTGGCTGACCTCAAAAGGTAAACAGAGCAACCCAGCAATTCCTGTTAGGCATGCACCCTAGAGAACTGCCTGGCCTTCCCTGGGGGCTCAGGTGGTAAAGAACCCACCTGCAATGCCGGAGACCCAGGTTGGATCCATGGGTTGGGAAGATCCCCTGGAAGAGGGAATAGCAACTCAACCCAGTGCTCTTGCCTGGAAAATCCCACAGACAGAGGAGCCTGGAGGGCTACGGTCCACGGTGTCACAAAGAGTCGGACACGACTGAGCGACTTTCACTGGAAAACCGGAAACAGGTATTCACACAAAGAAAGCTGCGTGGAAACGTTCCTCAGGCTGTCCTCAACAAGCAGAAGGCAGGACTGAGGCTCAGGACCATGACCCAGTGAACGGGCAAAGCAAGTGTCTGCCATCTGCACAGTGAATTTTGTTGGGCCACACACAGAATGAAGATACTCAACTACAACACAAACCTCTGTGAAATGAGCCAGATGCAAAGACAGATGTCCCACTTACACGAGGCATCCAGAACTGGCAAATTCACACAACAGAAGGTGGACCAGAAGGTGGACCAGAGGTTGCCAGGGCAAAGGACACGGGGGGGGGGGGGCAGTTACTGCCTAACGGTCACAGAGTTTTTGTCTAGGGTGATGAAAAGATTTCGGGAACAGACAGTGGTGAAGGCCGAGTAACAGTGCACGCAGGTAACGCTGCTGAATTGTACACTTAAAAGCGGCAACTTGCTACATACAGTGTGTGTGTGATCAGTCGTGTCCGACTCCTGCGACCCCCATGGATGGGAGCCCACCAGACTCCTCTGTCCGTGGGATTTTCTAGGCAAGAATATGGGAGTGGGTTGCCATTTCCTTCTCCAGGGGATCTTCCCAACTCAGTAAAAAGATGAGTAAGGTAACATGCCAAAGACCACTGGGCTGTATGCTTGAAGTGAGTAAATTGTATGACCTCAACAAAGCTGCCGAGAGAAACACCGTGGGCTGAGTCCTGGCTCTGCCCCATACCTACCATGAGACGGCCTGCCTCGAGCGCGAAGCGCGTGAAACGGGGCAGCAACAAGCGGCAGCCTCTGTGGCCTGTGCAGCCCCTGGCTGGCACGTCTCCCCGCACAACAGCTAGGACTGCATACGGAAGACTGAGGTCGGCATGGCAACCAGCCTGTCTGAACTGCAGCAGGGCCCCAACTTCACGGTCCTCTCACCCAGGTTATATTTTAAGAAAGAACAATCTTCCCCAATTTACAGCCCAGTAAGAAAATAATACGCCAGAAAAGGACTGCTACCTCAGGGACGGAATTCCTAAAGCTGGACGTTGCGAAGGACCGTGACTCGGCGTCAGGGACAGAGGCTGCAGGTGGCGCCCGGCAGCCCTGACGCGCCGTGAGAAGGTGCGGGCGCCCAGGGGCCCCCTGCCAGGCTGGGGGGGGCGCTGCTGAGACGCCCCTGATGGGCCTCCCGCCGCAGACCCCATCACTGGGCACACAGGAGCGGCAGAGGGAGCCATGGCAGCAGCCCCGGAGCTCAGTCTGCACGGGGGAAACCCAGACCCGCCCTGCGGACAGCTTCCGCCCGGTGACAGAGGCAGCCACGAAGAAACTGCTGACGTGAGCACATTTCTAACCAACCAAGCAAAAGCAACCAGAGGAAGCAGAAACCTGGGAATCCTAGGCCATTGGCGAAGGAAGTGGCCCCATGGGCCTGGGAAACAGGTCAACTCAAAAGATTCTGAGACCAGATGCAATCCAATGTCGAGGGGTCTTCAAATGGCGGGCAGACAACCCAAGAGATGCCAACGTGGCAACCGCACATGGCCCAAGGGGAGCAGGAGCAGGCAACCTGGGCGTGCCGGTGAGCTCACAGAGAAAACGCGCCCGATGAAGGCTGTCCTCTTGCTGACGAGGACAGGTGGCCACGAGCTGATAGAACCCGCTGGCAGGCAGGACAGGCCCATGCTGGACATCTGCCACAGAGGACGACATCGTGGGACACTGGCATCCTGACCAAGGGTCAAGCCTCTTGGTTTTTGCTCCAACAGGGATGATAGCAAATTCTATAAAACATACACAGTGAGCTTGAGACCACATCTGGACAAAATTCTGGACGCAATTAGCACACAGGTGGTTTACAAGGATTTAGGGGGAAATGGGTCTGGAAGGCTGCATGGGCTCAGTCAGGGCCAAGGTGAACCAGCCCAAGCTCACTGTCCTTTCCTAGAGACGGGCCTGATCAGGAGGGGCGCAGAGGAGGCTGTGGGTCACATGTCTGGGAAACCTGAAGCTGGCACGAAGCCGCACGTCACCAGGACTTGAGGCCAGAAGCAGATGGGGGTGTGTGTGTGTTGGGGGGTAAGACCGAACCAACCAGAGCAGAACCCTCAAGAGGGATGGCTGGAGGGGATGCACTGAGGTCCGAGCCCCGGGCGAGGCAGGAACAGGGCGAGCCGCTCACCCAGGTGGGCGCCTCCAGACTGTCCACGCAGGCAGCACCGTGCCCCGAGGCTGTCCCGGGCTCCTCGAAGGCCAGCCCCTGTGGCCGCGGTGAGGCCGGCTGGCGGACGGGGGCCGGAGGGGTCCGCGGAGAGGCTGAGGGCCGCTGCCGGGGCCGCAGCCCAGGCAGGCGGGCACGCGCCAAGCCCTTCTGGGGCCCATCAGCGCCCTGGCCCCGCTCCGCTGGCGGCCCCCGCGGACCACAGACCCCATGCCTCCCGCCACCACTCCCTGAGGCCTGTTCAGACCCCGGACCTAGAGCGTGCCCCGAGCTAAGCACGGCTCTGAAGGGCTAACCCATCACTTCCCTTTTGTTTCAGGTCAGGAAAGCTGGAATGCAAAGTGTGAGACTCGTACCTTTACAGGGAGACTCAAGAATCTGCCCCCAATTACTGAAAATCAATCAGTAAAAAGGTGACCAGCCTGCCGGCAGGCTTGACAAGATGTCCTTCCCGTCAGCCTGGCCCTGTGATACGGCAGCAGCTGCGTCCCAGCATCTGCCTTTGGCCCAACACCCAGCACTCCCTCCAACCTGCAGCCACGCAAGAGTGTTCTCCTGTTCCCGCAAGCTCCTGCTCTGCCAGGAATGTCTCATCCAGCTTCACCCAGTCAGCGTCTACTCACCCTTCAAAACCCAGTTCAAGGGTCACCTCCTGCAGGAAGCCTTCCCAGACCACACCCCCCCCATTCCCAGCTGCTCCCTACCTCTCCCAGCTACTCCGCCTCATCAGCTCACTCAGCCGCAGCTGGCTCCCGCCTCCAGGCTTCCAAGGGGCAAGCTCCTTGGCGGCAGGACCCTGTACTGAAAAGCACCCTCACAGCCTGGGCGCATGCTGGATGAGTAAGCAGCAACCGTGTACCGTTCCAGTTTAGAGGGTGTAAGAAGTGCGCCTGAGACCACACCCGGAGCAGCCGCTGGGTCAGAGGACACAACTCGGGCTGCAGGTGAGCTTGTAACGGCCCTGGGGCTCTTGTTCCAAACACTCTCTCTGCCAAGGATGCATCTTCGGAAAGGCCAACTCTGCTCCCCTGGAGTCCTCAGCCCTGCTCCACCAGGCATGGGAGGTCCCTCTTCAGACTGAATCCCAAGGGGCAAGAGCACCAAGTGTCTGATCACAGCCTCTCTTAAGACAGTGCCTTACGGGCAGGAAAGTTCTTTCAAAAGTCAAGTCTCAGGAAAAAACGTGAACTAACTCGGGCAGTGAAGTTCCCCTGCAGCACTCTCTGTGACAGCAGCTCAGAGGGAGCAACGCTGGTTCCACTACGGCACATTTTGTCCTACTTGTCTCACCTTTCTTGTTTTAATTTTAACACTTTTCCTGGTAACCTAATTGTAAGTGTCCCAAGAGGGTTCAAGACAGGCACCAGCTTTAGAAAATAAGGTAACTCACAAAACACTTCTTTACGGCCCAACCCAGAGCGCCGTGTGAACACAGAGAGCAGACTGCACTGTGCGGTGGGGTCTGGCCAAGGCCCCCTCCCTGGCCCACTACGCCCTCGGGGGTACGTGAAAGCGGCGGCAGCAGGAGCCCGGGGCGGGCGGGCCCGTCTCTGGGGCCCGAGGCTGGAGGAGCGGTGCAGTGCTGAGAGCGCGGCTGGTCTCAGTGAGCTTGCTTCACCGGGCGCCTTCTCCCCACCCTGGTCTCCCAGGGTCCGTCTACGCGTCCGCTCCCCCAGCTGTGAGCGGTCCTCTCTACAATTTCCCACCGCACTGCACGCTCCAAGGAACAGAGGAGATGGGGTTTCTACAACACACACCTTTGAGTCAGAGGTCAACAGGCACGCGTCCTTCAAGGGAGTGTGGCTTTAAGCCCTGACTCAGTTAAGAACCCAGTTCCTGACTTCGTTTAGAGGCCTGGCATTCTGACTGGGAGCCCGGACCCCCGCTCACCCGTGTGTGCCGAAGGCCCGCTGCACGACACAACCCTGAACCTAGCCCCCTGCTCCCTTGGCGGGTGTGGGGGTGCCCCCAGAGCCTGAAGCCTCATAGACGACAACGGGACGGGGGAGGATCACTGAGGACACAGACGTGTCCTGAGGGCAGCTGCGTGGGTGAGAAGCCAGCAGCCTGTCGGTCGGCCCGGACACTGGGGGCCTCCCTGCCTCCTGCCCGGCCCTCCCAGGGAGGCGTCAGAGGGCGCGGGGCTCTTCCCTTCGGGCCATCGTGAGATGGAGAAGTCACCTCGGACTCCGAACCAGGCTTCCAGGTGAAGTTCACTGGGTATTACTCTTGGTCCACAACACCTGAGGATAACCAATGAGAAAACACGGGAAAACCAGCACTCCCACCGACCCTGAGGGCAGGCTGCGAGGAAGCAGCAGGCCGTCTGCCCCACGGCGGCCTCGGGCTGGTCACACGGCGTCAGCAGGAGCTTCGTCTCAGGGTCTCCAACACGCACGTGGCCTTGTGACGACACTGACACTGCAGTGTGGTTCACGAGTCACCAACAGACGGAGCAAGGAGCTGCAGCACAAACCCGGGCTCTGCGGGCCCGCCTCACTGCAGGCGCAGGTCCGGTCCCCGCCCAGGGGACGGCAAACTGCCTCCCAGGCCCTCTGTCCGCAGGCCCGCCACAAACCCAAAGCCCAGGACACGGCTCTGCGGGCCCGCCTCCCAGGCCCTCTGCCCGCAGGCCGCCACAGGGTCCGTGCTCACGCGTGGTTCCCCGGGCGCAGCGATGCCTCAGCAACGCCTGCCTTCTGCAGTCCCCCCACACACGCCTCTCTGTGTGCTGACAGCCACAATCATACGTCACGCCTTGCAAGGGCCTTTGTCCCCTTAGGAGGCAATCCACAATGAGTCAGAGGAACTGACTCGGCGATTAAAACATTAAACTTCTCTTTCACGCTGCTGTAATTAACAAACTCTCAATTAAGTGAGGCCTGAGACACTGAAACCTCCTTCCCTTGCCCAGCTGAAGAGGAGTCCACATTTATTCCTATTTCTCAACTGCTCACAACGTTAAAAACGTGGAGCTGTGTGTCCACCTGTATGTTGACTTCATCTCTAGGGCATGGGTCTTTCTTAACCATTGCCTTCCCTTACTGCCTGGAGAAGGAAATGGCAACCCACTCCGGTACTCTTGCCTGGAAAATCCCATGGACAGAGGAGCCTGATAGGCTACAGTCCACGGGGTCACAGAGAGTCAAACACGACTGACTGCCTTCACCTCCTTACTGCAAAGAAAACCAACTGTTTTGAGACCACATCTGAGGCTCTGGAGGCAGAACACAGCAAGGCAGCTGACGCAGGGGAGACGGGGATAGGAAAGGACACAGAACCGTGTGAGACAGTCACTATGGGTCTTCAGAGTCACCCAGTTCTCATCCCGTCAGTTTAACCTTAAATGAGTAGTCCTGGCCTCACAGAAACAAGATTAAACTAAAAACAAAAACTGAGGAAATTTCCCGGGGGTCCGGACTCCACGCTGCCGTTGGTGAGGGCCTGGGTTCAATCCCCGGTTGGGGAGCTAACATCCTGGGGAGCCACGGCCAAACCCCAGGAAACCCAAGTGTCAAAGCCCCAAAGACCCAGCCGGGCAGCCTTTACCTCCAGGGCCAGGGCGGTCTTGTCGTAAGCACAGGGCACGCGTTTCTGAATTGCTTTCGCAAAGACAGGTCCGTTCTGCGTGGACGGCAGGGGGCTGACGGTGGCCCCGGGGGCGCCAGCGGCCGGCGGGGGCGCCATGGTCTGCGGCTGCGCGTAGGCGTGGGCGGGCTCGGGGACGCCGTAGCTGCTGGAATTCCTGCCCCCGGGCCGGCCCTGGGCCGAGGCGCGCGCAAGCTTCTCCACGTAGGGAACGGGGATCATGCCCGCGCGGCCGTCCTTGTTGCGGGCGCTCCACCACTGCTCCTCCGGCTTCTCCACGATCACCAGGATCTCGCCCTTCCTGAAGGGCAGGTCCTCGGCGTCGTTCCCGGGGAAGTCGTACAGAGTCCGCACGTACTCCAGGCTCTCCTCCGCTGCAGGCAGGCCGGGTGCGGACGCAGAGCCCGCCGGCGGGCTGGGGTACCTGCAGGGGCAGAGAAAGCGCTCTGAGAGGAGACGCGGACCCAGGGTCTGCCAAGCTCTGTGAGTGAGGGACGGCTCACTCCCCTCCCGTGGTCTCACTAGGGGGCGCGGTGCTGACTGGCTTCCTGGCATCTGTAAGGCAACAGGAGTTCCGGACGACGCCGACCGTTAAGGCCAGGGGCACCGCCCCGCCGCCGTGTCTCACAGGACCCTCCCGTTGACACACACAGACGCCTGGCCTTTTTAAAATCCCCACTAAGTCCAGCTGCGCCCTCCTGAGGCCCGTCACGACCACCACACACTCCTCCCCCTGGTCCTCACCTAGGGCTGGCATCCTGCACGCTTCTCCAGGCACCCAGAGAGAAGACGGCCCCTCAAAATACAAAAACTGGAAAACGGAGTATGTACTTCCATTACAAAAAAGGAAAAAAAGAAAAACGCACCACCATACTGCATCTCGTAGGGGAATCACCATCCGAGCTTCCAGGCGCGAAGCCCCTGGGGTGGGTCAGAAAAGCAGCCCCCTCCTTCCGCCCCTCCTGGAACACCCCTTCCTCAGGAGAACTGCGGAGGTCTCCCTCCACCTAAGGCATGTCTGGAAAGTTGCAAATACATGATGTTTGGGGAAAAACTATTTTGCCGTGAGCATTTCCCCCCACCCCCTTAACTTTTCTGAAGCCCGGAAGCTACTTGAGTAACTTGGCCGAGCGTCTCCGCCTCTTGGGGGGTATGGCTTGCACAGCTGTGTCTGAGCGGGGCTAGTGCTAGGATGGGACACGCGCTGCTGACCCGCTGACTGCGGCCGTGAGTCCTCCAGGAGAGCGCGGCCTTTCCCTTTGTCCCCCAGGCAATGACCTGAAAAGCTGTTTCAGAGGACAATATCACAACATGTCCTCCCACACGAAACCATTTTAATTTATAGAAACATTTCTTTAAAAAAAAAAGTGTCAACATGTTACAACAGTCATCAAAAGAAAAAGGAAAATGAAAGAGAAAAGAAAGTCCCAAGTCCCTGCCCAAGGGTGGCCAGCTTCCCCCCTTCTTTCTTCCACCCACAGCTGCTGGGGCGGTTTTCCTGCAGCGTGGCCCCTCCACGGCGCCTGCCCTCCGGAGCCACTGCAAGCGAGCCCCGCGTTTCTGGAGGGTCCTGTCTGTCACCATCTATGACGCCATCACACACTCCTGCACGGCATCCCCCTGGACTGTGTTCCTGGTAGAGCCCTGGCCCCAGATTAAACACACCAGCACTCTCACAGGCCTCAGGACGCATGGCCCCCCGAGGCGCAGCCTGCGCCATTTGGCCAAAGACAGATCTTTCTGATGCAAACGATGAGCTGCAGAGTGGTCAGGACATCGCGGTGGGGCGCAGCCTCGGTGAGAAAGGGCTGACACCCAAGGCTGTCGGCGCGGTCTGAGGTCTCCCTCACAGCGTCCGGTGGGGGGGGGTGATGCGCCCGGCAGGTGGCCCCAGAGCTCTCACTCTGGCCGGCAGGAATGAACACATGCCCACAGCAGCTCCTGACCGGCCCTGAGCCCCCGGCTAGCTCCTCACTCCCAACCCCCCAACGTACACCCCTGCTCCTATCTCAAGGGCCACAGGGGTTCTGTGAAAGTTTTGGTCAAACCTCAGAGACTTCGCCAAGAGCACTCGGCTCCACGGCAGACCCGCGGAGGGTTGTTACTGTCTGCACAGTTCAAGGTGAGAAGCAGGGAGTCCTCCAGCACAGGGTCTGAGGACGCCAGAGCAGCTTCAGTGGGGTCAACACTGACGACGTCCATCTACCCAGGGACCCGCTGGCTTTCCTCAGCGCGCAGGGGACGGACAACGGATCGAAAGCAATCTCCTGCTCCCAAGACTGCAAATGTCGTCCTGGCAGACTGGGAGGCAAAGGAGTGCACACATCATCCAGGTGTCTCGGCAGAAGCTGACGGGGCCAAGTTCTGCTAAGGGTCGGGGGCCGGCAAGTGGTGCTGCACAAAGAGCCAAGCACTAGCTCCCCAGGCGGCGCAGTGTAAAGAGCCTGTCTGCATCGCAGGAGATGCATCAGACGTGTATTTGATTCCTGGGTCAGGAAGCTCCCCGGAGAAGGAAATGGCACCCCACTCCAGTGCTCGTGCCTGGGAGACCCCACGGGCAGAGGGGCCTGGCGGGCTGCAGTCCCTGGGGTCGCAGAGACGCGACTGAGCAGGCAGGCACGCACGCACAGACACAGCCCCCTCTGGAGCAGAAAGGCTTCGTGGAAGATGGGCTTACAGGTGCTGGTCCTCCACCAGAAGGCTGGAGGCCAAGGGTCCAAAGGCATCCCTGCGGGCTCCCCACAACGGCTGGCTACGCCAGCCAGCCAGGCCCTCCTTGCACTGCTGCAAAGGGCCGGCGCCCCGCGAGTCCCACCAGCTACCTGTGGCCTTGCCGCATCTTTTCACAGAACCCTTAAACAAGCGCACGAAGGCTCTTAGCTCCACTCCACTAAACAAAATCCATCAGAGTCTGGCACAGGGGTCCGCAAACCACAGCCTGCAGGCCCATGGCCACAGACGGTCCCGTAAGGCGGGCGGGACGAGCACACAGGTGGGCAGTGACGGCTCTGGGGCCCACAAAGCTGGCCGGCAGGCCCTTCCCCGCGGAGGCGGCACCGCTCACACCTTCTCCAGTGCGACACGGTGGCCTCTCCTGGCTCAGTGTGTGTGGAGACATCCCCACGCCTGACAGGAGACCAAGCTCCCAGCCACACCCTGACATCAACTCGCCCCTCCACCCCACTCTCTATAACTCCCGTTTTCAACCCAGCCCCCGCAGAGATGAAGCAGGGCGGTGCGGGCTCAGACACAGCGGACAGCACAGACGCGCTGCCCAGAGAATCAGGAAACAGAGGAGCGGAACCAGTCTCTGCGTCTCCATCTTTCGCAACCTGTCCCGTGACCAGGACTGTGGCACACACAGGGTCCCAGGCGCAGAGCACAGCTCATCAATGACCTCGCCGGCCGCCCCCTCCGGTTAAAAGCTGCACTCCTAAACCACAGATCAAGCACCTGAAACTTTAACACCGTCTAACAAAGCGAAACAATCAACTGGCAGGAGAGATTTTCAAAGGGCCTGGGGTAATGGATATGGAAGACTCTCCTGGTTAAACACACGCAGGCCCGTACTCCTGTGGCTCTGTGAAAGATTTCACAACAAAAAGGTGGAAAACAGAACAGTGGTACAAGAACCCGTCCCGGGAAGACTGGCGACGCAGCAGTCCGGTTGGAGTGCTCCGGGCAGGCGCCCCCCACACCCCCTCCCGCGCCGCGGGTGCGTGCTCTGCACCCGCAACCCTTCTGCGGTTCTGCCGCTTCCACCTGGGCTCAGACCCAAATCCATCTATTTAGCCCTAACAACCCGCCAGAAGCCGAGCCCTGCCTGGCTCCCTGCTGCGAACCCACATCCCTCCCCCAGCCCTGCCGCTCATCTCTCACCTGAGGCGCCGTCCAACCAGCCTGAGGCCACACCTCTCGCCTCACCCCCAGGAAACTGCCTAGAGGCCGCGCCCCAGCGGCTTCCTCCTGGGATTCCCAACGCAGGAGACCTCAGTCCAGCTCCTCACGGCCCTTCTCCTGTGACAGCCCTTAGCTCAGGCCGCACTCCAGCCTCTCCCCACCCCGCAGCGCGCTCTAAAAGGGAAAGCTGGCCCTGACACGTCCCTTCTTAACGACTCTGGAGCCCTCCCCCTGCTGAACGCAGGTACCAAGCGCAGGAGGCCCGTCACAACTGAGCAGCCTTCCTTCAGGCCTGCAGCCCTCACTCGCAGGGACCACACAGCCGGCCCACCTCACACCAGCCCTCACCCTTCCAGAGCCGGCCCACAGAGCACCTTCTCTCCAGGCCCAGCCTGACGCCCCTGGCCAGCCACAGCATTCTCAGGGAGCTGAGCTTGTCAGTAAGGCCACGGTTTACTTCCAGGACGAGACTGGGGTCCAGTGTTGGGCTCTGGGAAAGAGTAGGCCTCAACACACTGAAATTCCTGCTAAAAGTAAAATGCCACAGACACAGGAAGCCTCTCCCCCAGTCCCAGCTAAGTCTGCTCCGCAGACAAGGAAACCCCGTGCGCCACCAGCTTGCGGCCGGGCCCCTCTGCCTCACCACGGCCATCATCCCAGACTAGCGGCCCCACCTCGCCGGTCAGGACCTCGGCTCCGACTCTAGGATAATCTGAACTCTCACTAACAAACCAATGCCCCCTTTTACTTATCAGAAGGAAAACGCTTTTGCCTGAGTGAACCTTAGAAATAATCTGGTCCACCTGTTCAGATCAAAAGAATCAATCTTAGATAAAAAGTTCTCTGAGTCTCAAACAAGAGAAAGGTCACAAGTCAAGTGGCTATCAGCACTTTAGGTGCCATGGGAACACAATTCTTGCCTGGGTGAGATTCCATCCTGGCATGACGACGGTTCTGTTCCCATCTAAACTGAACTCAGGGGATTTAAACTGCCGGTAAGAAGAAACTCAAAGGTTTATCCATAGTGCCAAATTCTATGTGAATTGAAATCAGTTAGTGCTCCTCTCCTACCTGCTACTCCTAATTACAAAATGCTAATTACTCCTGCTACTCCTAATTACAATGCTACCTTAAACATCCAGGTAGCAACCTTGGGAGAAGGCGTGGCCTCTGCCAGGCAGGCAAGAGCGTCCCCTCTGGGCGGGCGCTCAGGTGAGGCTGGGCATCCTTTCGGGCCCTCGCACAGCTGCTGACTGTATCAGAGGATGTGGTCTTTAAAGCCAGCACCCAGGAAGCTCCAGAAGAGCCTGACAGGGAGTGCTGAGTCAATGTCAGATCTGTACTACCAGAGTGTGCTGTGAGCAATGTTAGATCTGTACTACCAGAGCGTGCTGTGAGCAATGTCTACTGGGTAAAAATGTCAGATCTGTACTACCAGAGTGCGCTATAAGCAATGTTAGATCTGTACTACCAGAGTGCGCTATAAGCAATATCCATTGAGTTAAAAAAAAGGGGGGCTCCTCTATGGGTCAACTTGCCTCAGTTTTTTTCATCTTTGCTTCTCATGATTTTTCTCCCAGTCATCATATAGCTACATAAGCTAGAACTGGAAAATTTTACAAGTGAAGTAACCTATGCAAAACACACTTTCAATTTCCTAAACCGTGGGAAAATGCATTTCGTATCTAAACTGCATCTACTCAGAAACCCGAACTTCTGTTGTTAGACTGGAAACCGCCTCTGTTAAAACAGACAAAAAGCCAGTGGCGCTCGCCTGACACTAAATGTAACAGAATCTCACACATGTTCATGCTCAAGTAAGATGGAGGTGAAGACAAGGTTTCTGTTTATCAAACAGTTTTTAATATAAAAACTGCCCCCATGTGTAGAAAAAGAATCCTTTAAAATCTGTCATTGAAAAATCAAAAGCCACTGACACATCTTTTGTTTTTAAATGTAAAATCCAAGACAGAAATGAACACTACAACTCAAAAGACAAAATTAACAAGATAATCCAGAGGACACACAGCTACAAATATACCAAGTCATCTCTGTCTCTTCCTTTCTCTTCCCGGTTACCCACCTCCCATCAGCAACCTGTCTCCAAACCACAGCCGTCAGTCAGTCAGTCTACCTCCCGTCTCTACAACAGATGGACACATGGACGGATGGACAGCTCATCAATCGTCATCACCGTGTCCTGGATTGCAGTAATGGCCCAGGGCACTTCCTGCCTTCAAACTCCTTCCCTGGCACCCCGCTTCCTTCCTCTGACCATCTGCAGAGCCACACCCCTGACTCTGCCGGCTCTCTCACCCTGGGCTCCCCCTTTCGGTTTCACCCTGCTCTGACCCGACTGCCTCAGGTCAGCCCCTTCCAGCAGACCCTCTCAGCCTACACGGACTTTCTTCACAACACTGACGAACGCTGTATTTTATTTACCTTTCTACTTTCCAGTCTGTCTCCTTACTAACATCTAAGGTCCATGATAGAGAAAGCATGTCACCCCCCTTTCCCAGTATGTATCACCGAGATGTAACTCTCCCGTGATGTTTGAATAAAAACATAAAGTTAAGGGGGACTTCCCTGTGGTCCAGTGGTCAAGTCTCCAAGCTTCCACCGCCAGGAGCTTGGGTTTGATCCCTGGTCAGGGAATTAGGTTCCCACATGCCGCACGGCCAAAAAAAAGTTATTCCCCCAAGAAAAAAAAAGATCAATCCTTAAATTATGAGGAAGTCATAAAGTTGTCACTTTTTACTGAGCAAAATGGACCCCAAAAAAGAACTATTAGCCAAGGTGCAAGAAGCTCTGGCTTCAGGAGCTCAGTTCTGAGGCCTAAAAGAACCTAACCACTTGATCGGTCCTGTCTGGGGCGTGAAAGCACATCGCCCTGATTTCTGCATTTGGCCAAGGCTGGCCCGGCCTTGTCTTCTATACTAGGTGAGTAATAAATACATCACCCAAATCCGTGGATTTCTGTCTCAGGGAGAGGCAACCCAGATTCAGTGTAACAAAGTAAATCCCGCCAGGATCTAATTCAACCGGCGCAGTGACAGCCCTCGGAGACACCAGGCAAAGGGAAAAACTCAACGGCAGCAGGACGCCCGGGGCAGAGGGCACAGGGGAGGAGAAACAAGCAAAGTTGAACTCGAGGAGGGGGCGGTGTCAGGGAAAAGCCTCGGAACGGCAGCAAGGCACTGTGCAGCCAGGGGTGGGTGGGGCCCGAGCAAAGGTCCACGGGTGTGAGTGGGTGTTTCGGGCGGGCTCCGGGAAGCAGCCGGAGAGGGTGAGGACAGGTATCTGGGAAGAGGCACGAAGGGGAAGCTGGGGGTCGTGTCAGAGGGCACCGGGAAGCCACGGCCACAACTCCTTTCTCTCCACCCAGAAGGGGGTCGAGCCATTCGCTCACAGCTGCACTGAGGCACCTGTCACCGTGAGGGCAGCACAACGCCCTCACAGCTAGGCTTCCTGAGCGCCTGAAAGGGAAGACTGAAGCCACCTTCACAAGCCAGGAGTCACTGTATGAACGCATTTAAAGTCTCATTACTGCGGGTTCTGAGAGCCCCTCCAACCTCTTACCCTGGAATCACATTGTGCTGAAAGCTGACTCTAGCTACCAGGCTCTTCGGGGACCTGGAGGCTTCGCCAATCAGATTCTCAGTGTCTAGGTCTTTGTTATACAGTATCTGATTTATAGTCCCTTTCTCCCAGCTTTTAAAGTCCATTTAGTTCAGCAGTTAATCTCCTAGTCATTACACCGTCAGGGCTTTATTTCTTCTCTACCTCTAGTAGAGTATGTACTCCTTTAATATGACAGCTTCTAACATTCAGAGCTGAGACTACTATCTTGTCACCAAATCTCTAAAGTCAGAAACGTCTCATCCTGAAAAAGATCTGTATTAGCACCCTGTCCTTTTTAAGCAGATGCTTAAAAAAAAAAAAAAAACTTTTATTTTTAAAATCCTAGGCCATCTCTTTAGCTCAAGTTTTGCATAATTTACACAAAAGAAGCCTTGAGCAAAATATTAAGGCAAATAAGCAAATGAAAAAGGGACGCCTAATGCTCAGTGTCACTCTGGGTTATTTTAAAATAGATACTAAGTCATTCAACTCAATACAAAAAGTACATCTAAAATTCAACTAGGGTAGAATCTTAACTGGAGTGTCATTCAAAATTTCCTTAGTAACATTCTAGATCATTCCACCTTGGAATTGAACCAAATGGATTTCCAGTTCATTAAGGGCCCAGCTTGGGGTAAAACTATTAAAAAAAAAAAAATCCTGTTCAAGCCTACCGCTTCTACAGTATTTTCAGTTAATGTATTATAAAATAGATGCCTGGCTTATTTCAACCCTGGCACCAGGGTATCAATATATCGCTCTGATATTTCACAGTTAAAGGTATTTTGTTTCTAACTGCGAAGGCATTTTCATCTCTGCAGTCCAGGAGGTCCAACCCTGGAGTTCAGAGACCTCGAAAGGTGTGCAAACTCGGGGAGGGTGGGGTGGGGGAGGGAGGAACTCGCGGGACGGGGAGCCGAGGGCTAGCTTCAGATTCTCAATCCATGGTCCAAAACCGGCTTCAAGACCGCCAACAAAACCTGCTTCAGTAAGTAATTTACACCCAGGACGTGACGAAAGGCAAAAAGCGTCCCTTTTCTAACTGGGCACCCGCATTTCAACCTGCTTGGTCAGACGCACCGCCCTCATCCACGCGACCCAAGATCGCGACACCGCGCGCAAAGCTCCCCGGCCCGCCGCCCGCCCGCGGCCTCCGCGCACCTGGGCGCCGGCTCGATGAGCGTGGTGGTGTCCAGGTAGTGGATCTTGTAGAACTCCAGCAGGGCCGGCAGGTGGTCGAACTCCTGGTCCCCGATCTTGAAGCGGCGGTTGGGCAGCGAGTTGATGATGTAGTGGGACACCCGCGAGTTCTCGGACACGGACAGCACGTAGTCCCCGGGGCAGGTGGACGAGTCGCGGACGAGGAACACGCCGTGGCGCTGGCCCTGGAGCCGGGTCTGCGCCTCCTGGCGAGACACGGGCCCCATGTACCAGGCCGAGCGGTCCGAGGAGTCGAACCTAGCGGAGGACATGGCGGGCCGGGCGCTGAGGCCGGGCGGGCCGCGGCTGGGTGCTCTCGCCTGCGCTGTAGACGCTCCGCCCGGGGCGGCTGCGGGCCGACCGGGCCTCCGGCTCACCGCGCGCCTACAGGGCCGCGCCCGCGCCTTCCTCGCGGCCGCGGGCCCGCAGCATCCTCCGGGCCGCCGGCTTGCTCCGGGGCCGCCTCACGGGCCGAGCCGGCTCCGGGCGCGGGCCCAACCGAGCGCGGCGACAGCCGCTCGCCAAGCCTCCGTTCAGTCCTGGCCCGGCGCGCACCGGTCCCGCGTCCCCGCCGCTCCGCACTGAGCCCCGCGGCCGCGCCAAGCCCCAGACCCCCCGGGAGCGCCGCGCTGCCGGGGACGCCGTGCCCAACCCCGCTCCCGAGAGCCACAGCAACAAAATGGCGGACGCGGGAGAAGCGGCCGGCCACCTCCCCCCGCCCCTCAGCGCCCTGCGTCTGCGCACGCGCGGGCGCCCGCTCCCGGCGGCCGCCGGGGCCTCTCCGTGACGTCACGCGGCGCGGCCAATCGCGAGAGCGGGCGTGCGCCGCTCGTGCGCGCCCCCCGCGCTCCCTCCTGCGCCCGCCGGGGGGCGCTGCGGGGAGGCGGCGCTTCTAGAACCCGCTCTGGGAACAAAGCGGGGCGTGCAGGCCAGGTCCGGCCCCGGGGTGCGGCTCCCGGCTGAGCGCAGCCGGGCCGGCCAGGTTAAGGCGTGGCGGAGCCGACCGTCGCTGAGTGCTCAGATGGTGTCTGGCGAAGCTCCCGGGTCCCTTCGGAGCCCTGCCGCCTTGGTCCCCCAGGACCCCCTCCGACACCCCAGAACCCCCGGCCCCTGGCCGCACTCCCATCCGCACTGGACCGTCCGTTTAATGGGAGCGGAGTTTGGCGTGCCTTGTTCAGCTCTGGGCCTGGCGCTTCTTCGTCCCACCCTAAGCTGATGCTCAGATCTGGGTGGAATGAATGACTGTTGAGGAAGCCCCTCGCCCCGCCCCGCAAACCGATAGAGGAGAGAGCCTGTCCAGGAAAGCATCGGAGCCCTTGTCTAGACTCCTGGTCAGCCGACTCTCGTTGCTGGGTTGAGCCTGTCCTGCATTGTAGGTAGGGCAGGGGTCCCCAACTTCTGGGACCCAATGCCTGATGATCCGAGGTGGAGCTGATGTAATAACAACAGAAATAAAGTGCACCGTAAATGGAATGCGCTTGAATCATCCCGAAACCATCTCCCCCCGCCCCAAGGAAAAACTGTCTTCCACGGAAGGGTCCCTGGCGCCCAGAATGTTGGGGCCCACTGTTGCAGAGTGACGGGTGATGTTCCTTCTGGGGTAAACTCAAGGAGAATTGTCACGGTCTAGTGTCTTTTGTGACTCAGCAAAGCAGGTTTTCAGCTTCCCTCCAAGTACTTTCGTGTCGTGTTACTTTCAGGCACAATTTGAATAGCTCAGAATTTGAAGAGGAAGACTTGGGTTCCAATTCTAACCTGACTTACCAGTTCCTTGTCATATTTTTTTTCATTTTCTAATATTTATTTTCTTCCAGTTTTATGGAGAGATAGTTGACATACAGACTGTATAAGTTTAAGGTGTACAGCATAATAGTTTGACTTGCTTACTTACATCATGAACTGATTATCACAATAAGTTTACATATAGATACAAAATTAAATACCAAAAAAATTTTTAGTGAGCATCTCAAAGATACAAAATTATATCTCAGAGAAGTTATCATAAGTTGTATACTTTGCAAGAGGCACTCAGGGAGGTCTTTTGAAGTCCAGGGCTCATTTCAGTGTTACACAATTATGGCCTATAAGTTAGTCCATTTTGCTTGCTTTGCTGATAGGAAAACTGAGGCCCTCTGAGGTAGATTCTAGCACCGGAAAGGAATGCCAATCTTGGAATAGGGTGGATCTGTCCCCCAGTTTGGATTTCAGATACCATCACTATTCTACTGCAAAAGTGCCATGCTCCCATCTTTAAAAATTCATCTTAAAGATGAATTTATTCTCTTTCAAAAGAGAATACTCCAGTGGAGAATACTGTCTGGATTGGATAATGGTGAAACAAGCGTGGTCTTTCTTTTTTCAGCTGCAGCCTGGCGCATGTGGGATTTGAATTCCCTGACCAGGCATGGAAGCGTAGAGTCTTAACTGCTGGACTGCCAGGGAAGTCCCAAGAATGGCCTTGTTGATAATTGTTGAAGCTGGAGACATGAAGTGTTTGTGTGTGTGTGTGTGTGTGTGTGTGTGTGTGTGTGTGTGTGTGTGTGTGTGTGGTGGGGAAGCTATTAATTATTCTACTTTTGTATATGTTTGGATTTTTTCACAATAAAAATAATTAAGTACTTTCTTATTTTTCCTTAGCACAGCTGAAACAAGCTGAAATTTCCCCCCCCCCCCCCCAAAACAGCCTAGATACTAAAAGGTAATGAAATGGAAATGAATGGACAAGCAACAAGAAGCTTTAAAAATGGGCCGCAACCTAAGATTTGTGATTCTGCTTTAGCTTGCTCTTCCCGAGGTTTCCAGATAGCATTGTACTTACTCTCCTAAGATAGTTACGGTTTAGACTCAAAGCATTGACAAGGCTTTGCGAGCAGCTTGCCAGGGTTCCTGTCCTTGAGGCCGCCTCTGTACTGAGGACCCACCGCCAACTCTCTCTTTTTGGCCTTGCCATGAGGCCTGCAGGGTCTTAGTTCCCCAACCGAGAATCAAACCTGCACCTCCTGCGTTGGAACCACAGTCTTAACCACTGGACCGCCAGTGAAGCCCCCCACCACTGAATTTTATTTTTTTAATAATTTGTTTTCCTTCTCTGTAGGGAGTCTTCATGGCTGCGCCGGCTTTTCTCTAGTTGCGGCGCGCAGGCTTCTCGTTGAGGCGGCCCCTACTGCAGGGAAGGGCTCTAGAGGGCAGGGCTCAATGGTTGTGCCGCTCAGGCCCAGCTGCGCCATGGCTTGTGGGATCTTACCAGATCAGGGATGGAACCCATGTCTCCTCCACTGATAGGCAGATTCTTTACCCACTGAGTCACCAAGAAAGCCCCCCACCCCACCCCACTGACTTTTGATTCTCCCCTGTCTGGTCCAACACTGTAAGTGATGGTTAAGGCCAGACAGTCTTCCCAGACTGCTGCCTTACTGAGGACCCGGAAGAACAGTGTCTGTCCCTTGTTCCTGCCCTAGATTCTTTGCTGGCAAAGATGCTGAGGGTAGAAGAGGCCTGACTGTGTAGGGGGAGACGCAGCAAGCGCGCTCATTGTGCTGACTTGACCGAGTCGGTGGTTCTCAGGTGTGGTCTCCACGAGCGCTGCTTGACCACTGCCTGGATTAGACTTGACCTTGGAGACCCTCCTCTGCCTCTCACCCTGCAGTTCTCGTCACTACTCCCCCAGGCTTCACATATATTTCTAAATTTTTCCCCCTAAAACAAAAGAGGAGCTTATTGGTTATCTTCTTTTCCCCCCTCCTATTAGTTTGCTACTGCAATATTAATAAAATAATGTCCACAGCCCCATTATAATTTCCCATGATGCACTATTTAAAATATCAAGGTGCCAGTCTCTTCTTTCCCAGGGGGACACCCCTGCAGGAGGCTTGGCTGCTGTATCTGGAAGCTCTACCGACCCCTCTAGAAAACAGTGGCCCACTCTACTTCAGTGCCTTGAAGCCTGGTCATGGTTCCCCCTGGCATTTCCTAACCTAGTGTTAATTGCTCTGACACCTCTTCTATAGAATATCCGTTTTCTCGGACTTCCCTGGTGGTCCAGTGGCTAAGACTCTGTGCCCCCAACGCAGGGGCCCAGGATTGATCCCTGGTCAGGGAACTAAGATTCTGTGGACCGCAACTAAGTGTTCGCACACCATAATGCAGATCCCGTGAGCTGCAACTTAGATTCGACACAGCCACGTAGGTAATTATTTTTTTAAAAGTCCACTTTCTTGTCACTTGAGCCAAGAGGCAGCTTGTCTTGTTTCTCCTGATTTCAGAGCATTCTGGAGCGCCTTTCGTGAAATGCCCTAGAGGCACACTGATTCCCTCTCTCATTCCTTCTCAGTCACTGCTTTGCAACCCTTTAGACCGGGCGTCCCCAAATTTTCCTCTAAAGATCCAGATTCTAAATATCTAAGGCTTTGCAGGACAAAGAGGAAAATCAAGAAACATTATATAATCTTGCTCCAGCCTCCTGCTCCTCCTCCCTGGCACCAGTAGAAAATGGAAAATGGGGGCATCTTAACACTTCAGGGGATCTGCACCCCCTGTTTTTATCAATCTGGAACATTCTCTTGCCTAATGAGAAAATCTTTCTGCAATTTTTTAAAAGGAAGTTCAAAATATCATAGCAGTTGAGTGTAGATGTTTCATCATCCAAGTATACTAGGGAGAATAATGGAATCCATTTGGGACCATGTCTCACTTCCTTGGGCTTCAGTGTCGGTGTCCCCTAACGCTGAGATGTCGAGCTGCCAGTGCTGAGTTAATGTAATCAGGCTCTGGTTCGTCTTTGAAGATGTCTTGCACCCAGATGGTGCTGCCGATGCTGCATGGTTTTAATTGAGCATGTTCACTGTGGGATGAAAGTGAAAGAATTAGTTGCTCAGTCCTCTCCAACTCTCTGCGACCCCATGGACTGCAGCCTGTCAGGCTCCTCTGGCCATGGGATTCTCCAGGCAAAACTACTGGAGTGAGTAGCCATTCCCTTCTCCAGGGGATCTTCCTGACCCAAGGAATATGAACCCAGGTCTCCTGCGCTGCAGGCAGATTCTTTACCGCATGGAGGCACCAGGGAAGCCAGACTGTGGGATGGCATGTATAGAATTCTCCGAGATTCTTCTCTGGACATTTGCCTTTTAGCTTGTTGTTATGAATACATTGCAGATTAATCATCTTCAATTGAAGTTTGGGTGGGAACTCCTGAATTGCCCAATTAAATAGATTTTGAAATATGGAAGTTTCCATTGCGCTTGGCATCAAGGTCTGAAAAATTCTGCTGGAACTGTAGTTATAGCTCAGAAAATACATCTGAAGCAAATCTGTGGGAATGAGATCTTGCTTCTTGTTCTAACTTCAACAGCACAGGAAGTGTATAAACCAGCTTAACATTCCTTTTAATTCAAAACAATATTAGTTATTGTGAAAATGACTTTGGCGCAGTGTACATTTCACACACAAGCACTGTTTTGCCCTGTCATTTCATTCGATTTTATCAGCTGAGCCACACGACTTGAGGGCTCTTAGTTCCCTGACCAGGGACTGAGCCCAGGCCCACTGCAGGGCAAGGGCAGAGTGGTAATGCCTGGGCCGCCAGGGAGGCCTCAGGGAGCATCACTTGAATGTCAGTGGTGGGCAGAGAATTGCAATCCCGAGTTCCCCTTTCCTCACACAGAATGAAAACCTCAAAAGCTAGTCGGAAAGCACGAACACTTCCTCCTCAGGACCCTCTGTACACATTTCGGGTTCCTACATGTCATAAAGGCAGTTCCCCATGGGGTCACAAAGAGCTGGACACGAGCGAAGTGACTTAGCACGCACATGGGCATCCTTGCTTCTGAAAATGAAGACTTTAAGGTCATGTATTTTTTGGCTGTGCTGGGTCTTCGTCGCTGTGCAGGCTTTTTCTCTAGCTGCAGGGCTCAGGCTTCTCATTGCGGTGGCTTCTCTTGTTGAGAAGCCAGAAAATGGCTTGGTGGTGGTTGCTCTAGGGCCCATGGGCTTCAGAGCACAGGATCAATACTTGCGGTGCGCGGGGGCTCAGCTGCTCCATGACTTGTGGGATCTTCTCATATCAGGGATTGGTCCAGGCCTCCTGCGCTGGCAGGGGGATTCTTTACCACTGAGCCAGCAGCGAAGGTGGAAGACTTTCTGTTCAAACTCAGGGATCACCCAAGATCCTCTCCACTCTTAGAGCAAAGTCTGTTAACTGCAGTGATGATTCAGCTTGGGGTCCAGCCCACCTGCCATAAGGCAATTGGATCCGCCCATTCCGCAGCACTAGAGTGACTCAGTGATCTTAGGAGGGTTTACTCACCACAGACTCACGGTGTAACCATCTTTCCTAGGCCAGCTTTCTGCCCGGAGGATTAGAAACCCTGATTCAAAATAGTCGAAGCAGTAAGGGTACCTGTCATTCCCCATGACACGAGGTCTGGAGTCAGGCAGCTCAAGAGCCAGGATGAGGACCTCCCTGGTGGTCCACTGGCTAAGACTCCTGCTCCTGATGTAGGGGGCCCAGGATCGATTCCTGGCCTGGGAACTAGATCCCACACGCCACAACTAAGACCCAGTGCAGCGAAAAAAAGAGCCAGGGTGTCCAGACACTGGGTTTGCTTCTTTGATTTTCTTGGTCTAAATACCTTCAGCTTTTGACTTCATCCTACAGCTGACAGCTACGTGGCCACAGTCACCCCAGTCACAGGGTCAAAGGTGAAAACACATAGCCCTGCCTGGCAGTGCTCAGTCTAGAGAACAACAAAGCCTCTGAAAGAGAAGCTTCTGATTTTAACCTGGTTTCTCCAGTAGCCTGCCTTCCTGCAGGGAGAGGATGGGCTTTCAGCAGTGGAAGAATTTTACTCCCCCTGCCCGAGTTTAACCAAGGTATTGTTCAGTTGCTCAGTCACTTCCTACTCTGCGTGACCCCTTGGACTGCAGGATGCCAGGAATTCCCTTCCTTCACTGTCTTCTAGTTTGCTCATATTCGTGTCCATGAGTCAGTGATGCGTTCCAACCATCTCACCCTCTGCCACCCCCTTCTCCTGCCTTCAATCTTTCCCAGCATCCGGGTCGTTTCCAATGAGTCGGCTCTTCACACCAGGTGGTCAAAGCACTGGAGCTTCAGCTTCAGCGTCAGCGTCAGTCCTTTCAATGAACACTCAGGGTTGATTTCCTTCAGGATTGATGGGTTTGATCTCCCTGCTATCCAGGGGACTCTCAAGTCTTGTCCAATACCACAGTTCAAAAGTTGGACCATAAAGAAGACCGAGTGCTAAAGAACTGATGCTTTCACACTGAGGTATAGTTGACATATAACCCTGTAAGTTTCAGGCGTACAGCATAATGTTTAGGTATATGCATATATTGTAAAATATCACCTTGATAAATTTGGTTAACATCCATCACTTCATCCAGTTTTTTTTTTTTTCTTTAAAAAGAAAGTATTTATTTACTTATTTGGCTGCACCTGGTCTTAGCTGCAGCAGATGAGATCTTTATTTGCAGCATGTGGGATCTAGTTCCCTGACTAGGGATCATTTGATCCCAGGCCCCCTCCATTGGGAGTAATCTTAGTTACTGGACCACCAGGGAAGTCCCTCAATTACTATTATTTTTTTAATCCCTTCTCTCAATTTATCCCCCTCTCCACCCTCCATTTTTTTCTTCTGATGAGAACTTTTAAGATTTATACTCTCAGCAACTTCTTTTTCCCTTTATGTTTGGCCACATGGTATGGATCTTAGTTCCCCGACCTGGGATGGAACCTGCGTCCCCTGCACTGGAAGGCGGATTCTTAACCACTGGACCATCAGGAAATCACCCCCCGCCCCCCACCCCCAGTCCCCACCACAGGAGGCAGAGTCTGATTAAAAAACATCACATTTTATTTCAATGACTACGGTCATTTTTTGAGTTGAAGGCATGAAGCCCGGGAGCTGCTCTGACACAGATCGTGAGCAGGAGCCCTGCTCAGGCGCGCTTTGAACGACTTGCTCGTCATTTGTACTCGAGACATTTCACGCATCAGAGCGGGAGACGCTTAACAATACCGGTAATGTCAACTCTGCAGAAAAGGCTCACGGAAGCAAAGTATAAGATTTCCACTAAACTGGTGTAGTGTACGCTTAAAATCACATTATTCACAAAGAGAACTTAGAGAAAGCGAGACGAAGACACACTTTCCCTCTTGCCGTCCACACCAAGTGCGGTCTCCTGGGCCACAGGATGCAGAAAAGATGCCCAGAAGCCACTACAGACCACGCAGGGTCAGAATGCCGCCCCGGAGGAGACTCTTGCCTCTAAGTCTGGAGCACGCATGGCGTGGAGCCAGCGAGTCAGGAAAGCCGCTCTGCGGAAGGCACGGTGTGTCTCCAGGTGGACCGTGGAAATCCACACCTGTCTTTCGGACCCCTCGTGGCAAGGCAGCGGCCCCAGCCCAGCACCCCCGTGTCTCCCGACACGTGCGTCCGGAGGGCAGACTTGACTTCTCCTCAACCACCGTGTGTCCCCCGCACGCAACCACACATGCGGATTCTGGAGGCCCGAGGTCCTCCTCTGCTCTCCAGGAATGTGAGCGGCTCTGCCGGCTGGCGGAGCAGCAGCCACTGGCCCTCGGTGGGCACGAGGCTCAGGCCTCAGAATAAGGGACTCGAACCAGAACAGAACCAGACACACGGGCCGTGTGTGTGTGTGGTGGGGGGACGTTTCCAGAAGAGTGAGGCCAACCCTCCCTGCACAGCTTGGGGTAAAAGGCAGGGGCGGGGGAGAGCGGCCTCACAAAGTAAGGTGCTATGTTGCCTTGCGTCAACAGTTGCGAACCCCGTGATGCGAGAGGCAGGCTGAGTGTCTGGCAGTGGCCTCTGCGTGTTTAATGAGCCATCGCAGAAGCCTGGGTCCAGGTGTGCCGACTCACCTCCCAGGGCCCAAGGCCGAGAGCGATGCGCCGAGTTACCCCAACACCCGGGGGAAGGCGCTGAGGAGGGAAACCCAGGGCTGGTGCTGGGTGCTGCAGTCACACTTTCGAGCAGCCTTTTTGCTTGGAGGCGCCCTGAACAGGTTCAGCGTGGGCTGAGAGGATGTTTAACATTTTTCCTTTTTCCAGTTACCAGGAGAATGACCACGACGGGCTGGAGGTTAGCAGACGTGGATCGGCTCACCGTCCACTGCATCATGGACGTTCCCAGTGATACGGTGACGTGGGTCAGCCTCACGAGGCGGCTACAACATGACAGCTTGTCTACCTGCAGAGGTGGTCGCCCTCGGAGGTGGCCAGTGTATTTAGGAAGGTCGGGCATCAGGTGTGGAACTTTTATTTATTCATTTTTATTATTTTTTTTTTTTCCTATTTTTAAGAACCTGGTCATACATACAGGTCCCATGGTCTACTGTTAAAAATTCAAGGCAACACCTTTTTCTAACAGGCTAACAGTCTTTGCCCTCCTCACCACCCCCCCCCCACACACACACATAGCACCCACACTGTGGTAGAGATTGTCTTGCCTTAGTTTTTCATGGTACACTGGGGTTTAGAGAGAAGTAATTTTTAAATATTGTGGTTCTGAATCAAGCAGTGATTTTATCATCCAACTTCATGGAACTGGCACCTCAGTGTTAATAAACCTCCTGACTTGTCCTACATTTCCAAGAAATAATTCAGACTTAAGGACAGCCTCTTTGCTCATTACGTATTTATAACCTTAATATTTTAAATACACTGCATGGCACACTATGCCTGTACTAATTTTCTCCTTCGGTGATAACCACTGTCCCGCAAATCACTCCAAACACTAAAAAATAAAGAATAGGGTACCTAGTGGACTAACTTTGCCTAAACTTTTCTTGGGCCGGACTGCACTGAAAATAATGGTTAGGAGTAAAAAAAAAAAGGGGGGGGGGGACTTTTTTTGAAGAAAAATTTGGACGCCCTTTCCCCAAAGGGCCCACAAGACCTTAAACACGCTAGCGGCCGCACAGGGACCAGGGCCCCGCTCACAAGCGACACGCAGCACGACCTCCGCCGGGGCCCGGCCATGGAGCATCCACTCCCGCAGCTGCCGGGCTGCGAACCCCGGTCTCCACAGAAGCGCTGAGACCCGCACGAGGGATCAGAGTGGGACTCAGACCTGCACAGCCCGCGGATCCTCGCACAGTTCCACGCGTCTTCCGCTCCGCCGGAGCCCAAGGTACCAGGGGTGGAACTTTTATATAGAAACTGCTACGTAAGTGCTGAGGCCTCGCTGCAGCCCCGACAGACCTCCAGGTCTGTCTTTGTGCTTTAAGGGGCTTTGTTTACATGTGACTAAACCTAAGCGGTGAGGTCACCGTGTCAGGCCAAGTTTCAAGGTGAAAGGCACTGTGATTTTAAAGCTTCTGACCTCCACTATCTTATCAAAATCAGTCCCTTTCACTGTCTTCAAAACATTTTAAACAATTTGTGTTTAAAAAGACCTTGTAAAAAAAAATAAAATAAAAAAAAATAAAAAGACCTTGTGCCTTCCATTATTTTGTTGGAGGTACCAACACAAAATCATTTAAGTTCAGAAATCAATTTTAATTAATGCTTTTAAATTATTCTTCTTCTTAATAAAATGAGAAACGAGAACATGTTATGCTGGTTAGAATAACCTCTGGGCTTTTAAAAAGCCAAATGCTTCTAGGCACAGCCTGTCTTGTGCCGATTCCAGTCCTAAAACTGGGGGACAGACAACCATGTGATGAGTCAAGGCGTGTGGCCAGCAGCGCGAGGAGAGAGGGTGGGCATCCTGGACGGGCCGGGGACTCCAGGCACGGAGTGAACACTGCTGCGTGGGGGCCTGGTCCAGGGGACCTGAGGGCGGAGAGCTCGGCGGAGCACCTTCGGGGCTGCCCCCGTGTGTGCTCGGGGCCGGCCAGCCACGCAGCCTGGGACCAGAGTCAAACCTGTTCCTGAGCCTGTTCCCAGGCTCACCTGCTCCCTGTGTGTTTCCAGGCGTCACAGGGAGCAGGGCGGGTCTGAATCCCCTTCTCCTCTTGAAATCAAACGCCTGCTGAGTTCAGGGGACGGGAGGGGAGGAGGTGGTGTCTGTCCATGAAATAGCGAGGACGCCCACCCCCTCCACCCCGAACCTGCAGCTCAGGGCCTCTCCTGGGGCTCAGAGCATCATGACGGGCTCATGGCGGGGGAGCGTCTGCAACCTGGGGTCTCACGGCCCTTGGCGCTGTGCCGTGGGCGGTCTGGGGGACACACATCACGTGCAGACTCTGGCTGGCCTGCCCGCCGCCCGGCCCATAGCTCTCCAGTCAGGATCCTGAGGGAAGGGGGGCCCGTGTGCTCTAAACAAAACCCACACTGTTACAACATCTGCAAACACGTGTTAAATCACATTTTGAAGTAGTAAGTGAAGTTTCTTAGGAGTTTAAAAGAAGACCTTTGAAACCTCTTCGCTGCAGTGGGCCAGAAGTCCGCCACTGCCTCAGAGCTGCCGCACTTTCCTGTCAGTGCTGGTGATGTTGACGTCCAGCTTGTCCACCTTGCTCGTGAGGCGGTCGAGGATGTCGTCCTGCTCGTCAATCTCCGTCTGTATTCCCAGCGCGATGTCCTTCAGCCGGCCCAGGCCCATGGACAGCTCATCTGCGAGACAGGAGGGTATGCGCGGGCCTGAGCCAAGCCAGGGCGTCGGGGCCTGCACCCCAGATGCCCCCCTGTGGTCACCGGGCCCTCTTCCTGGGAGATGGTCAGGTGCCAGGGCAATGGTTACAGGTTCCAAGACACACAGGTGCGAGAGAAGCAGCAGTAAGTGGTCGCCGGAAAAGCCCCTCCTCCTGAGCCCCACCGGGAGACCCACTGTCCGTACATGGACATGGTGTTTCTTCTAGAAATTCACACAGGGCCATACAACTTCCAGCTGTGTTTAAACCTGATGGTGGGTCAAGCACAGATGCAGAGCCGCAGACAGGAGGTCCCCGCCTGGAAGCATATCTGAGACATACCTCAAGCTTTACTCCTCTTTTTAAAAGGTATTTCCTTTCTGTCACAAAAAGTGGTAAAAACCAATCTCAGTTCGTCTTAAGCGGAAAGGTGTCCATCAGGTCACGGTCGGCCGCGAGCACACAAAGGGCTTTGTCAGCAGAGTGGCACAGAGCGCTGACCGTGAGCGGGGAGGGGCCAGCGAGGGCCCCGGGGTCCCCAGACAGGGCTATGCCAACCGTGGAGGGGCGTCCTGACCTGACTGTCTGGGTGAAGGTAAAGCTCCTTCGCGAGTTTTGTGACTGTATATGCAAGCGTGTGCATGCGTTTGCCTGCAGATATGTGTGCGAGTATGTGCCTGCAGGAGTGCAAGTGTGTGCACGTGTACAGCAGGTGGGGGACACACCCAGAGCTGCCCTCTGCCCTTTCACCAGGAAAGAGCGGGGTCAACAGAAGAGGGTGCTCTGTGGCCTCTCCACTAAATTACAGATCACAGGTAACTGACGCAGGTGGGCGTGGGGCCAGGTGGAGGGGGGCGGGCAGAGCCCAGGCCCTGTCCCTGCCGCTGTCACCGCCCAGACAGAGGTGGGGACGGAGGCAGGCGGGCAGACCCTCGAAGGGGTGAGGGGCCGGGAGCCGTGCAGACGCGGGGTGGGGTGGGGTGGGGGGCAGACCCCGGGGGCTCGGCACACGTGAGTGCGGAGGCGGTGGCACTCTGGGCTCACCGAGGGTGCTGTCGATCCTCTGGTGACAGGCGCGAAGGTGCGGGTTCCGTGGGTAGGCCTCGGAGCTCAGAGCTGAACAGGCTCCTGCAGGGACGGGGTCTGGGTTGATAAAGAGACACGGGGAGGATGGTTAACGGACAACCCTTGAAGAGTCGCCTCATAAAACTCATCTTAATCTGGACAATCGGTGGAAGGCCTAAGGCGGTCAGGTCCGAGGTCACTGAGAGAACCGGGTGGGGATGCGGAAGGGGGGGGAAGGTGATGCTTCCTTGGGGCAGCCCTTCTGAGATCACAGACCCCCAGGTAAGGATGGTCTGGTCAGACCCTGGCCCTCAAGCTCAGCAAAGAGCTTAGTACATGGAACGATATACAAGGGAGTGCCCACTGTGCTAACCCATGCAGGCTGTGGGAGAAGAAACATTAATAACACACGCCTGCTCCCAGGAAGCCTTCTCTAAACCTGTTTCCGAGCGCACACAGAAAAGCCCTGGCCCTCAGGTTCTGTCTCCTGGGACCAGCTCTCGCTAGACTCAGGGTCTCTCTTTGCTCGGGGGCAGAGTGTTCACCTGCTTCCTCCAAGGCCCTCATCTCCTAGACGCCCTCTGCTCCCTCCTCTGCCAGACCCTGCAGGTTGGTTACGTCTGGCGCGCCTGGCTCTCTGGGGTGCCCCCAGGAGCCCCCAGGAGGCCTCAGCTCCTCCTGAGACAAGGGGCATCTCTGGGCCTGTCATTCGATTCTAATGGGGCAATCTGACACAACACCTTCCATCCTGTACTCCTGGCCCAGGGGCTGGGCCTCCTGGGCTGCATCAGCCGCCCCAACAAACTACCACAAGCCGTCCCCGGTTCTGGACAGTGGATGTCCAACCAGGCCTCCCTGGGCTCAGACCCAGGTGTCAGCAGGGCCGGTGCTTCTGCAGGCTCTTGAGGGGAAATGACTCCTGGCCCCACCCAGCCCTGGGAAGTCAGTCCTGAGGCCGTCACTCTCTCCTCTACCCCCTTCCCACGAGCAAAGAACCTCTATGATTTCACTGCGTCCAGTCGGAAAACCAAGACAACTCCCCTCGACGAGGCCAGCCACTTGGCAACCACACTACCCCCTTTGCCACATGACCCAGAATATTCCAGAGGCCTAGACATTAGGTCGAGGGCATCCTGGGGGTCACAGCCTACTCAGCAAAGGTGCTTCTCCACCGGAAAAGCTGGGAGCTGCTCGGGCCAGGCTCCCACTTCCTTATCGCTCTCTCCATGGGGGAAGGGGCCAAACCCCGCAGTAATGCCCACTCCCAGCTCCCCAAGAGAGCCGCTGGGCCCTGCCACCCCACCCTGGCCCAAGGTGTCCCTGAAAACCTGAGTCCTGAAGCTTCCTGAGGTTCGGGTGGCTGGCCTGGTACTGTGCCTCCTGCTCTTTACTGGAGCTGATGGCCTCTTTCAACCTTTAGATAAAAGAAAACTTTTTTAGATAAAAGAAAACTTAAGAGAAAAAGAAAACTTTCAGAGGAAAGGAGAACCACCTGTGATGGTGCAGTCTTCCCAGCAGCGCCCGTGTGAGAAAGGCAGACGCCTCCTCTGACCAAACTACAAATGAGCGGCCTGACTGTTGCTGTCTAGTCGCTCAGTCGCTCCGACTCTTTGCGACCACACGGACTGCAGCCTGCCAGGCTCCTCTGTCCATGGGATTCTCCAGGCAAGAATGCTGGAGTGGGTTGCCATTTCCTCCTCCAGGGGATCTTCCCAATGCAGGGGCTGAGCCTGCGTCTCTGGCATCACCTGCATTGGCAGGCAGACCCCTTACCCCTGAGCCACCAGGGTGGCCTGGGTGTCCTGGTGGCAGCTGTGACGACGCTGAGCGCACAGAGCGGCCTAATGTTCTGTGCCACAGCAGGCAGGGCGCAGGCCTTCTGCAGCATGGCAAAATTGTTGTTATGATAAAAGAGCTAACAACCTAACACAGAAACAACAGATCACTTGGTTTAGCAGAAACTCAGTTCTTTTATGTTCTGAGTACCTGACATTTATACGTCTGCCAACACTGCACATGTGATTTTATTATATCTCTAGCCAAAATTTGAAGCAGATAATCTGTAATTTTAAAGTGATAATCAATGGGCAACTTGGATTAGGCATGGGAAAATTTGACGTGAAGGCTTTTTTTTTTTAATTTTTAAGTATTTATTCATTTATTTGGCTGCACCAGATCTCAGTTGCAGCATGTGGGATCTAGTTCCCTGACCAGGGATCGAACCTGGGCCCCCTCCATTGGGAGCTCAGAGTCTTAACCACTGGGCCAGCAGGGAAGTCCCTACGTGAAGGCTTTCTAAAGCAACAATGCAGGCAAGCAAGTCACCTCGACACTGGTTAGAGGGAATATTCTCTTTCAAACCACTGGGAGCAGGAGTTTAGAGGGACCCAATTCATGCACAGTAGGCAGACTGGACGGCGGTCGGGTCCACACTCTCAGGAGTAGCGCAGAACACTTGTTTCAACGTGCCTCAGGACAAATGCCTCCCGGTGTGTGACTTTCAGGGTCCCTGGGGCCCTTTAAGGCACAAGAAATGGTCTGGACGCCTTGTCCACCCGCACCAAACCCCCTTCTGCTGCTTCTCGCTGGCTGGCCGGGCGCCTGCTCACCTGCCACTGGGCTGGGGGGCGAGCATGCCATTCTGCGCAGGCGGGGTCTCTGCGGGTTTGGACCTGAAGTAATTGACGAGCCCCCCGAACACACTCTTGATGGAGCTGATGTGCTTCTGGCTGGTCTTCAGGTCCTGCTCCATCTTGTCCACCATCTTCTCCGCGTGCTCCAAGGCCCCTCGCTGGCGCACGAGCTCCTGGGAGGGTGAGATGGCCCAGCGCTGCACCCCTTAGCCCCCCAGTCACCACAGGCCCTCCCTAGGCCCCTGGCCAGCATGCCGGGGCACACACAGACTTGGGGCTCTGTCCCGGCGGAAGCAGGAGCTAGTCCTCCTAGGTGGCCAAGAACCACCAGGGCACAGGCAGCAGGCTGCTGCCCCCTGCCGTGTGCGGGGTGCTGGGGCTGATGGGGGGCAACGGGCGGCTAGTTCAGCAGGCCTGGCTGCCTACACCGCATGTTCCCCAGGAAGGCCCTGTCTGGCCCTGTGCCCTGGACCACCCTGAAGAGTGACTTGACGTCCCTGAGTCCTCAGGCCAGCCCGACAGTTTGTGCAGTCAACGTGGTTACAGTGGAGCCTTGAGCCACACGGCGCAACATCTGGAGAGGCCAGGTGGGCAGCTGAGCCGGGGGAGAACGCACGTCGCCCCAGGGAAGTGCGGGCTGCGCACAGCTCCTCGGGGAGAGCACGGGTGGAGCCTGTGCTGGCTCTCCAAGACTCTGCCTGCCAGCCTGTCCCCTGGGTGATGCTGATCTGCACTCTTCTGCTGTAACAAACCACAGCGGCGAGAATAACAGCTCAGCCGATTCTCTAAGTCCTTCTAGGGGAACGTTAAACCTGAGGGTGGTCTTCAGGACCCCCAACATGGCCTCTGGAGAGCAGAGAGCCCCTCAGCTTCCCAAATGCATCACCTGCCCAGCAAAGCAAGGTCCCCCGGGATGCCATGGAGGCCACGAGTGGACATTCCAGGAAGGAGGAGCAGACACAGCTGGCTGCTATGGTGCTGGCGTGTGATGTACGACCTGCTGGGACAATGACAACCTGGCCACACAAGGGGCCTCCTTATGGCTAGGGAGCCAGCAAGTTTGACCCTGGAACTTTTCTTTCTTTCAGCCGCACCATGCTGCACACGGGATCTTAGTTCCCTAACCAGGGATCAAGCCCGCGCCCCCTGCAGTGGAAGTGAGGAGTCTTAACCACTGGACTGCCAGGGAAGTCCCTCCCTGATCCTAAAACTTTTCAACTCGATCATCAATAGTGTATTAAAAAAAAAAAATCAACAAAGTAATAAATCCAGAAGAGATCTACTTCCTCCAGAGCCACATGGCTCAGGTCATCCTTTTTCCTGCATCCCTCCTCCCCCAGCCGGGTCACCTGCTCACTTGCCAGCTATTTGGGAAGTACCTATTATATGGAGGGCCACTATGCTGGCAAGTGTGGGAGCAGAAGGCTGAGCAAGACACAGTTCCTTCTCCACTGTCAGAAACCAACTGGGAATCACCCAGCTGAGCAGCTGTCTGCCGCTCTCCATCAGCTTCTGCTTCAGGACAGGCCTGTGCGAAGAACTCTGGCCACATCAGAACCAGCCCAGGCTCCCTCGGAGGGGAGCCTCTGGTTAGGATTGCCCTCACGTGGAGAGCGGGAGGGTCTGCCCAGAGGATGAGGGATTCCTCTAAGTCATGGAGCCCCCAAGACAGACGGCCGAGATGGCCTCTGTTCCCAGACTAGAAAGGTGTCCTCCTGGGCCCACCTCTCTGAGCTGAGCGCCAGTGGGGCTTTGGTGACTGTGGAGTGTGGAGAGACACCATGGAGGGGAGGGGCCTGCAGGAGACTGTGTGCAGGTGCGCTGGCCGCGCCAGGATGCTCTCAGCGGGGTGTTGGCCGTGATGCTCTCGGTGGCCCAGCTCCACATCTGCACATGGTCTCCTGCGGGCCCCTCCCCAACTCCCTTTCTGCCGATGCTACCATGCTGGCCACTCAGGCCCTGGTCCAACGTTTGTTGATGGACTCAGACCATCAACCTGAACTGAGACCCCAGGCCCCACAAAACGTCAGTGGCCAGAGCGGAGCAGGCAGTCTCCCTGGCCAGGGTGGTGAAAGGGCTCACAAAGACTCACATAGGACACAAACAGGCAAAGGCCCGGCATCAGGGGACTGGCTGCAGAGACACAGGTCATCCACTAGAGGGACCACGACACAGCCCAGAGAACAGAGAGTGCGGGAATTCCCCGGCGATTCAGTGGTTAGGACCCTGTGCTTCCACTGCTGGGTCTGGGTTTGATCCCCGGTGGGGAACTAAGATTCTACAGGCGTCAGGGTGGGAAAAGCAGCAGGTCTCACGTTGCTAGGGAAATGCCCTCCACCCTGCCAAACAATGTGCCATCTAGAACATACAGTACACTTCTGCTCAAGTTAAAATTAAAAAAGAAAAAAAAAGAAATGATGGTTAAGTGTATCTTCACACATAGAATCCCTCCACAGGGACACAGAAGGGGCAGAAGTAAGTGGCTGGGAGCGGGGAGGCGGGGTGGGAGGAGCCTTTGCAGCCTTCCACGTGTCCTCTGCTTTGAAGGCTGTGACTGGATTATTGTCACAGAAATTAAAATTCAGGAAGAGAGAAGAAACAAATCGTGCCTGTGAAGGAGAGTCGGGTGGCCCACAAGTCTCTGTGGTTCTGGACGGTGCTCCTCAGGCCGGCCCACTTTGCCTCAGTCCTCCGGGGTCAGGACCCGAGGTGATCGCCTCCCTGAGAGGTGACCCCTGCAGGTTTCTCATGAGAAGGGCAGCTCTCCCTTGAGAGGTGACCTGAGTGACTTTCCCGCTGCTGCCACACTGGGCCTTAATTATGACCTTCCCGACCTAAAAAAGTCAAGTCTCAACCCTTCAAAAATTGTGTCCTGTTGTGACATGTCTCAGTGAGCGGTATGTGGTGGGTTCCCGTTTGAGTCAGGAGGTTAGCGGATCAGGTGACTTGGATCAGCTGGGACAGAGCTCACCCTACCTCCCAGGAAAATAAAAGAGTGATGAGAGAGATTTAGAACACTTGGAGAGTGTGGGGTGGGGTGGGGTGGTGTGGGGGTGCTGACCAGTCCTGCTTCTGAGAGCCGATGATTGAGAACTGATTCAGCCCTGGGCAGTGTCAGTGTGTGATAACGTGATGACAGAGCCTGGCACCTGCCCAGTCCCCATAATGCTGAACCTCTTGGACAACACCTGGCTTGGCCAGGTCAAGCCTCACGGCCTGAGGAGCCGCTCTGTCGTTGCTCTCATGGTCCCCATTATTGGAGAGAAGGACCCTGGGGGGTGGCGTGGGGCCTGTCCCCACAGTCCCTGTGTTTTTGGCACTCCCGACCTTCCCTCTGACTGCACCAGGTCCCAAGCTCCTCCTCCAGGCCCTTCGTGGAAGCTCCCTGGGCAGCACTTCCCTGCTCAGAAGCCCCGGCGCTGCAGGGCCTGGCCAGTGTGCAACTTGGCTCCTCTCTTCCTCAGGAACTTCCCTCCTCCCCTTATCTACACCTTAGCCATAGAAGTCAGATTCCAAGGTCTCCTCTGCTTCGCTATTCTTCTTGTTCCGCTGGCTTCCTACTTCACCTGTTCTCAATTGTCAGAGATGCCTTTTTAAACAGTTCTCTGTTGACATTCTTGGGCCTGGGCCCTTTAACCAAGCGACCCTTCCACCTAGGCCCTAAGACCTCAGGGAATCCTCCCAAATGTAAGACAACACCTTCTATTTAGATTCCAACATAGGAATCCAGCAAACACAAGATAAACTCCCTTAGCGAGGCTAAAGACAGGCAGGATGGGCCAATTAAGGATATGGCGGGAGAATGCTGGGATGGACCTCAAAATCCTAAGAGACTGCAAGTGACCAGCTCTGAGGAAAGTGTGCCAAAAGAGAAAATTATAAAGAGACGCAGTGAGAAAAACAACGAGCTACAAATGCTTAAAGTTAACTATTTGTAGCTGATATAGCAATAACTTTCCTGTTATTACATTCTTAAGAACATTTAAAAATAAGGCCCAATCTCAGCGTTTCATTAGTGGGCTGGGGCAAGAACTGCAGTGGCTAAGAGACAACAGCTCTTACCCAAGTTCCTAACACCTCTGAAACCACCTATGGATGCGGAGGAGGAGGACAGGTGAGCTGGTGCCGCAGAGAGTCACAGACCGCACCTGTATGGCTAGGACGTCTTGGCTGGGATGGGCAAGGAAATCTAAGGGCCTGGAGACTCGACCCGACTCGGACTCTGGGGCACTCAGCAGCGTCCAGGCAGACAAGACCCCTCTGCTCCCCTTTCGGCGAGCTGGAGGAGCGCTCGGTGCCAGAAAGAACCCAAAGACCCATTTCCTCGGATGCTTGACACCATAGGCGCAGGAGGAAGGGCTGAAGCCCCCGGGCCTCGGCCTCTGCCCAGGAGACGTGTAAAAGGAACAGACACTCCACGCCCCTAACCCGGGCTCTGCTATCCAGAGTCTCTACTTACCTGAACCGGACAGCGTGGACATGCCTCTCGACAACAAGTAGGGAAAAAAACAACACTCCGGCGGACTAAACTCCGGAGTTCGCCGAGAGCAAACTGCCGCTACGGGCGTGAAGACAGCGTCTCTTACCGTCGCTGACGGACTGTTACCGACCGTCCAGTGACTAGAGCTCACGACCCGTCCTGGCTGACCGGGCGAGACCCCCCACCCCCAGAGACAGCGCCCTCACCTCGGCGGAGGCGACCCCGATCTTCTCGGACTCGTACATGAGCGACAGGGACCTGCCGGTGCTGGCGGCCGTGGCCTCGGCCCGGCGCAGGGCCTCCTGCCGCAGGGCCTGCTGCCGGTCGGCGGGCGCGCCGGGCCCGCCCGCGAGGTCGCGGCTGTCCGACCACGGCGCCGGCCGGGCGTCCTCGTCCTCCGCGTCCTCGTCGAACGGGTTGTAGCTCCGTGGGTAGGCTGACATGGCGCCGGTGCTCGGCCCGGGACGGGCGGGAGGAGTCTGGTGCGGTCGAGGCGAGGTGAACGCTTCAGTCGCGGGGAAGAAGAGGCCACCGCCGCCACCGCGCCGAGGGCCGGAGGAAGCGTCCGCCAGCCTGACTCAAGCGCCTCGCGAGCTGCTTCCGCCTGTGGCGCGCGGAGGCCCCGCCCCCGGAATCGACCATCGTGCCCCGCGGCGGGGAGGTTCACGCCCGTCGCGCGCCGCGCTGCAGCCGACCGCGCGGCTCCTGGCTCCCCCCTCGGTGGTGGATCCGCCCGAGGCCGCGCCCCGCCGGCGTGGGCCACCGAGAGGTCACGTGGCGGGGCAGCCGGATGCGGCCGCGCCTGCGCCGTGCGTCCCGGCGCTCGCGGGCCGAGTGCGGGAAGCCGGCGGGCGGCGACGCTTCGCGATGATGGCGGCGGCCTCGGCCCGGGGAGGCAGCGGCGTTGGCGGCAGCGGCGGCGGCGGGGGCTTCGGCTCGGGCTCCGGCGCCGGCGCCTCGCGGGGTTTCTACTTCAACACTGTCCTGTCGCTGGCCCGCTCCCTGGCTGTGCAGAGACCGGCATCTCTGGAGAAGGTAGCTTGGCTGCGGGGCGCGGGCTGACAGGAGGAGGGACCCGCGGCGCGGGAGGCGGGGCGGAGGTCTGAGGGAGGCCGAGGGGGTCCCGGCGGCCGGAGACGCCGGGGACTCGTGAGTGAGGAGCCAGCGCGGCGAGGGGCCGCGGGCCGGGGCATCGGCTGGAGTGGTCGGGGCGGGGGGTAGTCCGAGGCCCGTGTGGCGGGCGCGGGCGGGGCCCGGAGATCCGGGCGGGCTGAGGCGCGGGGCTGCCTGGTGACCCCGGCGGGTGGCTCCCCGCCTCGCCGCGATGTTCCGTGACCTTGGGGCGATGCCGCCCGCGGGGCAGGGGCGCTTCTCTGCGCCTTGCCCTCGGCGGTGAAGGGCGGGCGGAGCAGCGTCTCTGAGACGTGGACCCGCTGGGTGATGTTTTTCTCTGCGGCAAGAGGGGGCGTTAGACTGGCTGAGAAGAGGGCGTTGGACCGCAGAGCTCAGCCAGGGGGTTCCTTATCTTGGGAGGACGTGAAACGAAGCCCCGAGGGTGCCTGCGACGGTGGCAGAGATGCAGCCTTTCGAACGGAAAGGTCCTTGCACCGTCACTGGAGGTTTTCTTGGACAGGTGACCTCAACACTCAGCCTCTGGTGTCCTCATCTGTGACGCGAAGTTCTTGAGCGTGAGATGAGCTCGAGAAGAAGGTGTCTGGCCCACGGAGGTGCTCAGCGAAGGACAGCTTTCCTCCGCCACCGACATGACTCTTCCCCGGCTTCCTGGCCGGTGGACAGAACCTTATCCAACAGTAGAAGAGCGGCTGGGGTGGTTTCGTGGCTCTGGGGATGGGTGAAGCTAAAGGGCTGTTGCAGGCACTGTGACAGAGTGACCTGGGTCTTCCTTGACTCCTGTAGATTCTCAGACTCACAGGGGGAGCGGGTCTTGGGAAACTGATGCCAGCCTGGCTTCTCAGTCAGAGAAAGAGTGTAATCGAACGGAAAGAATATGGGTTGTAGAGATAAGACCACCTGGATTTTAATCCTGTGTCATTCACTTCTGGTAGTGTGACTCTGGGCAGCTCAGTTCACCAGTCTGGTTCTCTGCTTTTTCCTGCAAAATACAAAACACTTGATGAGAGACTTGGGAGGATCCGCAGAATGACTCGCGTAGACCTGGGTGCCTAATGAATGGTCCCTGTTGTCATTTCGTGAGCCTGACTGGTGGACCACATCACTGGTTCATGAAGTCAGATCTGTGCCAGCTGGTCAGCGCATTCTCTTCCTAGGAGGAGGACCAAGACTGCTGTCGGAAGTTTGCTCACTGGACTCGGAGAAGGGGGTGCAGCGAATTGGATGATCTTGAAGGAGGGTGCCCTGGTGCTCTTGCAAAGGCAACACGCTTCCCCACTCAGTAACTGAAAGATGCACTTTCAGCTTAGCTCTCCTGCTTCAGCCTTCTTCGCCCATCATAGGGACCTCCTGTAACTGCGACTTTGTTGTTAATAGCTTTGTCTCTTACCCTAAGGTTGCTGTTGTCAAGAGTACAGAATGTGTTACAATTAAATAATGTAGCTTTCAGGTTGGTAGGCTCCCTAACCATCTCTGACTCTGCCTTCTGTGTCTCTGCCTCATTTACAAACCACTGCAGGAAAGAGTTAACAGCAAGCCACCAGGACTGCTGTCTTCAGAAGGGTCTGCTCAGGAAGTTGGCCCTTGGCTGGTGTGGGGAGCTTTGTGCTTGAACTGTCTGTCTCTTCATTCCCTAGCTGATAAGGATGGTTCACTGTCTGACTCCATATAAGCAGCGTGGTTTCTGTTGAGCACCTGCTTCTAGGCAGGCAGTGCTTAAGTGCCCAGCCCCCAGGAAAACCTTGGCACAACCCTTGCTCCATTGCTTGCTGCTGTGAGGGGAGCATGCCTGGGGTGCGCCCTCAGACGAGGGAGCAGAGGAAGGCCCTGCACGGCTTTTCCCAGACTCTCGCTGTGCTTGACGAGACCCTTTCACTGTGTGACATCTGATCGTGAGGACACCTGGCTGTGTGCGGCCTTTTTCCTCTTTCTCTGGAGGAAGGGCTTGTGGCTGATTCCACTGGATATTGTGAATTCCTTCTATCGTCTTCTACCATCCTGAGATTCAGTTGTACCCCGGATCACTGTTCTGTTCAGCCCTGCTCACAGGCACAGTGTACCTGCTCGCTCCACTCCCCGACGTGAAGTGGTGGATTCGCATTCCCAAGGGAAGGACTCTCAGTCTCTGAGTGCCACCTGGGCTGAGAAGGTGGAGACTTGGAGGGAGAGGCGAGTGTCGGAACCCTCCGTTCCCGTTTCTTTGTCTTCACTTCTCCCTTCTCTGTTTTCCTAGAGGGGGCAGAGGGCTGCGTGGGACCCGGTGCAGATAGGGTCAGCCCAAGGAAGGCTGCTTTCTGAGCTGGACTCGCCGTCTGGGCTCAGACACGGGTGCTCGGCAGCCTGCCGTGCTTCTCGTGGCCCTGGGACGCGTTAGGGAGCAGCTTTAGCGTGCCGTCTTCGTGCCCCAGGGGGAGGGGTGACGTACTCCAACTCACCCACCCTCACGCAGGCTGTGAAGCCAGGCCTGTCGTGAGATAGTGCGTTTTGCTTGTCCTTAACTCCTTAGTTTGCTCTTTTCATCCAGAAAACTCGTATTGACCTTCAGGTCAGGTAAATGAGAAACTCCTGACTTGTTGCTCAGGTGACCAGCAACGAGTCAGCTTTGCTCTGTGTCCCCTGGGTGCTCTCGTGTCCCGGGTCTGGTAACCAGACTCAAGGGCTCTTGGCCTCAATCTCAGATTCTTATCTGAGCTTGGACCTTTTCCTGCTCGGCTGCTTCTAGGACTGCAGCCCCAGGCTGGGGGTTGCAGCCCACCTCCCAGGGCTCCTGTGAGGCCCACTCAGGCCCCAGCCCTTCACCTCCGGGAGAGAGAGGAGAGGAGAGAAACGGAGAGAGCAAGTCCTGTCTACAGCGCATCCAGCTCTGGTTTCCATGTGCCTGCCCATCTTTTCGCTCCGCTCTCCGGGTTCCTGCCTGTCTCAAGAAGGTTGCCAAGCGTCACCTCCTCCTGCCACCTGTGCCCTGTGTCACACTTCTCTGTACCTTGGACGTCAGGGGACCCGCTCCTGCCTCTTCTCACCTGGCCTGTGCCATACTAGCGACGAGCCCGGAACGTGGGGAACTCTGGGTAGACCTGTGCAGCCCTCCCACCCCTCTTCCCGCCCTCAGGGAGCTGGGTTCAGATCCTTCCCTGCGGCTCTTCCTCAGAGTGCCAGAATCTCGGGGTGTTCAGTTAGCTGACCTGGCGTTTAAAGGGCCAGCCTGCAGCACTCGGCACGGACCAGACCCTCCCTCCTGGCAGGTGTGCTCTGGGTGGCACGCGGGGGAAGGGTGTGGCCAGGAGCTGAGGACGGGGGGCTCTCTGCAGTTCACGGTGGTCCAGGCTGTCCTTTAGAGTGCTCTGCTGTGGAGGGAGGGTCCTGCAGTTGGCATTTCTTCAGCCTCATGAAGCCAAAAGTCTCCCCTCTCGCTCCCTTTCCTTTGTGAAGCCGCGTTAAAACCACTGGGGGAGAGGAGAGAATGGGCTTCGGCAGAGGGTGTTCATGTCGCTGGAGCCGGTGTTGGTGAGTCAGCTCTGAAACGTTTTAGGAAGTACTTGGAAGAAGAAAAAATCTTCACCTGTAATTAGGCCACATTAACTGTATTAGTTTGCTGGGGCTGCCATAACGAAGTGCCACCCACCGTGGCTTAAACACCCAGAAGTGACTTTTCTCGCAGTTTGGAGGCTGGAAGGCCAGATGAAGGTGTCAGCAGGGCTGGTCTCTCTGGAAGCCTCTCTGTCTGGCGCGCAGACCGCCACCTTCTCGTGTGTCTTCACGTGATCTCCCTCCGTTCTCCGTGTCCTAATCCCCGCGCAGACCGCCACCTTCTCGTGTGTCTTCGCGTGATCCCCCTCCGTTCTCCGTGTCCTAATCCCCGCGCAGACCGCCACCTTCTCGTGTGTCTTCGCGTGATCTCCCTCTGTTCTCCGTGTCCTAATCCCCCTGCTTAGAAGGAAGCCAGTGCAGTTGGTGGGACCGGCCCTCCCTAATCACCTGATTTTAACTTGATCACCTCTTCCATGACCTGTGTCCAAATGCAATCTCATTCTTAGGTACCTGCGCATTAGGACTTCGGTATATGAATATTTGGGCCTGGCCCAGCCCAGCCCATGAAGCCATCAGCACTGTCATTTCCTAAAGCTCTTTTTAGTTTTTAACTGTGTATAGCTATGTGCACTTTATTGTTTTTTTTTTTGCAAAAGTAGCCGATAGTTATTGTTTTGATGGTGGCACATCCTTTTTTTGCATTGATGAACCATACTTAGGCATTTCTCTGTTTAGACTTTCTGGTTTTTCCTTGTGAAACAGCATGTTTGTACACCTAGCATTTTGTCTTCTTCTGAATTAGGTCCTTGTGTTACATCATAGATGAGTCTTGAGTTTACTGCCCACCTGTTTCCAGAAGGTTCTGCGTAGTTGTGATAGCATTGGTAAGACACCTTGTACTGGTTTATCTATAGCTTCACAGGGTTGGGTTTTGTTGCATGTTTCCCTGCCAACTCAGAAAGCATAAAAGGGTAGCTTATCTTTTTGAGCCCAAGATAATATTTGACTGTGGTTGGCTCTGTCATATCGTGAGTTAAGCAAACAGCCCACAAGGCAGAAGTGCTCGGACTGTGTGATGTTGCCGTGTTCTCGTTTTCTGTGCTGTGGGAGCTTGAATTCCGTGTTCTCTTCATGCTGCAGTCCTGCTGCTTGAGTCCTGACTCCTGGCCGGGTCCACTCTGGGTCTCCAGGTGCGCGCACAGTCCTGATGTGCGATTGCAGCAGTCCGAGGTGCCGGGCTGGCCAGTGTCTGTCCAGAGCGGAGTCTGCGGTGAACCCTGTGGCTTTGGAATAAATCCTCTGGGAAGATACTTGGCTGTTTGGTATTTTGCTGGGATGGGGGTGGGGAGAGAGAGGAGCAGATAACTTCTAATGTGGGCTCTAAACTCTTTCCTCGTGGCTCTTGGTCAGTTTGTGAAGAATGTTATAGGAGGTAATAAAGTGAACCGAGCCCTGAGACAGCGATAAGATGCTGCCGGCACTTGCTGGGAGTTCGCCCTCAGTGGAGGTTTTTCATGGGGACGGCTAGGAAGCCTTGAGGGTGGGGTTTGCAGGTGCTAAGAGCTCTGGCTGCTGAGAGGGGGTGTTTCAGATGGCGGAGGCAGAGAGCCTGCTGTGGGGACAGGATTTTCTGAGAGAGCAGAGTGGAGACAGACGGAGAGGAGAGCAGGCGACCTCCCTGGGGCTCCCAGACGTGAAGGCCGCTTCTGCCTGGGGAGGGCCTGCGTCTGTGCGAGGAAGCGCTTATGGCTGCCTCATTGGTGCCCTGGGTTCTCTGAGGAGCGGTGTGCGTCACCACCGCCCGCTCCCCCAGAGGGCAGAAATGTTCTATTTCTGACTCTTCACTGCGGATTCTCGCTTCTGCCAGCAGTGTTTGCTGTCTGCACTCGCTGGAAATGGTGCCTCCAGTTCCTTCCACCAGCGGCTGGTCCCATCGTCAAGTTTAGTTGCTGAAATGTTTTTGTGCACTTGTTCTCCTGGTTTCTTATTTACATATTTATTCTTGTTACCTGCTTCTCTCCTGAAAAAAAAAGCTTGGCTTCTTGTGCACATGACCACACCAGCCAGAGCACAGCTTTCAGTTGCATGAAACCCGGCTGCCTAAATACAGGTTTGAGGCGAAACCACTCCAGGCTCACTTGCATGTATTCACTGAGTCTGAGAGATTCTCTCTGCTGCTGAAGCCCCTCTCTTCTGAGCATCTCTGTTCAGAGCTGGTCCGGAAGCTGGGATTTGGGCTGCCCAAGGGTTCACCATGGTGAAAGCAAAAGACGCTGGCATCGTCCGCCATTCATTCCCACAGGGTCTTGGAGCACCTGTGGAGGGCCAGGCCCTGTGCCAGGCCTAGAGGGGTGCCCTGGAGGGGCAGAGAAATGGGCAGTCTTGCTGTCATGGGGCTTACCATGGAGAGAGACAGACCAGCATTAAAAAACTGCAAGTAAACATGTGAAATGTAACAGGCGCCGTGAAGGAAAAGTGCGCGGTGTGAATGGTCTAACTGATTTGCGGTGCACGCCGGGGACATCCTCCTGCTGCAGAGCAGAGGCTCTAGAGCCCGCGGCGTGGTCGCCTCGCGGCCTGACCGGGGATAGGAGCCTCAAGGCCTGCGCTGCGCTGCGGACTCTTGACCAGGGAGCCAGCAGGGAGCCCCACCTGTGGGGCGCTCCCTACTTTCCTAGTTTGCGGAGGGTTTTATCCAGAAGGTGTTGAATTTCTCAGGTGCTTTTCCTGCGTCTGTTGCAGAGCTGGCTTTAAACTTGGTCAGGGCGGGTCTGAAACAGCTTTTGCCGCAGGGACCCTGACTCCCCTGCCAAGGAGTGGCCCTGCAGGCTCTCCATGGGACACTTGGCGGGCTTTTTGCTCTGGCTGGAAGGAGCCCAGGCTCCTCCCAGCTCTCCGAGGGCCTGGGAACTGTTCAGCTCCCAGCTCCTTGCCTGATTTTTGTCCCACTTCTCAGGGTATGACCCTATTCTGGGCTGTCTTAGTGCATGCATCAGCGACTTGGATTTGTGGAGCGTCTTCCTGTTGAGCGCCCTTTTCTCCGGGCTCCCCAGCCGCTTTTCCCGTTCCTGTCTCTGCAGCCTCGTGAGACCAGTGTGACCTGCTCTGTGGCCTGGGGTGCATCCTCTGGCAGGAGTCCTGGGCAGCCGCGCGGCTCACCTCGGCGCCTCCCTCCCCAGCCCTCAGTCCAGTGTATGAAACCTTTGGTTTCAGTATCTGCCCGTTTTCCTGTTTTATGGCGGGAAGGTGTGTCCACATCCTGCCGTGCCCTCAGGGCTGCAGGTGGAAGTTCTCAGCTCACAGGATTTCACTGCAAAAATCTGTCACCTTGTTCTTTTGTATCTGAGAAAGCTGAGGCTTGAGAGAGCTGATTTGTTAACCTGCCAAAATTGTCACAGGCACCTTTGTCTATCAAGGTAGCTCTGAATCTCTTAGAAAATGCTGGCTCATGTTCCGTGTTCTCCAAGGGGGCAGGACATAGAGTGACAATTAAAAAGCAGATTTAACAAAACAACAACAAAAAACCACTAATATTTAGAGCTTAATGTTCGGTTCTCAGGGAATTTTGTTCCTCTAGGAGACTATGCCCAGAGGTTTCAGGTGACAAAAGCTCTGTACTTTGAAAACAGTTTCATTGGCCAGCATGTAACCAACGCCACGACTGCAGCTCTGCTATGACCTACATACCTGACGTCCACCCACTCTCACGCTGACTTGTCCCTGCGGCGCTCGGCCAAGGCGTCCTGACTTGGGAGGGCGTCTAGTTCTGGGCAATGTGGTTGGGCATTTCATCACCCTGGCAGTAGCTTCACCTTGGGACACAAGGAGCTCATGGCAGTGAGGCTCCTGCCCACCTCCAGGGACGGGGGTGGGAAGGCGGGGTGCCACCCCTCCTCGATGTGTCCATTCCGGAGGACGGCTCCCAGATCCTCAGAAAGATCCTCGGGTCATAAAGCTCGCACGCGCCAGTCTAGCCTTCAAAAGAATTTGTGTACCTTTCTGTGAAAAAGGAAAACCCTGCCAGTGGCGTTTTCCACTGTTAAGTTCTCAGAGGAGGAGGAGGAGAGGAGAGGCTCTCTGCTAACTCCCCGCAGGGAGAGTCAGCCTCTTACACGACCTCTGCATCTCCTGGTTTGTCGCCTGCCTGGAGTGAGGGCAGGGCTGGGTCCAGGGTTCACTGCCCACTGAGCAGAGGGGCAGTGGGTCAGAGACGCGCTGCCCCCACCCGCCCTCACGGGGCAGGTGCTGAGCCCGCGAGGAGTGTGCTTCAGGGCCTGGTCCTGCCGGGTCGCGGCGCAGACAGGAGGCTGAGGCTGTGCACTCGCCGGTGACTCTGGGTCCAACTCCAAAGTCCACGTGCGTCCAGCTTCCGCAATCCTTACCCTGCCCCCCAAGGAGCCTGCGGGGACAGAGGACGGGACGGGAGCACGGGTGTTGAGAAGCTCGGGCTCGGCGGCGTTGGCGTGCGGTCCTCTCCATGTGTGGTCAGGAGGCCTGGCCAGTGGCGCCGCGCTCCTGAGTCCCACTCCGCCCTGCAGCCCCCAGCTCCCCGCGGGCTGTGCTGGGCGGGGCAGGCCCTGGGTTAGCACGGGGCTCCGTCAGCTCTGGGCCTCTGTGGCCCCCTCCCTCATCACGCCGCGGGGGCTCTTCCGCCTGAGCGCTCACTCGCGGGGCAGACCCCCCTCCTGTGTGTGCATTTTACTCTTAACCCCCTGAACGTGCTTCCTGACTGACACGAGCACTGTTTTCCTCATAGAACATATTTTGGCAACTATAAAAAAAAAATGAAGAAACTTAACACCTCTGGTCAGCCTGTCCCTCAGAAGTATTGACGCTGATTTTTTTTTTTGACCCCAGCGTGCAGCTTTCAGAATCTTAGTTCCCAGACCAGGGATTGAACCCGGGCCCTAGCAGTGAAAGCTCAGAGTTCTAACCAATGGACCGCCAAGGAATCCCTTGATATATTTTCTTCCCGCACTTTTTCAGATCTTCCTTTCCGTGAGCTTCTAGAACATTTAGAGCATTGTTCCGTGCCATTGCGTATTGATAACAAAAATGCCATTGTTAATGTCTGTGGTATTAGGTTAAATTTTACAAAAGCATTGTTTTTGTAGATCAAAAACGTTTGCGTATCAGCAGTTTCATAGGGTTTAACCTAATATTTGATCAAATGGTTGATCATGGTATTCTCATAGTGTTTTAGATTGTTTCAGATCTTCAATTAGTAAACACAACACTGGGGTGAAAGCATTTTACGTAATTTTTGCCAGTGTCTGTAAAGAAAGCTGAGCGCCGAAGAACTGATGCTTTTGAACTGTGATGTTGGAGAAGACTCTTGAGAGTCCCTTGCACTGCAAGGAGATCCAACCAGTCCATCCTAAAGGAGATCAGTCCTGGGTGTTCATTGGAAGGACTGATGCTGAAGCTGAAACTCCAATACTTTGGCCACCTGATGCGAAGAGCTGACTTATTGGAAAAGGCCCTGATGCTGGGAAAGATTGAGGGCAGGAGGAGAAGGGGACGACAGAGGGTGAGATGGTTGGATGGCATCACCGACTCGATGGTCATGGGTTTGGGTGGACTCCGGGAGTTGGTGATGGACAGGGAGGCCTGGCGTGCTGCGGTTCACAGGTTCACAAAGAGTCAGACTCAACTGAGCAACTGAACTGAACTTGCCAGTTTTAATTTTTCCCCTTTTAAAATCTTAAGGGAGCAAAACTACTTTCTATAAAAAGCTGTCAGTGGTAATTGACTGATGCATTTTTAGGGCAAACACCAAGTACTGGGTTCAGTTTCTTTTGCCCGTAAAACGTCCCAGCAGACCCTGTGACCATCAGTGAGGGCTTCTTATCACATCCATGAGTTGCAATGTTAGGGCCTCCTGGTGCACCTTCAGAGCTTCCTCTGCAGAGATTTTCAGGATTGGCGTCCCCTATTTTCCTTTTCATACTGAATCCTGATCTTTGGTTCTTTTTTTTTTGATTTTTGGTTCTTTAATGACCTTTCCTGTTGGTTTGTGCTGACAGTCCCCCAGTGTTTTCATCTGTTCTGTTAATTGCTGACTGTGCACCCGCTGCCCTCCACCTGCCACCAGGGCACATCCAGTAGCGGCGGGTACTGTTTGCTGAGTACCTGCCGTGTGCCCCATCCCGTCCCGAGCGCTGTACACAGCTTGGAGTTTAAAGAGCCTTGGGTGGAGGTGGGATGCCCGCGGCTCTGTCACCTGCTCACGGGTAGCCCTGGGCAGCAGGGAGCCAGGCTGCCCCGACAGCGGGGGCGGACCTCGGCCGCGGGCGTGGCCGCTCAGCGCTCGGCCCAGGTCCTCAGAGGGCCTGTGTGCCGTCGTTTCAGAGGCTGGAGGTGTGCTTGCTACCTCCCTCAGACTGGGGGAGAGTGACCTGCTAGTTGTAGAGGCTCACAGGGCTCTTCAGTACTGGTCCATTCTGAAATTGGGTTTATGTATTTTTATTCCATGGTTTTCTGTCTCCTTTTCTAGGTCCAAAAGCTGCTTTGTATGTGCCCAGTAGATTTCCATGGGATCTTCCAATTGGACGAGAGGCGGAGAGATGCGGTGATTGCGTTGGGCATCTTTCTCATTGAATCTGACTTACAGGTGAGCCTTTGCGAAGTGAAGTGTTCCTGAGTGCAGAAGACAGTGCAGTTAGGCTTTAAATTTGTACCCGCTGTGTTCAGCCAGATCAGAGCAGGAGGGTGGGGCAGCTGGACGGGTGGGAAGGAGACCCCTTCATGGACACGTCCTCGGGGAGGTGTGGTGTGGTCTCACCGGGGTGAGCTGGTGCTCTGGGAGGGGACTTGGGTTTCGCCTCAACAGGACGCTGCCCAGTCAGAAGCAGAGGAGCCATTTTTTTCCCTTTCCAAAGGACAGCGCTTTTTGAGATAATTGTGCTGTCTTTTTCAAAACTATGATGGATATTAATTTTTAGAGCATGTGTTAATGTGCCTTTTAAAGGTGATTTAAAAACCCGTGGCAGAATTTGCAAACATGTTTTCGAAACAACAGTTTCCTCAGCATCTCAGGCTGTCTGATGGTGCCCCCTCCTTCGGAATCAGGCTTGTTTGGTCCTCCTGCAGGAGACCACCAAGAGAGCCCATGGGGGGAGGTTAGGAACTGACTCCCTGCTGATGGGCTATTTTGGAAACTAGGGGAGAGTGATTTTTTCACTGGCTACTGCTGGCTGTCAAGTCTCGTGCCCCGTTTGAGAGGAGCAGAAGGAAGTGTGTGGGAGCACGTTTAGGGGAGGAGGGAGGAGCATGAGGCTGAAAACAGCTGCGGCAGCCCCGTGTCTGGAAGCGTCTCTCTCCCAGAGGGTCTGGTCCTGAGGCCCGGCTGTGGGGCTGGGGACTCTGAGCGCCCGTCAGGGAGCCACTCTGGATGTGTGCACACGTGCCTTCCGCTGGGCACCAGAGCCGGCAGGACCCAGGGCAGCAGGGGGCAGGCGTCGGCCCTCCTGCGGGCTGCCGTGTGCACGCCCTGTTCTGAGACGAGGGTGTGGGCGCTCTTGGTTCTGGGCTCAGTTTGTGCTCAGAAGCCGTGTATTTAATTCAATGTAAGCTTTTTGTTTTCTCTTCAAGCACAGAGACTCGGTGGTTCCTTACCTCCTCCGACTTGTTAAAGGTCTTCCGAAAGTGTGTTGGGTAGACGAGAGCACGGCTCGGAAGGGCAGAGGTAACTCGGCTTCGTGCTCCCCGGAGCACAGGGCGCGTCCGCGCGCTCCGTGTCTGAGAGGTCAGGGGTGTGGTCACTAGCGCAGCAGCCGAACGCCTGCAGCACCGCAGTGCCCCAGAGCCCCACGCAGGGCAGGCCGAGGGGAACCACGGGGACCCTCAGGAATCCTGGTCCCGTCCCCCTGGCCAGCAGTGGGTCCCCGGCTGTCCCCAAGCCAGCTGTCACCCTGCAGTCAGGTCAGTTTTCCAGAGGCCTGGTGGCTGCTCAGAAAAAAGGGCTAGACCACAGTGTCCACTCTCAGTAGTCTCATCGCTTCGTCAATATTGCTGCATTTCCATTGACCTGTAGAAATGGACTAAATTCATGTGTTTCTGTCTAGCTGGTATTTGATTTTGAAATCTCTTCAAAGACAAAGAGAAAGTGAGATAATCTCTCCTCTTCCCTCCACTGCCCCCTCCTCCCTTCCTCCCTCCCGTCCCTCCTGAAACCTTTACACAGGCCCACGACATGCCAGACATTGTGCTAAATGCTTAGAACACTCATGACGTTTCCTCTAAAGTCAGCTTGGGAGATCTCCAGTATTTAAGAGTTCATGACCCGTCAGACTGAAGTTTCCTTGTAATCTCTGTCTGAGGTCTGAGGCCCCCACCTTCAGATCTCGCTGGGGCTTGATGCCTGCAAAAAGGCCCCGTCCTCTCTCTTGGTGGCGTGGCCTGAATTTGTTAGGGCTCCTAACAATTTGAATTTGCCCGGGCTCCTCCTGCCCTTTGGATTTTTAGCATCGCTGGTGGCTGGTGTCAGCCTAAAGCTGACAGACTCTAGATCATGCAATTGTCCTAGAATTTGAAAGACTACCTGTGTGCACCATTGTTGTCTAATTTGGGGAGAAGCAGAGCCCTAGAAAATGTTGATCCTACTTTATTTCAAAATAGATATCACTTTTGTACACATGAACTCACGTGAAGTTTTGAGCATTATTGAAAGATCGTTGGCGTTGTATAAGTACCCGATTACTGGGTGACACCTCAGCCTCCCAGTTTCTATTCCGGCAGTGTCGCTCAGCTTTGATACGCTCCAGAGCAGCAGCTCCTCCAGGGCCGTCCCTGGAACAGCAGCTTCAGCTCCAGGGGCTTGTCGGAAGGCAGAGTCTCAGCCCCTGCGTTGGAACTACCAAGTTAGGACTCTGGGGCCAGGGAGTAGACAGACCACTTCAACAAGCCCTCCCGGGGGTTCCAGCCACACTCATGCTTGAGAAGGACCTAGAATTGTTTGTCTGGATCACATGTGGAGAAGTAGGCACGTAGCAGGTGGCTGCCGCATGTGTGTATCTGTCTTTGAGTTGGTGCTCAGCGTCCAGCGCTGGTTGCATGTTCAGTAGGGGCCCGGCTTCCACAGCAGCAGGTCTGGCCCCTCGGTGCCAGTGACAGAACTACCGCTGGCCTTTCAGTCCTCTGGGTGCAGAGCTCCCTTTCTGACCTGAGGCCCTGCTCGTGAGAAGCTCCCTCCTGGCAGGCTGAGTCGGGGAAGGGCCTGAGCACCTGCAAGGAGCAGATCGCATTTCTGGATGCCCCTTTTAGCATCTTAGATTTTCTCCATCCATCAGAAGAAGAGAGAAATAAACATTAACTCAGTTTCAAGTGATAGTGATTAGTATTTGAAAACTCCATGAGACATTTCCCATACACTCAAGACCGAGTTCCCAGTTTCATGTAGGTTGGAAATAAAGCATGGAGTCTGTTGTGGTAAAAGGGGCTCTGTGATCTCAGACTATAAATGGGCTCAGGAAGCATCTAAGTTTCTTGAACTGGAACATTTTGTTACAAGGAAGGCAGGGGTGTTTCTCAGGAAACATGCTGGGCCCTACCCCGTTGAGGGCGACCTCCACAGGGAACAGGTGCTTGACAGCGTGTGAGGGGGAGCAGCCGGGCGAGGTGATGGCCCGACTCCTGTCTCTGCCTCCAGGTACGCTCCCGGTGGCCGAGAGCTTCAGCTTCTGCTTGGTCACGCTGCTGTCTGACGTGGCTTACAGGGACCCTTCCCTGAGGGGCGAGGTAAGTGTGCAGCGCCCTGCTGTGCCCCCTGTATGAGCAGAGTCCCACAGTGACGCGGGACGAGAAGCAAGGTCATTGTGGTGTTCATGCTGACTTACGGCACACGATTGATAACACAGCTGAGAAACGTGGAGTTCTGCTTGCAGGGCTGTCCCCCACTGACCTCCTGGGTCTGGTTCGGTCTGCTTTCCCAGCTGCCCCGTGGAGTGAGAGGCCATGTGTCCTGCTGCCTCCATGCTGGGCACCAAAGGGGTTCATACAAGAGAAGCATTTCTTTCCAGGAAGCGGGAGCCGTTTGTTCCTTTAAGTGCCCCAGTTCTTTTCCTTTTAGTTTATTTTGTTGGAAATGCTGCTTCAATGTATTTCATACTCCCTCCTAAAGAGGAGGATGGCGATGACAAGGTTCGTCTTAACCAGATCTGCGACTTACAGAGTCGGTTTCCTGGCGCGGCCGACCTCAGGCCCTGCCGGGGAGCCTGGGTCTGCCTGTGCCCCAGCGCTCCCAGCTGGCTGCTGCCTGTCAGTCCCCGTGTCTTTCCAGTTTTGAAATCTCTCTCCTTACTATTGCACTGTGAATGCGCTTGTCCCTATTTCTGCCGTTACATTGGTCTCCACCCTTCTTTCCTAGTTGAGGTTCTTTATTGTGGATTGGCTAAACAGGTAATGAAATAGATTAGAGTCACGTGTTGTTATTTCAAACGTTAACAGGGCTTTTCTATCAGTAACACCCACTGAAATAGAGACGCCACCACAGAAGACGGTGACATAACTTTAATACATGAAATGGACAAAGCATTGCTTTTCACATCCTCATGGTTTCCATGTCATTTGATAAAACGTGAGCTACAGCCCAGTCGTCTCAGGCCAGCTTCATTCTCTGCTTGGATTCCCTGCGACGATGGGTAGCGAGGAGGCGAGAGGGGCTCGGCCTGGTGCTCTTCCTCAGGGCCGGGACCGCCCACTGCTGACACCCTGGGTCAGCGGTGTGGCCGAGGGCAGGGCTCGAGGACTGGCAGGACCAGCGGGGGATGGAGACCTGGGCCACACAATGTAGACAGTGCCAAGCTGGGAACTGAGGACCCACCCGACGGACTGAGCCTGCACCCTGAACTTTCGTGGGGCTCCGTGATGGGCCGAAGAGACTGACCCCTCGGCAGGGGGACAGAGCCTGGGGCAGCAGGTGTGGGAGACGCTGACCGAGTTCATTCTGTGAGCCTTTCGGGCCAGCAGCATGGAGGGGCTGGAGAGCCAGTGTCCCGTCCCTGGACGTCTGGAGTCCAGCTGAGCCTGGCGATGGCCCAGGGCGGTCCCAGCTCCCCTGGCGTAGCAGTGAGAGACTATTCCTGATGCTCTGGACTCGAGTGAAGTCAGGCTGGCCATCAGCAAGGCTGCGAATAGTGGGAATGGACCGGAAGAACCAGGGGTGCTGAGCCGTGAGGGGAGCGGCCGGGAAGAGGGCTGTGTTCCCCCAGGTGCTGCCCTCCTCCGCAGAGCTCCTGTGCGGGCGGCCTGGTCAGGTGCGAGGTGGGACGTGAGACCATCCCAGGCTGCCTCTAGTTCTGAGTTAGCTGTGTGACGTTGACCCGATTTTGTGGGTGACTTTGTGTATCCTGTCTCCTCGGCTCTTCCAGATATTAGAGGCGCTGTTGCAGGTTTTGCACGTGCTTTTGGGAATGTGCCAGGCCCTAGAGATTCAAGAGAAAGGTATGGTTTCTTTAATGGCGTTGTGGTTGTCCTTTCCCTGGCATTTCCCAGTCTTCAGAGTTCCTCTTTGAGACCAGTGCGCCTGTGGACATTACCTCGGTTGCTTGTGGGCCGAGAGGCGGGGTGTGGGGAGGAGGGGCGCGCTGGGGGCGGGTCTTGAGCGCAGCCGTCCTGCCTGAGTGCCGGGCCCCTCCCTCACCCTCAGGGGGCTCAGTTTCCTCCCGGTAGCCTGTTTGAAGGTCCTTTTCCTTCTGGTGGGAAGCTGTCTACCTGCTCCCAGCAGGACTGGCTACACTGGTGCAGGCCTGGGCAAAAGCCCGTCGGATGGCGTGACTGAGGGCTGACGAGAGCTGAGCGTGCTCAGACACCCCGCCACGGGCCGTGCCTGCCGCTGGGCCGTGGGCGGGTTGTAAAGGTCAGCGCCAGGCTGGGCGCTGCTGCCAGGCTGCTCGGGCCCTCGGATTTGCAGTCGCGGGGTGGTGAGGCGGGGGCCCAGGTGTCCCGGGTGCCGCCACGGTCCCCCTTGTCTTCCAGAGTACCTCTGCAAGCACGCGGTCCCATGCCTGCTGGGAATCGCACGTGCCTTCGGGCGGCACAGCAGCTCGGAGGAGTCGCTCCTGTCCAGGCTCTTCCCCAGAGCGCCGCCGCACGCCCCCCGCGTGCCCGAGGAGCTGGAAGGCGTGCGCCGGCGGTCCTTCAACGACTTCCGCTCCATCCTCCCCAGCAGCCTGCTCACCGTGTGTCAGGAGGGCACCCTGAAGAGGAAGGCCAGCAGCGTGTCCAGCGTGTCGCAGGTGGGCCGCGCGCCCGACCGCTGGGCCCGGGCTTGTGAGGGCCCCGCCCTGGCTTGAGGGGTTCTCTGCAGGGCCGTGGCTGCCACGTCCTTTCTAAGATACACACGTGAGTCATCTCCAGGCGTGAGGCTCTTGTTTCCTAGCCGTTGGGTACACCTCTGTTCTGAGCGGGAGACAGCTGGTGCCCCTAGGAAACATGTAACTGACGCGTGGAGAAAGCCAGGGAATAACAGGAACCTGGCTCAGTCAGCAGGCACAGAAGGTGTGATGAGACCCAATGCACACAGAATCGCAGCAGCGAGCCGTAGCCGCGGGGTTTCAGGGAGGAGGGGTGCTGAACAGGGCAGCGGACCTAACCTCGTCAGCCTGAGGTCTGACTGCCTTTCTGGTCTGTGTTTCAGGTCAGCCCTGAGCGCGGGGCGCCCCCTCCTGGCTCCCCCGGAGGATCTGCCTTTCACTGCCTCGAAGGTAGGCTTCGCCCTTCTGCGGAGCGCGCGGGCTGCGCCAGGCCAGGTCCCAGGCCCTCCCGCTGTGTGCGGGTGGCATGCAGCTCAGCTCTAGGCTTACAGGGCACTCGTTTTCTGTTCCTGATTAAGCTTGCTACACTTGAATCTAAAAATATTTCAAGCATAGAGACAAGTGCTGAAAGGACCACACAGGACCCCTGTGCTGGCCGTCCGAGTTGTAGTGCGTTGACCTGCGGAGGTGGCAGTTTTCAGGTGAAAGTGGTGCCGGCAGGCCCTTCTCTTGTTTCTTGCCATTTAACGTCATTAAGCACCGGAACGATATTGAGGCGCGCAGTAACGAGGCTGAGTAAACCTTGTTTCAGTGAGGAACAGTGTCTGTGGGGCTTGCTGTCCACAAAGGACTCTCAGGTAATTTGCCAGATGTGGTCGTCTGCCAGCCTGCAGCGTGTCAGACACGTGTTGGGCAGCCTGCAGCCTCGCCTCCAGGGGACTGAGACAGGGTCAGGTGGGCCGCAGGAGTGCATGCCTTGGAGCCCCACATCCTACTGTCAGATGATGCTCACCGCTGAGAGAGCCTTCCTCAGGGGCATCTCGAGACGTGTGGGGGATTTGTTTTAAAAAAGCAGAGGTGTGACTGATGCAGATAGATGTGGACAGTGTGGGTACAGTATCTCTTGGCTGTGAGAGGATGTAGCGTGTTACAGTCCTAGTGTGCACACGTGAAGGCCAGGCTCACCACTCATAACCCGCTGGAGAGAGCCCCCATCCACAGCCTACCCCCCGACCTCACACACCCCTGAGGGTCCTTGGCTTGGGAACCTGAGCTCAGGACCGTCCCCATCGTGGCTGGTGCCAGGCCTGAGGGAGACCACCACTCCTGCCCTTGCTCACACGCTCCCCACTCCCTGATTGTTCAGGCCCTCTACCAGGCACCACAAGAATTTATTTTTAAGAAGCATTTCTTAAAAGTACAAATCTGATCATTTCTTTTCTTGCTTAAAAGCTTTCGGTGACCTCGCTGCATAAATGTCAAGTCCTAGCCCCTTGGTCCCTGGAGCTCCCGCCTCCTGTTTCCGTGTCTGCCCCCTCGCTGCCTCCGCCACAAGGCTTCATCCTCGCATTGTGCTGTGTGTCTGGGAGGCACCCTCTGTCACAGGCTGCTGGCCTCCCTGTGTGACCGGCGTTAGTTTTCACAGTGGACTGGTGTGTCCTTCACGGGAAGGACCCGACGGCTCAGTGCGCGTGAGCGCGCCGAGCTGACCCTGGTTGGGCTGTGAGCTGTGCGTCCCCGCGTGCGGGAGCGCCGAGGCTTCTGCAGCGCCCAGCGCAGTGGGGCTGGCCCCACTCGGCCACAGATCTGCCGCCTCCCCGCCTCCCGCCCCGGTTGCCACCACCCTCTGCTCGCACATCTTCACGTTTTTAAAATTCCATGTACAAGTGGTATCCCATGGCATCTTTGACTTAATTCACTCACTCTGAGAATCCCTAGGTCCATGCCTGTTGCTGCCAGTGGCATTATTTCATCCTTTGTATGGCTGAGTAGTGTCACTCTGCATTTACACCACATCTCTGTCTAGCTTCAGACACTCAGGTCGCTTCTGCGTCCTGGCTGTTGGAAACTGTTCATGTGGACACAGGGGCGTGTGTATCTTTTCAATTCATAATTCGGATATATGCCCAGGAGTGAGATTGCTGGATCGTATCAGCCTTTGTCTCTTAAGGGAAAGATGGAGTGTCAGCATAAGCATGGCCGATGCCTTTGATGGGTGTTGCAAGCACATCCGGGTCGCGTGCCCCGAGACCCACTGCCTGCTTCTGTCCCGTCAGCCTCTTACTCGCCTGATGGGAGCGCCCCGGAATCCGACTACTACTTCTCTGCCGTCAGCTCCAGCTTCTCTGTCTCTCCTCTCTTCAATGGCGTCACCTACAAGGAGTTCAGCATTCCCCTCGAGATGCTCCGGGAGCTCTTAAGCCTGGTGAGCGGAGCGAGGGGCGGGCGGCCTGCAGGCAGACACTGGGGGGCTGTAGCGGGCCGAAGCACGGCTCACCTGTGCCAATTAAAGAGAGAAGGAGCATGTCCTCAGGGTCCGTGTGGCACGTTCCCTTCTCGCCCCTGCAGCAGCCACGTGGGGAGACGGCCATGAGCCCCCACGCTAGAGGGGCCTTCAGGCGGAAGGTCAGTCTGGCCTAGAGCCTGGGCGCTTTCACCTCTGGACGTGGAAGCCTTGTGTCCGCAGTCCTGAGGGGGCCGGTTCCTTTTCTGTTTGTCTTCCATCCTGTCTAGGGTAGGAGAGAAGCTCCAGGTGCTGGCAGGACTCAGGGCGTCTTGAGAGGGGGCGTGGGCGCTGGTGGTGTGTGTGCTGCTGGGCTCTCGTTCTGCCCCATTTCTCACCGGGAGGCTGTGGCATGGTTTCGTGTCAGCAGGCTCTGCCCCTCCATCTCCCACTGTGTCTGCGGGGGGCTCACCAGGCCTCACTTCCCTCGCAGGTGAAGAAGATCGTGGAGGAGCCTGTTCTCAAGTCCCTGGACGCCGTGGTCACTGGTGTGATCGAGGTGCGTCCTCTGAGACCCTCCCGCCCAGGCCCCTGGCCGTGCCCCGACCTGACCACTGAGCAGTGGTCAGCGTGCCTGCCACACAGGTGCGAGCCCAGCGAGGAGGGACTGACCTGGGTCAGTCCTGGATTCCGACCTGGGCTCGACTCGACTCCATGTGGTCCTTGCCCCAGGTGCCTGCTGGGCCGCTGCTCAAGCTGGTGCACACCGCTCATGGGTGCAGGCACTGCAGGCCTTGCCTGTGAGCATGTGGCCTGTGCCCGGCCGCCTCCTGTGAGCGTGTGGCCTGTGCCCGGCCGCCTCCTGTGAGCGTGTGGCCTGTGCCCGGCTGCCTCCCATCCTTAGCCTGTGCAGGACCGTGGCCCACAGCCGCTTACACAGTCAGGAAGTTTCACTGCCCAGAACCCTGGCAATGTTGGGTCAGTCTGCTTTTGCATCTCTGGGAGGCATCAATGAAGGAGGGAGCAGAAGGTGACCCCAGCAACAGGCCGTGTGGGTCACAGCCATGCCCCTGCCCACAGGCCAACCCCAGCGCCGACCTCTACTACAGTGCCTTCAGCGACCCACTGTACGTGGCTGTGTTCAGGATGCTGCGGGACACCCTGTACTACATGAGAGGTGAGGGCCGTGTCACCGCGTCCCGTCAGGGCGGCCGCTGTGCATGAGGCCTCGCCGTCCCCTTCAGGCCCCTTTGTGCGCTTGAAACACGGTCTCCTCGGCTCTTCCTGGTGCTGAATGGGCTTCGTGACAACAGTGTTGACGACCACGTGGAGTCCGGTGGGCATCTCTGCTCTCCTTAGCCGCTTCCCCATCTGACCCCCAGCACTCCTGGGAGCCGAGCCTCGTCGGGGCTGCAGCAAGGGTCAGGCTGTGGAGGACAGCGGGCGCTGGCAGCTGGGCTGACCCCGAGCCCGCGGCCTCCCCGGCCAGGCTGCTGCCGGCCACCATGGCCGGTCTGCTTGTGTCTGCGCTGCCTCTCGGGCCTCCTTGCAGTCCAGGCCTGGAGGACGCACGCTGGGTCAGGCTGCGGGCTCCAGGTGCCTGCTGTGCAAGGGTCCGTCCTCGGCCACGTCCAGGTTCCCACGTGTGATAAAGGACCCTTTTCAGGAAATATCACTGGAGTACTTCCTGTTAATGAGGCGGTTCTGGAGTTGGCATGCCCCTTTGTGTCTCGTGTGTTCAGCGTCGACTCTTTTGACAGCTTGGGACACAGCATGGCTCTCTCTCCTGTGGGAGTGACAGATTCTTGAGTGTTGGGTGGCGTGCGTGCAGGGCGGGCGTGCGTGCCTGTCCAGGCTCGCCCGGTGGGCCTCCCTAGAAGCACAGGGGCCCGCAGCAGCGCCCTCTCCCAGGGGTCTGTCTGAGGGGCCGGCCTGAGTGTGTGCGCCCTCCCGCAGACCTGCCCACCTCCTTCGTGAAGGAGGTGCACGACTTCGTGCTGGAGCAGTTCAACAGCAGCCAGGGGGAGCTCCAGAAGATTCTGCACGACGCCGACCGGGCCCACAGCGAACTGAGCCCCCTCAAGCTGCGCTGCCAGGCCAGCGCCGCCTGCGTGGACCTCATGGTCTGGGCGGTGAAGGATGAACAAGGTGGGTTCCCAGCCCCTGCCTCCCCTCCGCGGGGGTGGAGGGAGTGGGGCTTGCGTCAGGGGCCAGGGTCTACCCCCAGGAGGGCAGGGCCTGAGTCAGAGACGGAGCCTGGTCCAAGGGGGTGGGGCCTGAGTTGGGCGGGGCCTGGCCCAGGAGGTGTGACAGGGCCTGAGTCAGGGGGAGGAGTGGGCACGTGGGATGAAGTGGTCCCCGAGGCAGGACAGGAGCTGGGAGCCACCCAGACTCGGAGGTGGAGTCACACAGAATCCTGGGTTCGGGTTCCGTCACGGCCTGGGTGTGGTGCTTGGTGAAGGCGCCTGTGTGGCCAATGGCGTCTGCTGCGGGTCTGCACTCGCCGGTGTTCTGAATTCAGGTGCAGAGAATCTGTGTGTTAAGCTGTCTGAGAAGCTGCAGTCCAAGACGTCCAGCAAGGTTATCATAGCGCACCTGCCGTTGCTCATCTGCTGTCTGCAGGTCAGTTGCTGGCCCCGAGGTGGGGCGGACTTCCGTCCGCAAGACGTTCTCACTGTGTCCAGGCCGAGGCCAGCACCAGCAGCTGGGTCTGAGCCGCTGTGTCTGGGAACTTGAGCTCGAGCTTGCCGGGGACAGGGTCACTGCTCGGAGGCCACTGCTGATGGCTAGCGGGCTTTCTGCTAGCGGGGTCTAGGCACGGCCGAGCCCCACATTGAGGAGGCTGCCCAGCTTGTGCTGGGCGTTTCCAACGTGGCAGACGTGAGCCTGCACCGTAGAGGCTCTGACTCGTCCCAGTCCCGGTGACTCCATCTGCCTATGTGGAAGTAACGTTCCCAGTGAGCCCTGTCTCCCCTAAGTAGCTTCTGGAGATGAAGGGGTTACCAGGGAATCTCACCTTTAGGTGAAGGAGTCCCCACCATCCTGTCCTGTCATTATGCCTGGTGACACGTGGACATGGGCCGACGCCAGTCATAGGGGTGTCTGAGACGGTGAGCGCCTTCCCTGTGGCCCCTGACGGTCCCCGTGCGTTGCAGGGCCTAGGCCGCCTGTGCGAGCGGTTCCCGGTGGTGGTGCACTCCGTGACACCTTCCCTGCGCGACTTCCTGGTGGTCCCATCCCCCGTGCTGGTGAAGCTGTACAAGTGCCACAGCCAGTACCACACAGGTAAGGGCCCCGCCTGGGGGGGTGCCCAGCCTCCCTCCCGCTCATCCCCGCAGGCCCCGCCTCCCAGACATCTCCCTCCCCCAGGCCCCGCCTCCCGGACATCTGCCTCCCCCCAGGCCCCGCCTCCCAGACATCTGCCTCCCCCCAGGCCCCGCCTCCCAGACATCTGCCTCCCCCCCAGGCTCCGCCTCCCGGACATCTGCCTCCCCCCCAGGCCCCGCCTCCCGGGCATCTGCCTCCCCCCAGGCCCCGCCTCCCGGACATCTCCCTCCCCCAGGCCCCGCCTCCCGGACATCTCCCTCCCCCAGGCCCCGCCTCCCGGACATCTCCCTCCCCCAGGCCCCGCCTCCCAGACATCTCTCCCGGGCCCTCCCTCCAGGCCCTTTCTGGCACCTCCTCTTCTCCCGGCAGCCTGCAGTGTGAGTGCCCTGAGAATGTGGGCCCAGACCACATCTGCTGACCTGCAGTGAGTGAGGTTAATTAAGTGCCGCTTGGTGGGTGTGTCCTCCTCTTCCTTTAGTCAGAGAGACTCTGAGGGCCTTGCTCTCAGCCTCCCCACCTTCCCGGCACATGGCCCTGTCTCACTCCTTACTTAAGATGTGATTGTTCTACATATTCTTCACCTTGTAACCTAAGTGTGAGTCGTTGTAAACATTCCCACCATCCTTCCTGTTGTCTGACACACTGGGTTCTGAAACGCTGGAAAAATCTTTTTAGAGTGATTCCCTTTATGACTAAAAACAATCCACATATGACTTCAGTTTTGGACTTCAGACAAAAGCATGAAAAGTAACATGCTCAACCAGACACACATTGGATTTTTCAATTTCAGTTGCCGGCAATGACATAAAAATCAGCGTAACCAACGAGCATGCAGAGTCGACCCTGAATGTGGCGTCGGGGAAGAGGAGCCAGCCGTCCATGTACGAACAGCTTCGGGACATTGCCATCGACAACGTCTGCAGGTGGGCGGTGGAGAGCCTGGCCACTCAGACTCTGGCCTGGGACCCAGACGTGGGGAGCGAGACATGCCTGAAGGCCCCATGCTCCTGGGGGCTGCAGGAGCTCCCTCTAGAACACAGCATTCCTCCATGCAGTTCAAACCCAATGTGTAGCTGTCACGTCCTTTGAGCCGCCTGCTGACTGTGACTGTGTTGGGAAGCAGGAGGCTGGTTTCTCACTTTCTTGTCCATCGTCTGTCCTCAGCGGCGCCGGCTCTCTGCTGCTGCTCTCTCTCTGGTGGCAGCGAGCGCGGGCTCCTTTCTCGTGGGCTGTGAAGGCTCCTCGTTGCGCCGGCTTCTCTTCCTGTGGAGCACGGCTTCAGTAGTTGTGACTCGTGGGTTTACTTGCCCCACGGCCTGTGGGATCTTCCCGGACCAGGGATCGAACCTGCGGCCCCTCCATTGGCAGTCGGGTTCCTGACCACCAGACCCAGGAAGTCCTCAGGGAGTTTAGATTGGAGTTGGAATGAGTATGGCATTCTGAAGGAAGCAGTTCAGGGTAGAACAGTGAAGTTATTATTTCCAACTGAGACATTTATCAAGTGGTGCGACATGAAGCCATTGGTTAAGTTCATTGTGTCTCGACATTCATTCACATTTCTGGGGGAAGTACATTCAGAGCAGTTCTTTAAACCCTGAGACAGAAAAACGAAACCCAGACCAGACGCAGGCACTCACCTGACTGTTGTGCTGCCTCACGCTGCTCAGGTGCCTGAAGGCGGGCCTGACCGTGGACCCGGTGATCGTGGAAGCCTTTCTGGCCAGCCTCTCCAACCGGCTCTACATCTCCCAGGAGAGCGATAAGTATGCCCCATCCCTGGGGGTTGGGCTGTGGGGTGGGGCACGCAGTCCCCTGAGGCTCTGGGAGGCTGCTGCTTTCTGGTCCAGCGTGGCGTCGGGTGTTGGGTCTGTCCCGCCGTGCCTGCTGAAGCCCACCTTGGAGTGCCCCCAGACGCAGTTCGGGCAGAGAGCTCTGTCTCCCTGCCTGGCGCCGGGGCTGGCGGGACCCAGGCAGGCACCATCAGGTGTACGCTTCCTCTGAGAGGCTGACGACTCTGGGATCCGGGCTCCCGGCTCTGTCTCCCACCATCTCCCACTGGTGCTGGAGCACCAGTCTCAGGTCACGTGTCCTTCCCTCTATAGGGACGCGCACCTGATTCCCGACCATACCATCCGAGCCTTGGGACACATCGCGGTGGCCCTGAGAGATACCCCGAAGGTCATGGAGCCCATTTTGCAGATCCTGCAGCAGAAATTCTGCCAGCCCCCCTCCCCGCTTGACGTGCTCATCATCGACCAGCTAGGCTGCCTGGTCATCACCGGAAACGTAAGGGAGCCGTGGCCATGCTGTGGGAAGCTCCACTGACTCTCAGGAGTGTGAGAGTACAGATTAGACTTGCTCTCCCGGGGTCACATGCTCCCCACTTCCTTAGCACCGGGTGCCGAGGTGTTTCCCAAGTAAGAGAGCTCAGAGCAGTGGTTCCTAGATGGCCAAGTAAAGCGGTTTGAACTGAGTTCTTGCTGACGTAACTAGACTGGAGTGGAAGTGGAAGCTGTGTGCATGGAGGGTTGTATAAAGCTGCAGTGGGTGGCCCTGGCACAGTCGCAGGCTCCACGGCCCTGACTCACGGCGTGTTCCCTCTGGGTATCCATGGAGGGCGCTCCTAGCGAGATGTGGTCACAGGTCCCTCTCTCTTCCAGCAATATATTTATCAGGAGGTGTGGAACCTCTTCCAGCAGATCAGTGTGAAGGCCAGCTCGGTCGTGTACTCAGCCACCAAGGACTACAAGGACCACGGCTACAGGTAAGCCTTCCCACCTCATTGTCACTCTCCATCCTCAGAAAGTGGGCCACTTGGGGGTCTTGTCCCTTAAAGCCGCTTCTCACAAAAACACCATGTGCTAGAGATCCACACGTCCCAGCGGGGATGGCCTGCACCCCGCCACCCTCAGTGAGCAGCTCCTTGCTCACACCCAGCCTGCCCGATGCCTGGTGGGCACGGTGCCCCATCTGGCCTGCCCACTGTCAGCCTGCCCGTTGGGCAGCAGCCCCGCAGTCTGCCCAGCCCGAGCCTGCGCGTCCGGCAGTGCTCGCACCTCTGTGGTCAGGGCGGCACACTGGCAAGGCCTCCCGTGCCCTCGGGGGTGCCTGAGCGTGGGCGCCGCAGCCTTGGGGGTGTGACGTCCGAGGACAGATGCTCCTCCTGTGTTTGATGGACCTCCTTTGGCTTAGCCAGGCCCAGGCAGGGCGGAGGGCAGGGCGGAGGCCCTCCTCACGCCTCCTGCCCCCCAGGGAGTGGGCGGCTGGGTGGCGTGATCTCGGCTCGCTCAGCAGCAGTGTGTGTGCGCGTGGTGTCGCGTGTGTCCCCACGACAGCCCTCAGCTCTGGGGCTGCTTGTCCATGGGCTCGCTGCTGCCTCCACGGGAGCCCGGCCCCTGGACCCTGGGCTGGCCTGGCTGCGCCTGCTCACTGCCTCCTGCTGCTGTCCGTCTGTCCCTTCGCTTACGCAGGCACTGCTCGCTGGCGGTGATCAACGCCCTGGCCAACATCGCAGCCAACATCCAGGACGAGCATCTGGTGGATGAGCTGCTCATGAACCTGTTGGAGCTGTTCGTGCAGCTGGGGCTAGAGGGCAAGCGGGCCAGTGAGCGGGCCAGCGAAAAGGGGCCCGCCCTCAAGGTAGGCACTGCTCCAGACCCCGTTGGGAGAAGGGGCTGGCTCCTTCCGGGGTGCTGGTCGGGGGGCACCCTCCAGGCTGAGTGGGACGGAGAGGTGGTGGGAACAAAACGGGTGTCAGGTGGTCACGAGGCCTCTGGGGGGTGGCGTCCGAGGTGGGCACCTTCCAGGGGGACCAAGTGCTTTTCAGGCGTCACGTCTGTAACGGTGCAAGGTGTTTGTGCAGAGTCGCCACAGTTTACACGTCCCGTCCCCTGTGTGATGTTGACCATGTCCCTTTTTGACTGTGAGGTTAAGCATCTATACCTGTCTCCCTGTACGTGTCTTTCACTGTTTTGTTTAGAGGAAGGAGTTTCATCTCTCGTGGTGCTGCTAGGGTTTTTCTATCTTTCTGTTTAACGAAAGAAGTGGTGCTAGTCAGTGACCCGGCTCTGTCCCCCCAGGCCTCCAGCAGCGCGGGGAACCTGGGCGTGCTCATTCCTGTGATCGCCGTGGTGAGTACCTGCCCATCCATGTCTCTGACGTGGCCGCAGCGCTCCCACAGGTGCTGCCCAGGGTGCGTGCCCAGCACCGTGGGTCCAGCTGAGCGGACCCAATGGCGTGTCCTCGGGTATGGGGTTCTGACCCGCTCTCCCTGTGTCCTGCCCGCCCTGGGGCTCCTGCGGCAGCTGGGCTCGTGCCGCCTCCACCCGCCCCGCCTGCCTGCTCCCGTCTGTGGTGGGCCTGGGGTGCAGCCCTCAGGGCCCTGCCCAGGAGCGCAAGCCTGTCTCTGCCACGTGCTGCGGTGCTGAGGGCCCGGGTCTTGCCCTGTCTTGGGCTGCCCCACTTCTTCCCAAGTGGCCCTTACGGCAGGCAGTTCCCGGCCAGCGTTCCCGCCACCCGTCCTCAGCCGGGCCCACGTCTGCCTCTGTTTACGCTGGTGGTTCCTGAGCTCTACTCAATGAGCCCCGGGTTGGAGCCCCTGCTTCCACCTCCCGCTCCCTCGTCACTCGAATTTGGAGCACGTACGCGTGTCCTCACAGCTGGGGCTCTGGAGTGGCTGACCCCCAGCTGCAGGGCAACCCAGGGGTGTGGAGGCCAGATAGGGGTGGAGAGCCCATCCGTGTCTTGGGAAAGGGGTCTCGGGCCCTGCTCTGGGGGCGTTCGTCCTTTGAGTGTGGGGGCCGCTGCAGCTGCAGTGTTTCCTGGCCAAGGCGGACGGGAGCCCACAGCCGACTGGCGTATATGTAGTTGTCAGCTGTGACAGTGAGACGTCACGGGCTGTGTTGAGGGAGCGTGCTACCTCTGGCCCAGGTTTGATCCCTGGGTTGGGAAGATCCCCTGGAGGAGGGCGTGGCAACCCACTCCGGTCTTGCCTGGAGAATCTCATGGACAGAGGAGCCTGGTGGGCTACAGTCCACGGGGTCGCAGAGTTGGACGGGACTGGAGTGACTTAGCGCACACGCACAGCTGTGACTTAGCATACAGGTTTTCGGGTCACCGGGGCAGGGGTCCTGGCCCTGCATGTGGGGTCCTGGTGGGTGTCCAAGCCCCCCGTGCCCATTCTCCCAGCAGAGCTTCTCGGAAAGCAGGGCGGCCGTCTGCGGGGCCAGTGGGCAAGGTGGGCAGGCTCCAGCAGTGACAGCCCAGTGCTCGCTCACCGTAAACCATCTGCTCTGCCGCGTGACCTTCACGTGAACGTGTACGCACTGCAGGGTCAACGAGTTAATGATTATGCCGGGGGCTGGGGGACAAATATTGGTTCTGTTGCTTAACATGAATCCTGGAGACCGTGGTTCCGGCCTCTGCTCCCGGGTCAACCCGGATGTGCGGGGAGACGCTGATGTCCTTCGGTGTTTGTTTTCTCTAATGTTTCACACTTTTTCCAGCTTTGGGTCTTCCAGTGGCACTCTGTCCTGAGTTACTCAGTTGAGGGGACGAGCCAGTGGGTCTGGGCAGGAAGCAGGGGTTCCTGCCCTGAGGCAGCTGCTCCCTCCTGGGTGATCTTGGAGCCCGGGGTTGGGGTGCCGGGTCCCCTGTCCTCCGAGGCTCCTTCCTGTCTGAGGGTCGTAGGCTGTGTCCTGTGACTCTGTGAACGCTCCTCAGAATGTCCCAGGTTCCGTAGCTGGAACCTGCAGCTGGAGCCGCAGCCGCGTGACAGGCCGCGGACTATGTCCATGCAGGCTGCCCGGCCGCTGGCCTCTTGCAGCTGCGGGGCCTTGGGCAAGTTACTTATTGTCTTGGTGTCGTAATACGAGGTTTGTGGACTAACATCTCAGTTTGTGGGCCCCTTTGAAAGCTGTGCCCGTTCTCTCGTGGGAGTGGTGTCTGTCCACAGGCATCTGTACTTCACTTTGGGCCGAGGTGCGTGAGGGGCCCAGCGAGGCCCCCGTTAGGACCCCCAGCCTGGGTGGTTACCCCAGGACTGACGTGAACCCCTTCAGGCAGTGATGCACTTCATCCTCACAGCAGCCCTGCGAGGCAGGGCTGTGTCACCCCCATTTCACAGACGGGTATCCTGAGGCACGGAGCTCGCCTCAGAGTGCTGGAGGCTGGAGTGGATCTCAGGCCGCCCCGTCCTCGCACCCCCGGTTAGGCTGCTCTGCCGTGTCTGAGCCAAGGGCATGCCCTGCCCTGGGTCACTGCGGGGCCCTCAGACCACTGCCAGCCCCCAGCACTCTGGGGCGTCAGGTAGTGTGAACTGGCTTCTCTTAGTTATTTGTGCTCATAAAAGAAGAGTACGCCCAGTAGACGTGGCATGTTTATTAACCCCTGGGCGGGCGGCGTGACTGCGGGCCACGCTGTCCCCTGAGAGGCCGTGCCCCTGTCAGCGGGCTGGGCCTTGCTCGAGGAGGGGCTGGCTGTCAGCATCTGGGGGGCCGCTCGTGCTCTGTGTTGGGGGGCAGCTTTGGGTGACCAGGGTGCTGCTGGGCCGGGGGGTGAGCTGTGGGGAGGGGGCTATGTGTCTGCGCCAGGACCCTTCAGCACCAGCCGCCCTGCAGGCCTGACAGTGCCAGTGTCACCACCTCGTCCACGTCTCCTGGAACGGGGGCCGGGCCACAGGGTCCTGGCGCCAGCACCTCGTGGTTGTCAGAAGGGAAACGGAATCGCGATGCCCCAAAGCACTCGAGACATCCAGGCCTCGCCACTAAGACCTGGCGGGGTTGGCGACCCGGCCCAGGAAGAGCAGGCAGCTGGTGCGGTGCTCATAGACGAGAAACAGGAAAGGCCGGTCAACGCTGAAGCGGACTTGGGTGGACAGCGGCATGAACCCCACGGCGGTCACGGCCGCGGCCTGTGTGCCCTCCTCGTTCACCGTGATGGTGCCTTGGTGCTTGAACTGCGTCGAGCACAAGAGGCGCCATCAGGGGGCAGTGGTGTCCTCCCGGGAAGGGGTGGGGTGCCGGGGGAGGCCCGGGCTCAGCGGGTTGCGACAGCTCTCGGGACTCGGTGCCCCCTCAGCTAAGCTGGGGTCACGCTGTGTGAGGGGTGAACAGCGTCACCTTTGCGGTGTGCACTGCGGCCACCTGGGGCTCCCCCGGGAGCTCGGTGAGCAGGCCTGGGGTCTGCAGGCAGGGCGGGGGCTCCGGGGCCCGGGGGCTCCCGGCCCAGACGGGACGGGCGAGGGGGTGGGCGTTACCAGGTCGATGACGATCCTCTGGTCCGTGATCCCTGTGGTGTTGCTGTTCTTGTCGAAGAGTGCCATGACCCCCAGGGCCCGCAGGGCCTCCACCAGGTTGTAGTCCTTCTCCAGCTTGAACTTGGGCAGGAGCACCTCCCGCGTCCTGGTCGGGAAGAGAGCGCTTTTCCACCCACGGCGCCTCTCAGAGGAGCCCTGTTCCCTGCGACGTTAGCACGCCAGCCCGTGGCCCGCACGCTGCCCGTGGGGCCCTGCCCGGGGAGGGTGGAGAGGCGCCCCTGTGACGCCGCTGCTCAGAAGCGCTTGCTGCCGTGCGCTGGGGTCCTCGGCCCTGTGGGTCCCTGTCCTGCCGGCAACAGGGCTCAGGGCTCAGAGGCGCCTGACGCCGCGTGTCCCCGGGCGCCGACCACTGTATCATGTGAGGGGTGAGGTGCAGCTCAGCACGCTAGAGGGACAGCACCAGCCTCACCACCCGGCCCGCTGCCCTCCGTGCTCCAGGGCACACGCACGACCTGGTGTCCGCAGCCCTCGTGGCGCCAGGACCCCGCGTGCGAGGCCACAGCACGTAGCGGCCTGTTCGTGTCCGAGGGACAAGACCGTGTCCACTGCTGGGCCATCCCGGAGGAGGAGGGGGCAAGACCTGGGGCCTGAGCGGGGCCTGCTGGAGGCACCGACAGGCTCCTCCGGCTGGCGGGGAAGTGGGGCCGTGGGCAGGCCAGGCGGCCGGCCTGCATCGTGTGGGTGGGGCCCACAGAGGGTTTGAGGGGTTGGGGGGGACGCTGACTGGCGGTCGGCGCCAGATGGACTGAGCGGGGACAGCAGGGTGATCTGGCCCCGCCTCCAGCTCCTGGCAGAGGTGGTGGGCAGTCAGGTCAGGAAGGAGGCCCATTAGGGACGGTCCCTAAAAGACACGTAGAGGCGTGACGCGGCCTGGCTCCTGGGCAGGCCTGCCTCCCCTGGTTCTGGTTCCAGTCCTGTCCGTGTGCGCTGGTCCTGCAGGGAGGCCCAGACCAGGTTCACGTCTTCACACAGGCCCAGGGAGACGGGGAGGTGACGGGTGCATCCCTCCCGCCCTGACCAGCCACGGAGCATGTCCTGCCAGGGACCGGAAACTAACTGCGCGGCAGACGACCCCAGGGCGGCTTGGAGGGCCTGGGGCCTCTCGGCTCAGGCTGGGGATCGTCTTGGTCCCAGGCCCGCAGTGTGCAGCCGCGGGGTTGGGGCAGGTGTGCAGCGGAGCCGCATCATTTCTCACCGGTGCGCTCTGGCCGCGCAGGAGCTCCAGGCTGAATTCACAGTGGCCTGGGGGACAGTACCCCTTCCCCTGAAGCGACCGCGACCCGGCCCCCCCCAGCCCCCGAGGCACCTGTTTGTCATACTCCTCTGCCACCGCTCCACCACCTGGGGCGTCAGCTGGCTCTCCAGGGTCTTCATGCCGGACAGCTTATGTGGGACCACCACCAGCATGCTGATGCCCCCCACGTACTCCAGCCGCAGCACGTCGCAGTCCAGCTCCTGGTCACTGGCCGCCAGGAAGGCGCCCTTGGTCTGCATCATGGGGACCTTGACCACCTCCCGCTCGTTCAGCCGGAAGTTGTGGTTGTGTGTCATTTCCACCGGAAATTTGTTCACCCAGGACCCTGTGAGGTCAGCGGAGCAGGGCCTCTGTGACAGTGTCATGGGGTCGCTCAGACAGGCTGGGAGGCCCACCCGTGGTCTGACCCGTATGTCTGGTTTGGGCCGGACCCGGGCGGTACTGATGCTGCTGGTGTGGGGACCACATTTGAGAAGCACTGCTCAGAGGTGGACCTGGCCAGCGCCTGCTGGTGCTTGTGGCAGAGGGCACCCTGGGTACAGGTGCACACGCGGCGGCACCACGACCCTGCTGCTCCTGCCTGCCTGCCGGCTCCCCAGTGGTGGAGGGTGCTGAGGTCTCCTGGCTGGGGTGTCCACAGGGCATTGCGAGCAGGGCCTGGGCTTTACAACCTGCACGGCCCTGTCTCTGGGGTCCCAGGGGCCCTTGTGCACTTGTGTGGGGCTTGGGGGTGCCTCCCTGCTGGCCCAGAGCAGCAGCTGTAGATAGAGGCTTGACTTCCCTGCCCCGGCTGTCCGGGAAGGAGTGGGTGTGAACCTGAGTTTCCCAAGCCCAGCCTATCTCCAGTCTTTGGTCCGTCCCGAAAGGGAATACGTAAACTGAGATCCAGGTGGGCCTGATGCGGAGAAAGGCGCTGAATCGGGTCTAACACAGGCTGGAGGGCGCGCCGAGCAACCCTGTTCCCCAGGGCAGCATTTCAGTTCTGCGTCCATGAGATGGAGATGCTGACAGCAGCGACCCCTCACGGCCACAGTGAGACGTACAGCACCGGCTTCCTCCCTGGGACCTTCCCTGGCCCCGCAAGCCGCCCTGAGCCTGGCTCTGCGCGCGGGGGGGGGGCGTGGAGGCGGAGGCTGCGGGCCCTGCTGCCCAGCCCACGCGTCCGCCCCGGGGGCACGCCGTCTCCTACCCACTGCCTGCTGCTCTCCTACCCACTGCTTGCCGCCCACGCCATCTCCTGCCCGCTGCCCGCCTGTGCGTCCGCCCTGGGGGCCGTGCTGCCTCCTACCTTTGAAGTAGAGGCAGTTGAGGAGCAGCATCTGGGTTGCGGGGTCCACGTCCTGCAGCGCGTCTCGTATGAGGCCCTTGGTGAGCCGGGCCACGTGCCGGTTCGTGTGGGCGAGAAAGGCCGGGTCAGAGAAGTCGGCTGCCCGGACCTCGGCAAAGTAGTACTCCCGGACCTTGGCCTTGAAGTCGTCCAGGACCCGGAGCTGCTTCTGCACATAGAGGCCGCTGACGGAGCGCAGCGTGTACCCGAAGTCCCTGCGGAAGAGGCGGTGGGTCAGCTTCCGGAACAGGTTGTGGACCGTGCCCAGCTCGTAGGTGGCGCTGGCGTTGACGAACTCGGCGAAGCGCAGGGCCGTGTGCACCTGCTGGTGCGTGTCGCCCGCCAGGCCCAGGGAGAGCATGGCCATGGCCGCGGACACGCCCACAGGCGCCAGGAAGATGTTGTCGGCCGCGCCGGCCCGCGCCGCCAGTGCCCGGTACAGGTCGAAAGCGAACTGCGCGTTGAGGAGGTTGAGCCGCTGCACGCGGCTCTTGCCGGGGAAGAGCGGGAGCACGCTGCCGGTGCCCGCCCCGGGGCGTGGCGGGGGGGCCGCGTCCACGACGTCGCTGTAGTCGTCGTCCTCCCCGAGGATCCTGTCCAGGTCCAGGTAGTCCTCCTCCTCCTCCCCGTCCGAGATCCACTCGTTGGTGACGGTGTTCTCCTCGTGGAAGGCGGTGGGTGGCAGGGGCCTGCTCGCGTTGCCGCTCTTCAGCCGCCCCCAGCGGGGCTCCAAGGACTCGGACTTGCCCCCACCGTCATCACGCCGCCCCCGCGGGCTGAGGGTCCCGTACGTGGATGCCAGGAGGAGGGCCAGCAGGAGCAGGCGCAGTGGGCACCACATCCCGGAGGAGCTGGAGCTGGGGAAAGCAGACATGTGAGGACGCCCGGGGCCCCCCACACACACCAGTGGGGACCCGGGCGCCCATCCCCAGACGCTTTAGGATCTGGTTAAGACAGACACGGCTGACATTCTGTGGGGCCTTGTGAGCCTGCCTGGGGGACCCGTGGGCGCCACTCAGAACCCCTGGTGGAAAGGGGGGCAAAGCCGTGGGGCCTGGGGACCCAAGGCGTTTCCTTTCCACTCATGTACTGAATTTTGGGTCAGTTTTCCGAGTGACACCCAGGGCCCTGGAGGCACCACAGTGTCCCCCAGTCAGCCGGGGCCCCCCTTGCAGTGAGGAGGACTAGCGAGGATGCTGCTGGCAGGGGCTGGGGGGCCGCCTCCTGTGCTGGGGGCCTGGGGGGGTCTAAGTGCGTGATCTGGGACGTGTCTGCAGTACACCAGCCCCGGTGGTGAGGTGTGCGCGTTCTCATCTGCCAGTCGCTGCCTGCGGCCGTGGCAGGGCCCGGTCTCCACTAAGCTGCTCTGGCTTAGAGTGTGGTGGGTGCTGTTAGAAAGCGCCTGCCGGAGGCCTGAGGGGCTCCCTCCACGTGAGTGGGGCGCCCCGGGGGGCCATGTGCCTGCAGCCCCTCCCCTGGCATGCCTGTCTTCCTGGCCAGGCACTGCCTCCCTGGAGGGCATGGCCATCGATGTGCCTGGGTCCCAGGACAGGGACAGCGTGTGCCCTGCTGTTCATCGGACAGCACCCGGCGTCCCTTCAGTCCCCTGGCGGGGTGGGGGGGACCGCGTCTTGTTCGGTGTGCGTGTGTGTGGCCATCTGCTCCTGGGCCTCGGGACCAGGACCTCTGTTTCCCACCCAGGCCGGGAGAGTGCCACGGACTCCCGTGAGGTGAAGCTGGGCTGGTTGGGCTTGAGGATGGGCTCAGTGCACGATGCCCCCTGGAGCTCAGTGAGTCCCACCCCAGCCTCTGCCTGTGCGCGTGGCCAGGCCGGGAGCTCCGCGCTGGGTGTCAGCGTGCTGGTCCTGCTTGCGCGGGGCCAGGGGCTCGATGGGACCCAGGGCCGTGGCGCCCCTTCGTGGTGTCCAGGGCTCGGCCCTCAGCCCCATGAGAGCAGTCAGCTGCACGCCCGGAGCACCGCGGCTTGGAGAGGGACAGGGACTCTGACCCCGCTGTCATCTTCCCGCCCAGCCCCTCCCCCCGTCCTGTCGCGGTGGCCACCCCACACATGCCCACACTCAGGACACAGGTCTGAGGTGTGCGGTGCTGGTGGGATCAGGCCGGGGTCCTGGGTAGAACTGGAAGTGGGTACTGATGGCAGGACACTTTAAAAATGAGGGGAGAGAGGGGAAGCTGTTTGCCGAAGGTCTTCTTCTGAGGCTGCACTTGAAAGTGTTCTTCTCAAGTTAGAAAAAAAAAAGCTTAAACAACCCCAGCTTGAGTAATCAAGGGTTCAGGAGGAGGAAGTTGACCAGACAGGGAGGCAGAGGTGAAGACACCCGAGTGGGAGCGTCTCGTGCCCTGCTGTGTGTTCCACACTGACAGGCCTGTCACTTCCATTACGCCCTCGTCGGAGGGATCAGGGGTACCTTCTGAGACCTCACTTTCTGTGGATGAAAGCTCGGCATCTGGAAGGTACATCTCCTTGTCGTCTTGCCATTCAGCATCGCAGGAATTAAGATGCTTCAGT